>NC_138529.1:124658461-125124822 GCF_964234715.1 Podarcis melisellensis | reverse complement strand
ACGCTGCCAACCGAAAGCACCCCCATCCCAAGGGTGGGAGGGAGGGATAGAGGGAGGGGTGGCCTGCCTTCCTCTACTGCCCCCAGGAGGCTCTGGAGCTTGTCCCCATCTTCAGCCCATGACCACAGCCCACTGAGGTCCAGCTCCAGAGCCTTCTGGCGGTTCCCTCCCTGCGAGAAGTGAGGTTACAGGGAACCAGGCAGAGGGCCTTCTCGGTGGTGGCACCCGCCCTGTGGAACGCCCTCCCACCAGATGTCAAGGAAATAAACAACTCTCTGACTTTCAGAAGACATCTGAAGGCAGCCCTGTTGAGGGAAGTTTTTAATGTTTAATGCTGTATTGTGTTTTTCAAATTTGGTTGGGAGCCGCCACCCAGCGAGATGGGCGGGCTATAAATAATAAATTATTATTATTATTATTAGGAGAGGAGCAGCTGCAAGGTGGGTTTTCACACACTTCCATCAAAGTCTTCCATCAAAGACAGCCTGCCCCAGAGCTCAGACACTATGGGGAGGGGAGGGGACCCACACTGCTGCTGGAAGGGCCAGCCAAGGCTAACAGGTCAGCCCCCCGGAGGGAGGAAGGGAAGTGCCATGGGTCTGGTTCTCTCAGCCATGCCATGCAAGGCGCAAGTGGGCGAGCGGCAGGGATCTGGGCCCTTGAATTCCTCTTGCTGATAACTCAAGAGATAACGAGTGGCACTTCTTCTGCAGGCCTCACCTTTTATTTATTTGCAGCAAGTGACCTCGAGGCAACTGGCAAGTGTGAAAGAGTGCAATTCTAAAAATGGCCAGCAAGACAAAAGCACCAGATATATATAGATATAAAAGCAGCAGCTGAGAGCAGGAGGGACGGTGGATGCAAAGCTCTCCATTGTGCTTTGCTTGGGGGGCCAGAGCAGAGTAAGCCTGGGGGGGGCTGGAATGAGGGGGGGGTCCTCAAGGGCAGGGTCTTGGGTGCTTCTGTGCTTGCTTACTCAGATTGTGGATCACAGAATCATAGAATTGTTGAATTGGAAGGGACCCTGAGGTCATCTAGTCCAGCCCCCGGCAATGCAGGAATCTCAGCTCAAGCATCCCTGAGAGATGGCCACCCAGCCTCTGCTTGAAAGCCTCCGTGGAATAAGAGTCCCTCTCCCTGAGGAGACCATTCCCAGTCGAGCAGCGCAAGAGCAGCCTTACAGCAGGTCAGGTCAGGAGACAAAGGACCCCAGACTGGCCTCACAAAGAGGCCAGGGGCCTCCTCTAGGTTTGCTGAAACAGCACCTGCGAGGGAAAATCAGTGGTGGGGCAGGGAATAGGAAAGGTTCCCCCAAAGCCTGCTGCCTTGACAGTGGCAGCCCTTTCCCAAGAACCTCTTCCTCCCACCTTCAAAGGACAAAACACACAAATGCACACCAGAACAACTAACAAAACAAGAGCTCCCTCTCTCTCACACTCTTTAAAAGACCACAGATTGTGTAATCAGCCCAAGGCCTGCTTGAAGAGGGACGTTTCCGCCTGGTGCCCAAAGGTGTCTTGTGAAGGCACCGGCGAGCCTCCGGCAAATGGGGAGCCACTGCAGAAAAGGACCTGCTCTTGTCTTGCCACCCCCTTGATCTCTCGCAGAGGAGGCACGCAAAGAAGGGACTTGGATGGGGAACGCAGAGTCCAAGGGAGCCTCCAGGAGGACCCTAAGCTATGTCCCCGCTCCTCCCGAGGGACCCCATCAAGAGCAGGCCGTGTCCCTGTCTTGTCTGGGTGGAGCTTCCCTTGCTTGGTTCTCATCCAGTCGGTTCTTGAGTCCAGCACAATCCCTGCCTCACCTGCAGGTGGCAGGGAGAAGATAAAACGGTCAAGGACCCAGTCAAAGGCAATGATGGGGTTGCGCCACTCATCTCGTTTTCAGGCCAGGGAGGAGATACAGTGGTGCCCCGCAAGACGAATGCCGCGCAAGACGAAAGGGTTTTTCGGTTTCTGCATCGCTTCGCAAGACGAAACGTCTTGCGAGTTTGTTCGCTTTTTTCCTAAAGCCGCTTGAAGAGGCGCAGTTGCGACGGACTGTGCTTCGCAAGATGAAAAACATTGCAAGACAAAAAGACTCGTGGAACGAATTATTTTCGTCTTGCGAGGCACCACTGTACTGCAAAACACTGATCTGTCTGCAATGGGGTGGGGGCAGCAGAGAAACTGCAACCCCAAGTTTCCCCATCCTAGGGGTCTGATGGCCAGTGGCCTGTTTGGGGGTGTAGCACTTCCAAGCGAGGGTCTCTCCTGGAGATCTCTGAGCCTGGGCAGCTTCCACGGGAGGCAATTGGATCCGTCAGACATGTTGGGCTTTATAGATGAAAGCCAGCCCTTTGGGTTGCACCCAGAGCTGTTCTAGCAAGACCCATGTGCTTCCTCTAACCGGTCCTGGTCAGCAATCTGGCTGCAGCAGTTTGGGCCAGTGAGATTTTCTGAGCCCTTTCAAAGGGCATCCCTGGCAGGAGGGCACCCAGCAAAGCTGAAAGGCGGGAGATTTCAGGCCACTGTGGGATTTGCTGCAACAAGATGCAGCGGCGATCACCAGCGCCCATGTTTTTAAAGCAGCGTCAAGTAGGTACTTCAAGGACTCCGGATTCCATGTGCCCTTGGGGCGCACACACACCTGCTCATTGGCAGTGTTTCGGTCTTTTCAGTTGTTAGGAAAATTCAGAGGGTTCCTTCCTTGGAGCGGACAGCCAAAAACCTCTAAGGAAAGAAGCGTCAGGTACACAGGGTAGGCTGAACAGAGTTTTCTTCATCATTAAGACAGCGCTGAATGGTGAGCCACAAGGCTGTTGCCACAATCATGGTCTGACCACAGTACATGCCCTCAGGCTCTTATAGGCCACTCCTCTATCAGGTAAATACATGCAATCCTCGCGCCCATATCATTTTTGCAATATTATTGGCTAAAGCAATGCGTAAGCAGCTCACGGACACGCTACCTGGCCTTCCAATTGGGCACACCATGTTTGGAATTGTTTTCTGCTTAGAAACTCCTGTTATCTTATTAAGGAGTCATCTTCAAATCATTCCTTTTCAGCAGGTCTGGGCTTGTTACCATTCTGACTCCTAAGCATAGGCAGTAATTTCAGTTTTAACTACTTCTATATACGTATCCAGAAAAAACTGCTCCCTTTCCCTTATGGGGTATTCCGGAGCCCGTACAGAGTCCTTATGTGGGTTCCCTATTGGTAGGAGAAAATAACAGAGGCCAGCCAGAGTATATTGAGAAGCAAAGCAGCTAGTAAGCCTGATCTTTATTCAAGGAACTGTTGCAATAGCGTCCCCACTCAGCACACACGAGGGAGGAGAACCCTGAACAATGGTGTGCAAGCCCATATATAGACTTGCAATTGTTCCCCCAGTAACTCAAGACCACACCTCATACATACATACATAACAGAAGAGGCAGTCTCCAGCAGAAATCCTGCCTGCCAGGATACCTGACAACGGTCACTGATTGCTTTACCTGGGCAGCCTGGCCATTCTTTTGTGATGGTTAATACTTTAGTTCCTGAATCCAGGTCACAGGGTCACCCTATTCATTCACAAATATGCCCTTAAGACAGGATTTGAAATCAAAAAGACAATAGGAAGGCTTTTGCTATTTGCCTCCCTTACTGCAGAGGAATATTTGAGGTCATTGGGAGAGTCAAAATGGCTGCAGCATTGCTCTCCCATACTATTTCAGACACATGATTCATATATTTAGATATGTGTGCATTTATGAATATTTATTCTATATTTGAGACCTTAAAATTCTAATAATAATAATATTTTTTATTTATACCCCGCCCTCCCCAGCCAAGGCCGGGCTCAGAGCGGCTTACAAGCAATAATAAAAACAAGTTAAATGATTACAACTTAAAAACAAAATTAAAATACAACATTAAAATATTACAACATTAAAATAAAATGTAGCCTCAACGCAGGAGGAGAAGGAAAGAAAAAAAGAAAGAGAGCGAGGGAATCAAATTGGCTCCAAGCCAAAGGCCAGGCAGAACAACTCTGTCTTACAGGCCCTGCGGAAAGAAATCAGATCCTGCAGGGCCCTGGTCTCATGAGGCAGAGCGTTCCACCAGGCCGGAGCCAGAGTTGAAAAGGCCCTGGCTCTGGTTGAAGCCACTTTAACTTCCTTAGGGCCCGGGACCACTAGGGTGTTGCTATTTATGAACTTTAAGGTCCTCCATGGGGCATACCGGGAGAGGCGGTCCCGTATGTACGAGGGCCGTGAAGGGCTTTAAAGGTCAAAACCAGCACCTTAAATCTGACCCTGTACTCCACTGGGAGCCAGTGCAGCTTGAAAAGCACTGGGTGAAGATGCTCCCATGGCAGAGACCCCGTGAGGAGCCTCGCTGCAGCATTCTGCACCCGCTGGAGTTTCTGGGACAGCTTCAAGGGCAGCCCCGCGTAGAGCGAATTACAGTAGTCAAGCCTGGAGATGACCGGCGCATGGATCACTGTGGCCAGGTCGGGGCGGGAAAGGTAAGGGACCAACTGCTTGATGCGGCGAAGGTGGAAAAATGTCGCCTTGGCTGTTGCTGTAACTTGCGCCTCCATGGAAAGGGAGGCGTCAAGGATTACACCCAAACTCTTAACGGAAGGCAATGGCACTAATTGGGCCCCCGCAAGAGAAGGGAGTTGGTCCCTCATCCCCATGCAGTCTCGACCCAGCCATAGGACCTCTGTCTTCGAAGGATTTCGTTTCAATCGGCTCCCATGAAACCATCCAGCCACAGCTTCCAAGCATCTGGTCAGTGTGTTCAGGGCTGAGTCGGTGTGGCCATCCATCAGCAGATAGAGCTGAGTGTCATCAGTATATTGCTGACAGCCCAGCCCAAAGCTCCGGATAATCTGGGCAAGGGGGCGCATAAAGATGTTAAAAAGCATCGGGGAGAGAATTGCGCCCTGCAGCACTCCACACACCAAGGAGTGGCGCGACGACATCGCCCTCCCTAGTGCCACCCTCTGTCCCCGACCAGAGATAAAAGAGCACAATCAGTTACAGGCTATGCCCTGTATCCCCACGTCTGCAAGGCGGTGGTCCAGAAGATCATGATTGACCATGTCAAAGGCCGCTGACAAATCTAAAAGGATCAGCAGTCCTGACCCGCCTCGATCCAGTTGTCTACGGAGATCATCTGTCAGGGCAACCAGAGCCGTCTCTGTTTTTATAACAATAACATTATGCATGCCCCCTCTCTAATACACATATTTCTAACACAGTTTAGTAAAAAGGCAAATGACATAATGACATGGTAAATATAATGGATGAAGAAAATGGATAGAGAAAAGTTTCTCTCTCCTGTAACGTAAGACACCCCATGAAGCTGAACAATGCAAGATTCAGAATTCAATAAAAAAGGACTTATCGGTTAATCTATGGAACTCCCTCCCAAAGGAGACAGCCCAGCTTTGAAGTTCGCGGAGGAGGAGCTACCAGCCACAATGGCTGGAAACCGCAGCAGGGGAGGCTCGCTCCTGCGCTCAGATCCTGTCTGCAGGCATGCCCCTCTGGCCTAATCCAGCTGCTGCAGGTTCTCCTGGCGCCCTTAGGCAACAATAACTATTTATACCCCGCACTCTGGGCGGCTCCCAATAAAATATTAAAAATACGATAAAACATCAGTCATTAAAAACTTCCCCCAACAGGGCTGCCTTCAGATGTTTTCTAAAAGTCAAAACAAAAAAAATTCCTTCCAGTAGCACCTTAAAGACCAACTAAGTTAGTTCTTGGTATGAGCTTTCGTGTGCATGCACACTTCTTCAGAAGTTTTTCTTCTTCACTTCTTCAGTTTTCTGTGCCAGGCTGGGTATCTGAAGAAGTGTGCATGCACACGAAAGCTCATACCAAGAACTAACTTAGTTGGTCTTTAAGGTGCTACTGGAAGGAATTTTTTTTTGTTTTGACTATGGCAGACCAACACGGCTACCTATCTGTTTCTAAAAGTCAGATAGTTGTTTATTTCCTTCACATCTGAAGGGATGGTGTTCCACAGGGCAGGTGCCACCACTGAGAAGGCCCTCTGCCTGGTTCCCTGTAACCTCACTTCTTGCAGGGAGGGAACCGCCAGAAGGCCCTCGGCGCTGGACCTCAGTGTCCAGGCTGAACGATGGGGGTGGAGACGCTCCTTCAGGCCTACTGGGCCAAGACTGCTTAGGGTTTAGGTTCAGCGTATGAGCATCGGGAGGCTACCCAAAGGTCCCTTCTCCCAAGGGCAGAACGGCGGCTTCCCGACCTTCTCCTGTGTCTCCACCTGTTGAACTTCTGCCTGTCGAGAGGCTGCTCTTTCTCTCTGGGAGAGTTTTCTGTGCCAGGCTGTCCACAGACAGAGATGATGATGGTGGTGGTGGTGATGATAATCTGATAATATGTGTATCTGAAGAAGTGTGCATGCACACGAAAGCTCATACCAAGAACTAACTTAGTTGGTCTTTAAGGTGCTACTGGAAGGAATTTTTTTTGTTTTAATCATAGTAAATATTACTTATACCCTGCCCATCTGGCTTGGCTGGGGCGGGGAGAGGCGCCTTGTCCGCCGGCTTCCCCCGAAAACTCGGACGCTGCGTCTCCCCCGAGCTAGCGGCCCTTCCCGCCTTTTCGTGTCTCCCGGCCCCTCCGCTTCCGTACAACAAGATGGCTGCCTCCACGAAGCGGGAAGAACACACGAGCATGCGCAGAGGCCGAGAAGCGGCGCCGAAGGAACGAGGGCGGCCGCGGACGAGTCCCTGCGCAGCCAATAGGAAACGCCAGAGGAAGAGGGCGCGGGGCGCATGCGCGAGGACCTCAGAGCCGCGGAATGGAGGGGACGGGCCGGCCTGGGCGACGCGGCGCGCTCCTCGGGGCGGCGGGGAGCGGAGGGCGAGGGGGCCTCTTCCCCTAAGGCAAGGCCTCACGCGGCGGCGGCGGGAAGGGAGCGCTCCGGGGCGGGGCTGCCCGGCCTAACGGCTCCTTGGGCGTTTGAATCGCGGGCGGGTGACGGCGGTCACGTGGCCGGAAGAGGCGCCTCCGTACGGCAAGGCGGCGGCGCCCCGAGGCCTCGGCTAGGCCTCCCCTTCGGGGCGGGGAGGCGAGAGGCGGGCCAAGCGCCCGACGCCCGGCCGCAGCAGGGCCGCCAAGCGCCGCGGAGCGAGCGAGCGAGCGAGCGCGGGAAAGCCGCCTCCGGCGCCCGGCCGTACGGCAAGATGGCGGGAAAGGCGGAACTTCCGGTCCTGCGCAGTGGGCCGGAGGAAGGGAGGCATTTCTTCTTGGCCGGCCGCGGAGGAGGGAAGGGAAGCGAAAGCGAAGCCGGAGGGCGGCGAGGGGCGCCGAGAGAGGGGCCGGGGAGCCCTGGGCCGGGCCTTTGTTCTTGGCCAGGTGGGCGGGGGGGCGCGTGGGGTGGGGGAGGGGAGACCCCGCGGTGTGGCATCTCTAGCAGGTGACTAACTGCCTCTTTCCTCCCGCAGGTGAGGCCGAGGGTGCTCCGCCTGGCCCCTCCGCCCGGGATGCCTGGCCCCCGCTGGGCCCGCCCCGCCATGGCCTCCCCCAGGGGCAGCATCATCATCCTGGACGAAGACGAGGAGCCCCCCAGCCCCAGCAGGGAAGCCCCCCTTGCGCCCCAGGCCGCCGGCCCAGCGGGGCAGAGAGCCCCCGCCCCCGGGAAGGACCCCGCCAGCCTCAGGGCGGAGAACGAGCGCCTCTTTGCGGAGGTGAGTTCTGGGGACCCCGCAGGCGCTTCCTTCCCAGTCCAGTGGGGGAGTGTGGGGAGACCCTCTTCTCTGCCTGGGGATGGAGCGAGGCGGGGGGGGGATCTTCTTGTCCCCCCCTCTGGCTGGGCTTAGTGACTCAGAGCTGCTTTTTGGTGGGGAGGGGAGGGGGCCACGCCCTGGGCAGGGGGGCGAGGGGTGGCCTTTCCTCTTCCTTCAGGAGTTGGGGAGCTGGTCTGTCTGTGGTCCCCCTGAAGCTGCCGGGGGGGGATTGTGCGTGTCGTCTGCAGGTTCGGATTCCATCGTGGGCAGCAGGGCACCCAGCCCTCGTGGCCCCAAGAAGTCCTCAGGCATTCTTAGGGTGGTCATTGCTAGCCATGTGGAAGGTGTCACAGAACGCCTCTTCCGCATTTGTCAGAAACTGGTCTCTTAGCGGCGGCTCTGGAATTCCCTGGCTGTTGATGTCAGGAGCGGTGTGTTTGCTGTGCTTGTTTTGGCTCCTACTCAAAGAATTTCTGTGCAGATGAACCTGCCCAGACATTTAGAAACGCGTTGTTATTATTATTAACAAATTTCATTGCCAAAAGGTGCCTAGATGTTTTGTTGTGGCGACTGCAGCCTAGGTTTAAGGTGGCATTTGGTGCTTTGCTAATATTCTGTATATGAGCAAGGCCTCAGCGGGCAGCTCTCCAAAGCTTCTCCCCTCTCTGGGCCTAGAGCAGGAGTCGGCAAACCAAGGTCCAATTCCCTTCTAGATCCGGCGCACAGACAGACCGGGAATCCAGGCAGCCGGCATAGCCGGCGTGCGAAGTTTTTTAGGACTCATCCAGGCTTGGGGGTCAAAAGCAAGGTGGGCGGCTGCAATCTTTGCTTCCAGGGTGGGGAAGAGGGAAAAGGATCCAAGAATGGCACGCTTACCTCAGCCCCCCACCCTTCCTTATGAGAGAAATAATAACTGTCAGTGCGTAAAATGCAAAGGAAGCAGCATGGGAGTGTGAGGGAACACCCTCCCCCCCCCCCCGCAAATCACATTTGGGTAACATTGGGGTTGGTCCAAATAAGAGTTTTTGCCAAAAAAGCGGGTCATAATCATGGCAACATATAGTCCGGCTCCCCACAAGGTCTGAGGGACAGTGGACTGGCCCCCTGCTAAAAAGGTTTGCTGACCCTGGCCTAGAGCCCAGCATCCCAAAGTCTGCAATTAAGCAGAGTGTGAAAGGGAGCCAATCAGCATATAGGTGAAAAGGTCAAGGACCCCAGGATGGTGAAGTTCAGTCCAAGGCATAGAATCATAGAATCATAGAGTTGGAAGAGACCACAAGGGCCATCGAGTCCACCCCCAAACCAAGCAGGAAACACCATCAGAGCACTCCTGACATATGGTTGTCAAGCCTCTGCTTGAAGACCTCCAAAGAAGGAGACTCCACCACACTCCTTGGCAGCAAATTCCACTGTCGAACAGCTCTTACTGTCAGGAAGTTCTTCCTAATGCTTAGGTGGAATCTTCTTTCTTGTAGTTTGGATCCATTGCTCCGTGTCCGCTTCTCTGGAGCAGCAGAAAACAACCTTTCTCCCTCCTCTATGTGACATCCTTTTATATATTGGAACATGGCTATCATTTCACCCCTTAACCTCCTCTTCTCCAGGCTAAACATGCCCAGCTCCCTTAGCCGTTCCTCATAAGGCATCGTTTCCAGGCCTTTGACCATTTTGGTTGCCCTCCTCTGGACACGTTCCAGTTGGTCAGTGTCCTTCTTGAACTGTGGTACCCAGAACTGGACACAGTACTCCAGGTGAGGTCTGACCAGAGCAGAATACAGTGGCACTATTACTTCCCTTGATCTAGATGCTATACTCCTAATGATGCAGTCCAGAATTGCATTGGCTTTTTTAGCTGCCGCGTCACACTGTTGGCTCATGTCAAGTTTGTGGTCAACCAAGACTCCTAGATCCTTTTCACACGTACTGCTCTCAAGCCAGGTGTCCCCCATCTTGTATTTGTGCCTCTCATTTTTTTTGCCCAAGTGCAATACTTTACATTTCTCCCTGTTAAAATTCATCATGTTTGTTTTGGCCCAGTTCTCTAATCTGTCAAGGTCGTTTTGAAGTGTGATCCTGTCCTCTGGGGTGTTAGCCACCCCTTCCAGTTTGGTGTCATCTGCAAATTTGATCAGGATGGCCTTGAGTCCATCATCCAAGTTGTTGATAAAGATGTTGAATAAGACCGGGCCCAAGACAGAACCCTGTGGCACCCCACTAGTCACTCTTCTCCAGGATGAAGAGGAACCATTGATGAGCACCCTTTGGGTTCAGTCAGTCAGCCAGTTACAAACCCACTGAGTGGTAGCATAGTCAAGACCGCATTATCCCAGCTTCTTTGCAAGAATATCATGGGGCACCTTGTCAAATGCCTTGCTGAAAGCAACTATGGGTCCAGCGCTCATCTGGCTTTCAAGCCAAGGGAGCCAGTGTTGGTCCACAGACAGCTTTCTAGGTCAGGTGGCCAGCAGGACGAAACCACTTCTGGAGGCTAATTCTGGGGAAATGAAACCAGGTGCCTCCTCTGCCAAAAATGTTCTGGGGGCACAGGACAGGAAGGTAGCGGACTCTCCTTCCTGGGAGGTTTTTAAGCAGAGGTTGGGCGGCTATCTGTCTTGGATGCTTGAGCTGAGATTCCTGCATTGCCGGGGGCTGGACTAGATGACCATTCTGCTCCCCTTGGTGTCTTGTGTTCAGGTTGGGAGTCACCTTGGGCTGGCAGAGGGTGGATGCGCCACGGACAAGGCCTCCTCCGTTGTGCATTCCCTCCGCCTTCTCTCAAAGCCACGCTGGAAGTCTTCCAGGGGCGTTGCAGCCTCCTCTGTGCAGGGCCTGTCAAAAGGCTGCCGCTCCCCGGCAGGCTCCGTCCTCAATGCGTTTGGTTTCCTTCTGTTCCAACGTGCCTGAGAGCTCGCCTGACGATCACAGAACTCGGGCAGCTTTGCAGGAGGGAATACGGGGGGCCTCGCCTGCCTCCTCTGGGAGGGAGTTCCACAGCTGAACAATGTGCTGCGCAGATAAGGCCTTTCTTTGATCTGCCCCCGATCTCCCGCTATCCGGCTTCCTTGGAGGTTGAGTTCGAGTGTTATGAGAGAGAGAGAGAGAAGAAACGTTTTCTCTCCCTGCTTCCTCCATCATGCTGCCTTTTCTGCCTACCAGAAAGCCCCAGGCGCAGGAGTGGATTGCCTTTCAAAATGGCCCCTCTGTTGGCCAGTTCCAGGGAGCCTCTCCAAGGTTCTAGTCCCTGGCGGGGACCCCCGTGGGTGCAGGCTTGGGTGGGAGGGTGGGCTCCCTGCGCCCCTGACCCTCTCCTCTCCTTTCTCCGCAGTTTGTGGCCTTCTGCTCTATGCACACGGCCGACCACCCGGAGGTGATCCCCTACCTGACGGGGCGGCACCAGAAGGCAGCGCCCGCCTTCCTCTCCTCGGTGGAGTTCCGCAACGTCCTGGGCCGCTGCCTGGCGCGGGTGCAGGCGCGCAGCACCAAGGTCTACGTCTACATCAACGAGCTCTGCACCGTCTTCCGGGCCCACAGCCAGAAGAAGAAGGCGCCCCTGCCAGCGCCGGAGGCCCCCGGGCCCAGCGCCGCCCCTGCTGGCCCTGCTGCGAAGGCTCCGGGCCCCGCTGTCAAGGCTCCGGGCGAGGGCTCTAAACGGCAGATCCGCTACCTGGAGGACCTGCTGCGGCTCCACGAGGTGGAGATCCGGAAGCTGCAGGAGCGGGAGCTGGACCTGGAGGAGTTGGACAGCGAGGACTCAACGTACCTGCAGGAGAGCCGGCTGAAGCGGCGCATGGTGCGCATCTTCCAGCGCCTCTGCCAGCTGAAGGACTGCAGCAGCCTGACGGGGCGCGTCATCGAGCAGCGCATCCCTTACCGCGGCACCCGCTACCCAGAGGTCAACCGGCGCATTGAGCGCCTCATCAACCGCCCCGAGGCCTTTCCCGACTACGCCGACATCCTCAAGGCTGTGCAGAAGGCCAGCACCCGCCACAGCCTGGGCCTGTCCAAGCGCCAGATGGAGAGCATGGCGGCCGAGGCCTTCCGCGAGGTGGGCAACCGCCTCCAGGAGCGCCGCCACCTCGACCTCGTCTACAACTTCGGCAGCCACCTCACCGACCAGTACCGGCCCAGTGAGCGCCTGGGGGCACTGGCGGGAGGCGGGGGGTTCAGGGGGCACAACAGGCCGGCCGCCATGCTCCTCGGCCTGTTTGAACACACACAGGTGCCTCAGAGGCATTGGCACACATAATAAAAATAACGGGGAAATGGAAATTCCCCTCCGAGGAGGCCGTGGGGGGGGGGGGAGTTGGCCATCATTCTCGGAGGGCTTTAGAGATGTTTCAGAGTTCAGAAACATGCACACACCATGGAAATAGTGGGAAATGTTGAAAATTTCCCTCAGAGGAGGCCATTCTGAGGGGAGAGAGCGGGACTTCTGCCCACGGCCATCCCATCGCCTTTCTGGTTAGAAGCCGGGCGCACGGACTCATTGTGGCACCTGAGCGTATTTTAGCTTGCCCTACTGACAAAGCTCCAGACCAGGCAGGGGCTCAGGGAGTTTTTGGCATTGTGGAGCTTTGCGGGACCCCGGGGGTCATCCATCCCAGCCCGCTGCAACACCCGGCCCATCTCTTCCCCTGCAGATTCGGACCCGGCCTTGTCGGACCCTGAGCTGGCCCGGCGCCTGCGCCAGAACCGGGAGAAGGCCCTGCAGCGCCTGGAGGAGGTGACCTCCCAGTTTGCGCAGCTGCAGGACAGGAGCGAGGACGAGGGGCAGCGGCGCCGGAGGGAGTCGCGGGGCGGCAAAGACGGGCCCGGGCCCAGCGATGCCCCCGGGCGCCAGCAGGGGGAGCCGGCCTCTCCCCAGGAGGTGAGGGGGCTTGGCGGGGAAAAGATGGCGCCCCTCGCGGCAGGCTGGGCTTCCGGCAGAGGGGGGTCTTTCTGGGCGGGGGCCTTTCCCCACCTGCCTCCTTTGAAAGGAGCCCCTCTCGTGCTGGGCTGGGTTCAAGGTCCTCAACGTTGATTCACAAAGCCCTGCTCCTGAACCCTCCCAGCCCATCTGGGCCCGCCTGCAAGAGCGTCGATGGCCATTCCCCCAGTCAGTCAGACAACACTCGGAAGCTGAGCCTTTTATGCCGATCAACAAATAATAATAATTATAATAATAATAAGAAAGTGTTGATGGCTCAGCCCTGTGGAACTCCCTGCCCCTGGAGATTCAGCAGGCATCTTCCAGCCATCCTTCAAAGGCTTGCCGAGAACCTCCGTATTCCACCGGGAAATTAAGGATACCAGTTTCCTCCAATAGATTTGTGACTGTAACACTCCCCCCCCCCATGTAATTTTCATTGAGTTTCCAAATTTTTACAAGCTAACTTCAGATTATATAGAGTTTGTTTTGCGTATTGACTTCCCACCCCCAGTCTTTTTATTCAAACTCTTTTCTAGTGCATTATATTTCAGTTTCTTATCTATTACCAACCTCTCTCTAGTACAATTCCTTTATCGTTTTTCTTCCGCTAGCCCTAGCTCAAATCCTGCCCGTGATTTCATTTGTTTGCAGTGCTTTTCCAGACATTAAAAAAGGGCCTCCATTCTGCTACAAAAAGTTCATTATCTTTCTCTCTTAATATTGCTGCCAGTAACTCTTCTTCATGATCAGGCATCACACGTAGATCCCCGATGGCTCTGATATTTTCTTTATGCACATGCATGCTTAACATAGTAAATGAATAAATGCATTTTTTGTGCATTGCAGGGGGGTAGACTAGATGGCCCCTGGGGTCCCTCCTGTGAGGGTGGATCCAGGGGTGGGCAGGGAGGGGCTGTTCGGGGGCTTGCTTCCTGCAGGCGGGGGCCTGGGCAGCTGCTGCTGCTTTGAGACCCCCTCCTTGGAGGGGAAGGGTCTCTCTGGGGCAATTTGCTCTGGGCACCGTTCTGGGATCTTGATGGGGCGCAGTGCTTTCTGGGGGGGGTGTCTGTCCATCCCTGGCATTGTCAGGATCAGAGGGTGACCCTTGATGTCTCTCTTCCCAGGGCAGCCCCGGCCGGAGCGTGGCCAGTGCAGGGGCGGAGGAGGAAGAGGACGATGAGGAAGAAGAGGAGGAGGAAGAGTCTTCGTCAGAGTCGGACATAGAAGCCGAGCTGCAGAAGAGCCTGGAGGAGGAAGAGGAGGAGGAGGAGGAAGGGGCTGCTCCAGGTAGGCTGGGGGCTGGGGTGGCATCAGAAGGGACCCCCCACTTTCTGAAGAAGTCTGTCCCTCCTTTGGAAGGGGGTGGCTTCTCCTCCTGGGGAGGTTTCTAAGCAGAGGCTGGAAGGCCGTCTGTCACGGGACTCGAACCCGCCACCCAAAGAGTCTCAGGCTCTATTGGCTGTGCGGATGCTTTGGCTGAGCTTCATGACCCTGGGGGCCCAACCAGAGGGGCCTTTTGTGGTGGGGGTCCTGCCACTTCACACACAAGCAGAAAGAGAAAAAACAAAGGAGCGCAGAGTCCGGAAATGAGCTACGCATGCTCTTATGGATTAGATCAGGGGGCGGCAAACTATGGCCCAGGGGCTCATAAATCCAGCCTGCGGACCCTGCCACCCGCCCAGTCAGACCCCGCGCTAAACCAGCACGGCGTGCGTGGACTGACTTCCGCGACGCTGGCACGGCTTCGTATTGGCTGCAGGAAGCTCCTGCAGCCAATCTGAAGCCATGGACAACTCTGGGTGACACCTTCTCCCGCTGAGGCGGCCGCGTATGGCCAAGAGCCGAGCAGGAGGAGGCGGCGGTGGGGAGGCTGCCTCTGCCACCCAGGCCGGCTGCATGGGCTCTGCACCCCGTGGAACCTGGCCGAGGACGACATAGGTTGTGAAGGAGCAGCTGAATGCACGCCATGTCATCAACAAATGTGAAATGATGTCATCTAGAGACTAAATGAGAATTGATGCAGCAGAACGGATACATATTATAAACAAACAAACAAATAAATAAATAAATAAATGGGAGCCAATGTACCGTAGGTCTTTCAAGACCGGTGTTATATGGTCTCGGCAGCCGCTCCCAGTCAGCAGTCAAGCTGCCACATTCTGGATTAATTGCAGTTTCCGGGTCACCTTCAAAGGCAGCCCCACGTAGAGCGCATTGCAGTAGTCCAAGTGGGAGATAACCAGAGCATGTACCACTCTGGCGAGACAGTCTGTGGGCAGGTGGGGTCTCATTCTGCATACCAGGTGGAGCTGGTAGACAGCTGCCTTGGACACAGAATTGACCTGTGCCTCCATGGACAGCTGTGAGTTCACAATGACTCCCAGGCTGCGCACCTGGTCCTTCAGGGACACAGTTACCCCATTCAGGACAGGGAGTCCCCCACACCTGCCCCCCCAAAAAACCAGTACTTCTGTCTTTGGGGTATTAAATTGAATTAATTCAGTTTGATCTGTAGTAATTTGGTAAATCAATAAAAATAATTGCCCAAACGATAAATTAAAACAACATAACCCTGCTGTCCTCCCCTCCATCCCAGATGATGGCGTCCAGGAAGTGGAGGCCGACCAGCACATGGACTTGGAGGCCCCTGAGCTGGTGCCATCCTCCTCGGAGGAAGAGCCGGACGAAGAGGACGAGGAAGAGCACAACCCGGAGGGGCGCCAAGGAGAGGAACGTGGACAGCGCGTGGGGCAGGCCCCTGCGGACCCCCCTCCTGCTGTGGGCACCTCCCCCTCCCAGCAGTTCCTCCTGGAGATTGAGGAGGCCCTGACGCTGGAGGCGGGCGAGACGCCGCCCCCCACCCCCTCCCCCCCGCACCAGACCCAGGGGGGCAGGGGGGCCTCGCCCGTCTTCCGGTTGCGTCAGAAGCCGCCACATCCCCAGAGGCCCCCAGCCAAGCGCAGCCAAGCTCAGGACAACGGCAGCCTCCGCGGGGCAGGCGGGGAGCCCCTGCGTGGGGTGAACGGGCAGCCCCCCATCAAGCGGAGCAGGCGGAACTCCAACAGGTGAGCGGGGGGCAGGGAGGTGGTAAGGGGGAGAGGAGACTCCATGGGAGGCGGGGCAAGCAGGTGGGGCTAGAGGGCCCTTGGCTGTCCCTTCCAAGTGCAGTTCTGTGATTGCAAGGGGGCTGAGGGTTCCAGGCTGGCCCCGAACCTGCCTGGGTGCCGAGCCCTCAGAGGGAGAGCCTCTCTGAAGAAATGCTAACATATACTTTCCTTCATCCAAAGAGCACAGGGTGCTTGACAACATAAAAGGCAAATGCTGACACATTTGCGCCCAAGGCCCGGTGGAAGAGGAATGTTTTTGCCTTTTCTTACTTCGATATGTCTGTAAACACTGTAAATTGCAGAGCTGTTGCATCTACACGTTTTTAAAAATTCCGTCTCTGGGTCTTTTCTGCAACTGCTCTTAGAGTGTGGGATTCCCTGCCTCCTTCCTTGCTGTCCCGCCAGAAGGTTTATATTATTATTATTATTATTATTATTATTATTATTATTATTATTATCATCACATACTGTCCTATACCTGGAGGTCTCAGGGCGTTACACAGAATAAAATCAAAATATAGACCCACAAAATACATAATCAAAATAAAAACAACCTAGCAAATCCCCCCTGCCAAAAACCACCTTTTAAAAGGGAGTAGGATCCTCACAACATTTAAAGTAAGACAATTAACAAACCTGGACAGGAGCCATGTATTATTACTATTGTTGTTATTATTGATATTGTTGATATTGTTATTATTACGGCCTTCCTTTCCTGGCAGGTGCAAAGACAACCAACCGCTAGGCTGCTGTTGGGGCAAACCAGATACTGATTTCTGCTTTGAAATGTGCCCTGACTCATTGTGTGATCTTTTAGCCTAGTCCAGAGGGAGCTGCACTCTCCTTCCTGGGAGGTTTTTAAGCAGAGGTTTCTTTGGACAAGTCCAGATCAAATCCCAAATGGCATTTTCCAAAGTTCTGTCCAAAAGCAGAGAAGGTTTCCTGCTGAATCACAGCGTTGTCCTGGCCAGACACCATTTGTGTGTCTGCAGTGGGGGGTTCTTCTTCCTGGGGTGGCCGGATCGGGAGCAGCCCAGACCTGAGGCTGGAGGGCAGCCCTCTTCCCCAGGGATGTGGTGGAGTCCCTGAGAATCGGAGAAGGGTGGAGTTGGAAGTGACCCAGCCCCCTGCAAGGGTCCCTGTCAGGTGGGCTCCCAACATCCGCTTGGAAACGGTCGGAGATGCTTGAGGGGCGATTTCTTCAGGGCAGGCGGAAGGGGCTGGATGACCCCTCGGGGTCCCTTCTCCAACACTGCGAATCACTCTGAGCCGCCTCGGCCGGGGGGGGGGGTCAGGCTGTGCAAGCCCCCCGTCAATGTGTGTTTCTTCTCTGGCAGCTGCATTGAGGTGCCCAGCACTGGCTTGGAGGAGGAGGAGGAAGACGAGGACGAAGAGGGGCGCCTCAGCCCGGCCCCCTTGGCCGACTCCACCAGCACCGACTCCCCAGGCCTGGGGCTGGTCAGCAGCTCCCAGGGCAGCCCCCAGCCGCAGAATCGGGGCCACCTCCTTGCAGCCATCTGGAAGGTACTAAATGGGGGGTGTGTGGATTTGCCCCAGGCACAAGAGCCCCGATCTGGAGCCCCAGATTGCCTCTTCCTTCCTCTCCCAGCACCAGCCCTGGGGGTGCTCAGCTGCTTCTTCCCCCGGGAGTCAGCGCCTGAGCAGAGCATCCTGGATTGGGCCAGTGGCCGCTCCAGCCTCCCCTCCTCATCGTGGCCAAATATGCCTAGGAGCGTCCTTTTCCATTCACCCAGCTGGTTGGCTGTGCAGGGAGTTCCACATGCCAACTGAGGAGGACCTTATTTTGCCCACCTCAAATCTCCCTGTGTTGAGCTTCTTTGAATGCCCGTGAGTTCTAGCCGTGATGTGAGAGGAAGAAAAACTCTCTTCAGGCCAGAAGAGTTTTCCTAAACTTTGCCCCCTTCCTCCCAGCTGGTCTGCCTCAGGGAGGTCCCTGGGGCAGCCAGAGGCCTTTGGGTGCTGCTCTGGGGAGGGGGGGTGCAGGGCACCAGTTTCCTCCTCTTCTGACCCCCCTCTCCCCCCCCCCGCAGGCCAGCGTGGCGACCCAGTGCGACCCGGAGGAGATCATCGTCCTGTCAGACTCGGATTAGCCCCCTCACCACAATCTGGCACAGACTTTGGGGGGCGGGGAGCAGAAGGACAGGTGGAGCCCCCCCCCTCAGAAAAAAACCTTGGCTAGCTGGAAGATGGTGACTCTGCCTTCATGGACTCAGGGGGTGGGGGGGCTTCTGCGTGATGCATGGGGGGGCAGGGGGACGAAGGGCGGGGACTGCCGTGTTTGTATTCTTCGGGGTGCCATGGGGGGGGCGGGGGGGCGTATTGATGTTCTGTCCGTTTGGGAGCTCATTTTGCAAAAAAAAAAAAAGGCGGAATAAAAAATAGGCAAATATTTTTCTGTAGGCTGCTGTGAGTGTGAGTTCTGTTAAAGGGATGGTTTGGGGAGAGCACATCGGGGGGGGGAGGTTTATTCCTTGTTTCTGTGCTTTCCATTGAGGGTTTTTTGTGTTTTTATATTTTGTTGGGAGTAGCCCAGAGTGGGTGGCCTAAATTAGAAAACTTTATTTTATTTTATTTTAATTTTATATATATAATATACACAGACACACATATACACACACACAACATAATTGTTGTTATCATTTCTCTCCCCCCCCCCAAGTGGGAGTGGGGGGTGGCTTTAGCCCCTTACTTTGGTGACGAAAGGCACTTGATAATCCTGCTCTACTCCAGGGACTCAGAGGAACGGGAGACATACCGTATTTTTCGCTCTATAACACGCACCTGACCATAACACGCACATCGTTTTTAGAGGAGGAAAACAAAGGGAAAAACATTCTGAATGAAACAGTGGATGTATCATTTTTGGGCTTCATGCTGTGGCCACAGACATGTGATCTGATGGTGAATTTGGGCTGACCCAATGCAAAAATCCTGAGAAGTCCTGTGGATCCATGCTTTGTAACCATGTTTTTGCACCATTGCAGCCCCAGGCAACAGTGGGTGCGTGATTTGCGGGGGCAGGCTGTAGCCATGGACATGCTATGTGATCTGATGGTGAATTTGGGGTGACCTAATGCAAAGATCCTGAGGATCCATGTGGATCCATGCTTTTTAACCACGTTTTTGCACCATTGCAGCCCCAGGCAACAGTGGGTGGATGATTTTTGGGGGGCAGGCTGTAGCCATGGACATGCTATGTGATCTGATGGTGAATTTGGGGTGACCCAATGCAAAGATCCTGAGAATTCCTGTGGATCCATGCTTTGTAACCACATTTTAAGTGGGGAGCGAAGGAAAAACAAAGAAGGGACATGAGAGGGCTGTGCAGAGAAGCAGCTGGCTAAGAATGCAGGAGAGGGATTTAACGGAGGGAGGAAAGAAAGGCAAAAGTTTCCCCCCACCCAAGCCTGCCATCTCTCTCTCTCTCTCTCTCTCTCCCCTCCCCCCTCTCTCTCCCTCTCCCCCAGCAGTACAGGAGCACAGAGAGGACATTTTCCCCTCTTCTTGCCTGGAGGGGAGGAATGCAGGAGAGGGATTTAACGGGAGGGAGGAAAGAAAGGCAAAAGTTTCCCTCCACCCAAGCCAGCCATCTCTCTCTCTCTCTCTCTCTCTCTCTCTCTCCCCCTCTCTCTCTTTCTCTCTCTCTCTCCCTCCCCCCCCCTCTCTCCCTCTCCCCCAGCAGTACCGGAGCACAGAGAAGGAGCACAGAGAGGACACTTTTCCCTCTGCTTGCCTGGAGGGGAGGGGCTTTCCCTGCTCTTTGTTCCGTTTCAGCAAACACAGCAAGGAAACAGAGAAGGTGGGCAGTAAGACCCTGAGGCAGAATGGAGGAAAGCAGCCGCTTCCTCTTTACAAGTGTCCCTTCTAGGAGACCCGCGATTTGATTTTTGTCTGCTTTTTCGGCTCCAGGGACCACACATTCGCTCTATAACACGCACAGACATTTCCCCTTCCTTTTTAGGAGAAAAAATCTGCGTGTTATAGAGCGAAAAATATGGTACACAGTTTTACAATACTGGAAAAAGACACAGGGTGTTCCGGGTTTCCCCTGAAGGAATCTTTCAGCCCACATGGCTCTCGAATCCACAACCCGGAGACCTGAGGTTACTAGCAAGGGGAGGCAGAGGGGCCTGGGCAGGGAGTGCCTTCCAGACCCTTCTGGGGAGCCCCCCCTAGGGGGCAGCCGAGATCTGCTGCTCATTGCGGGGCCCAGAGGTGGTTGATGTGGCAGGAGATGCTCTTAGGGCTTCGGGTGCCAAGCACAGGGCGGAATTGGGGCGTTGGTATCCCCAAGGGCCGTCTAGTCCAGTCAGATCCTCGGAAAGTGAGTCCTCCCATTACAGGCGGGGCACACGACCCCTTCTTGTCAGAATCTAGCTTCCATTTCTTAAGAATATTGACTTAACCTGCATAAACTTGAAATAAATACAAATTATTTTTTTTAATTTTTAGAAAAACTTTCTTTAAAAAATCTGTTTTCAAATTTCCTTTAAAATCCCTTAGAAAGATCCTTTAATATATATATATAATTTTTATTTAAAAAATTGTCCAGTAGCACTTTTGGTTGTTGGTGTTTAGTCGTGTCCGCCTCTTTGTGACCCCCTGGACCAGAGCACGCCAGGCCCTCCTGTCTTCCACTGCCTCCCGCAGTTTGGTCAAACGCATGCTGGTAGCTTCGAGAACACTGTCCCACCATCTCGTCCTCTGTCGTCCCCTTCTCCTTGTGCCCTCCATCTTTCCCAACATCAGGGTCTTTTTCAGGGAATCTTCTCTTCTCAGGAGGTGGCCAAAGTCTTGGAGCCTCAGCTTCAGGATCTGTCCTTCCAGTGAGCACTCAGGGCTGATTTCCTTCACAATGGAGAGGTTTGATCTTCTTGCAGTCCATGGGACTCTCAAGAGTCTCCTCCAGCACCAGAATTCAAAAGCATCAATTCTTCGGCGATCAGCCTTCTTGATGGTCCAGCTCTCACTTCCATACATCACTACTGGGGTCAAATCATAGCTTTAACTATACGGACCTTTGTTGTCAAGGTGATGTCTCTACTTTTTAAGATGCTGTCTAGGTTGGTCATTGCTTTTCTCCCAAGAAGCAGGCATATTTTAATTTTGTGGCTGCTGTCACCATCTGCAGTGATCATGGAGCCCAAGAAAGCAAAATCTCTCACTGCCTCCATCTCTTCCCCTTCTATTTGCCAGGAGGTGATGGGACCAGTGGCCATGATCTTCGTTTTTTGATGTTGAGCTTCAAACCATATTTTGTGCTCTCCTCTTTCACCCTCAATAAAAGGTTCTTTAATTCCTCCTCACTTTCTGCCATCAAGGTTGTGTCATCTGCATATCTGAGGTTGTTGATATTTCTTCTGGCAATCTTAATTCCGGCTTGGGATTCATCCAGCCCAGCCTTTCGCATGATGAATATATAAGTTAAATAAGCAGGGGGACAATATACAGCCTTGTTGTACTTCTTTCCCAATTTTGAACCAATCAGTTGTTCCATATCCAGTTCTAACTGTGGCTTCGTGTCCGACATAGAGATTTCTCAGGAGACAGATGAGGGGATCAGGTGGTGATCAGGAGGTGATTCTTTAAGAGCTTGCCATAGTTTTTAATGAACTGGGAGTGCCTGATCTCCTCATCTGGGGAAACCTGGAGACCAACCAAGTTTGTTCTGGGTTTTTGTGTGCATGCACACTTCTTCAGGTACCAGAATTTTTTTTTAAAATTATTTATTTCAACTGTGTCAGGCCAGGAGAGCCACCTACCTGAACCTGTACGAACTCGTTATTGAGACCCCCGCGAAATTCCTCGGCCCTTTCTCTCGAGCATCTCCTGCCTTTTCCGTCCCGGAGGGCTCAGCGGAGCCCCGATCCCGTCTCGGCTCCGGCGCCGGGTTTTCGAGGGGCTTCACCGGCGAGCCGTATGCAAATGCGGCCCCGCCCTGCGCCTGGGCTCCTCCTCCGCCGGTGGCGCGCATGCGCGGCCCCGCCTCCCCTCGGCCGCCGCGAGCGCGCTTTGCGTCGGGCCTCCAATGCGCGCGCCTTAAAGGCGACGCGGGAGGCGGCGCTGCGCCTGCGAGCCGAGCCGGAGGAAGAGGCCGCGGCGGCGGCGGCGAGCGAGGGGTGAGCGGGGGGGGGCGGGCGGAGGAGGGGCGCCGGGGCGGCCTCTGAGCACGTGCAGAGGGCGGGGGCCAGACAAAGCGGCGGCGCCGGGCGGGGGGGGGGCCTCCAGCTGCAGGCGCAGTCTACCTGCCCGCCGGATCCAGGCGCCGGGGGGGCGGGCGGGGGTCGCAGGAGGCTCGCCTCGTCCGCTTGTCGCTGTGCCCAAAGCTGGAAGGGGGACGTCGAGGCAAGCGAGCGCAGTTCAGATCCCAAGACGGGGGACGGATCTGCTCGGCTTTCTCGCAGTCCGATGAGGCTCGGCTGAGCAAGCAGCTGATCAATCTCAAGAGGCGGGGAGTTCCAAAGCGCAGTTGCTGCCGCACCAAAGTGGGAAGGGACCCCGGGGGTCATCCAGCCCCACCCCCTGCGAGGCAGGAATATGCAGCCTGGCATAAAAATGCAGGAAATGGGTGTTCTGGGGCTCCTGCAGAGGTGCCAGTTCCGCTGGACAAACCGGTCACTTGGAGGGGGCATGTGGGTCAGGCAGGCTCTCGGGTAAACTGGTCCCAAGCTGCTCAGGGCTTTCTTGGCTAAGAGTAGCATCTTGAACTCTGCCCAGCAGCACGTTGGTGAGCAGGGCAAACCTCTGAGCCCAAGTGTGCTGCCCTGGCCAGGCCACCCTCCTGTCAGCAATCGTGCTGCAGCATCCTCCACTAACTGCAAGGGAAGCCCCAGGGAGAGCGCATTGCAGTAATCCAGCCCTGAAGTAGCCAGTGCATGCGCAGCTGTGGCCAGGCCTTCCTGCTCCAGGAATGGTTGCCACCACCACCAAACCGCTTGCAGAGGCCCATCTGGTCACAGGGGCTCCCTGAGCCTCCAGGGACAGGGCTGGATCCAGAGGCACCCAAGCTGTGAAGCTGCTCCCTCTGCCCAGCCAGGGAGCTCCTTGCCCACAGGATCCAGTCCTTGCCAGGATTCAAGCTCAGCTCGTTTTCCTCACCCATTTCGCCACTACGTCCAAGCAGTGGCCTCTCCCCACTCAGATGTGATGGAGAAACAGAGCTGAGGGTCATCAGCGTACAGGCGGCAGCTCCTGAAACGTCTAGGCTGCATCAGCAGAAGTCCAGTGTCGAGATCAAGGGAAGTCCGAGTCCCTCCCTCTTCCGCCTTGGTCAGAGCCCACCTGAATCTGGGTCTGATTCTGGGCACCACAGTTTAAGAAGGATGTGGAGAAGCTGGAGCTTGAGCAGAGGAGGGCGACCAAGGCTCTGGAGACCAAGCCTTAGGAGGAACGGTTGAAGGAGCTGGGAATGTTTAGCCTGGAGAAGAGGAGACAGAGAGATACGATCTCAAGGGCTGACACACGGAAGATGGAGCTCCTTTGTTTTCTCCTGCTCTGGAGGGTAGGACTCGAACCCGTGGCTTCAAGTTACGAGAAAGAAGATTGTGACTGAACACAGCGGAAAAACTTTCAGTAAGAGCTGTTTGGCAGGGGAACAGACTCCCACCAGAGATGGCGGGCTCCCCTTCCTTGGAGGTTTTTAAACAGAGGTTCAATGTCCATATGTCATGGATGCTTTAGTTGTGATTCCTGCATTGCAGGGGGTTGAACTAGAAGACCCCTGGGGTCCCTTCTAGGATGATGATAATAATAATAATAATTATTATTATTGTTGTTGTTGTTATTATTATTGTTGTTGTTGTTGTTGTTGTTGTTGTTGTTGTTGTTATTGTTATTATTATTATTATTATTTTTTAAATTTAAATCCCACCCTCCCCAGCCAAAGCCGGGCTCAGAGCAGCTAACAACAATAAAAGTAACACAGTTTACCTAAAATCACAATCAATTAGTTAAAATTAATTCTAAAATCAATTCAAAATCAAATTCATGGCAACCATTGGGCTAGAGTTCTGTGAGGATTACCGAAGGAGAGAGGGGGTCAGACTGTGCCCTGGCCAAAGGCCAGGTGGAACAGCTCCGTCTTGCAGCCCTGAGGAAAGAGGTCAAGTCCCGCAGGGCTCTGGTTCCACCAGATCGGGGCCTCCTGCCTGCTGCCAGCGGCTTCATGTAGATGTTAAATAAACTGGAGATGATCTAGTTCCCAGAGCGCAGCCGCCGTGCTGCTCTCTGGGCTCGGTGCATGACAGAGCCGTCCCCCCAGTTGCCCAGAGGAGACCATGGCCAGTGGTATCGGATGCCAGCACCCATGACAAGGGGGTGCATTGCCCTCCCCTCATCTTCATCCATCCCTTGTGGCATTTGGGGCAAATATCCCATCCAGAGAGTGCCTTTCCTGGTGTGTTGGACCACCTGAGAGAGACCCATGAAGCCTCGAGGTGCCCTCCGCTTGGTTACTGAAGTCACCCAGGATTATCGTTCTGGGGTCCCCCAACAATCCCTCAGGGACTGCCTCGGCCAGCCAGATCAGGGGTGCTGCCAGGGGGGCGGTGGAGCAGCAGACCCCCCCCCCCTGTCTCTGGTGCAGCATCAGGCCCGGCCCTCCAAGCCCATCGCTGGTCAAGGAGGGGGTGGGCAACACCCTCATTTCAGCCCCCTGGCGCCAGAAACACAGGTGGGCACAGCTGGGTAAGGCCAGGCCCACGCAGGTGACTCCCCCAAGCCAGAGCAGCCTGCTCACCCACAATCGGATCGTGAATGAACAAGGTTTCATTGTGGACTGATCTGGCATTCAGGACTCAGCAGATCTGCTACCGGTCATTTCTGGTGGGTGAGAGGCCTGGGACAAGGAACGGAGTCCAAACCCAAAGGCTTTTGCCCCCAAAGGTGGTCAGCCCCCTCCCTCTCCTGTCCTCCAACACTGAGATTTGGGCGGCATCTCGACTGCCCCCCGACTGCCCCCCAGAAGCATCGGCACAGCACCCCCTCGAAGCCTGTCATCCCCTGATTCTCTGTTCGCAACGCCCCGTCTCTGCAGAACCGTTTTCGTTCCATTTCCTTTTTAATTTGTACGCTGCCGTTCCATCTTCTGATGCAGGAGGCGGTTTGCCAGTGGCAGAAACGGCAAAACATACAGCAAAGGTCGCAAGCCTTGGATCCAGTGCAAAAAAAGGTCCTTCTCCAAACATAACTTTACCTATAGCAAATAAACTAAGAATCAGTAACCCATTAGAATGTAATAATGCACAATAAAATGATCACCAAAATATAATCAATAAAAAGAACAGCAAGTCACAATTCATAATATACCGCAGTACACAGAAAACTCTGTAAAAGGGTCAAAACACTGACCTGACCCCACGGGAGTGGGTTGACAGTCGTGTTACCTGGGACTCAGACCCCTTTTTTTGTTAATTAATGAAACGTACATCCCAATGGCTTGTTTAAAAAGCAGCAGCAGCAGCACCCCGTTATAAGCGGCTTAGAAAAATCTAGAACTGTATTGTAAGGTTGGAAGAGACCCCAAAGGGTCGTGTGGTCCAGCGCCCTGCAATGCAGGAATCGCAGCTGAAGCATCTGTGGCCCTGACATAAGACTAGATACTGGAATTGCTGGGTTAAAGACAAGTATTTGAAATGGACAGCAGCTAAGAAGAAATGAAAGTTGTGTGGATGGGTGAAATATACTCGGAGTCGGGTGTGGATTTCATGCTCTTTATTCAGCTCATAGTGGTAAGAAGGAATGGAAGTTCCCCCAGAATGTCTGCCTTATATACATTATTTACACACAATGGGCCCCACGGATTGGCTTTCCGGGATTCTCCTGTAGGCCAATCAGGTTGCGGATTCACTTCCCCCTGGAGCTAGATTGGGTGGCTCCTGTGGACCAATCAGACTGCTGCATGGTTCTAGGACCAATCAGACTGCTGCATTTTGGATCCTATTCAACTCAGTATATAACACCGGGCTTGCTTAAATAACTGTTTTTTAAGGAGGCCACAGAAAGACCGTAGCAATGTCAATAGGCAGGAAGTTCCACAGGCCTGTCACGGATATTTTGAGAAGCGGGCTCAAAGTTCCCACCCCCTTTGGTGGTTTTATCTGAATAGAATAGGTGTAGCGGCTGGGAAAAACGAAGAGCTCCGGGTGGCCTCAGAGCCGAGAGCGTCTCTCTTGCCAGCGAAATGAATCACCGGCTCTCGTGCCAAGAGTCTGAGCAGCCTCCTGCCGGCCCAGGGAGTTATAAAAGTCAAGCAGCTCTGGTTCCGCTGCACTTACATAAAATAATGTTATATCACAATTTGTGCAATGAAATAATGTTATATCACAATTGCACGTGCAAGTGGAAACAAGCGCCATGGACCGGGGGGCGCGCTTACTTCTGAGTAAATGTGCTCCATTCATGCCAGGCTCTTTCTGTGGGGCTTCCCTCGCACCGGATCCGGAAGCTGCATTTGGGGAGGATGCTGCAGTGCAATTGCTGACGGGAGTGAGGCCTGCCTAGGACGCCTTTGCTCCTCGGAGATCTGTGCAGTTTGGGGCCAGGTTACCTACGAGATCCTGATTTGCAGGGGGTTGGAATGGATGATGCTTGGGGGTCCCTTCCAGCGCTACGATTCTGTGATCGCCTCACCCCACATAATACTCAATCTTTTAGAGTGGCATCAGCTACCCTTTGGAACTCCCTGCCGGTTGAAATCAGTCTCACAGGAAAATATTTTAGATCCTTCTCTAGGTGACATTTGGCTTTCCTCGTATTTATTTTACCTACTTAATTCATAGAGCTGCCCCATAGCAGAAGAGTTTTAGGAAAGCAGGGGGGTGTGGTGCTGAGAGTGTCGGGCTCAGGAGATCAGGGTTCGGATCCCCACTCAGACTCCCCGGAGGACCTTGGAGTCGGTCGCAGCCTCTTTGCCTGCCTCACAGGGTCGTTGTAGCGATTAACTGGATAAGATGCTTTCATAAATGCAACGAAATAAGCTCTTCTGCTGGCTGCTTCAGAAAGCTGGGGGGCCCGCCAGAGGGAGAAGTCCCTTGCCAACGTGGCACCCAGAGATCTCCACGGGGGGCAGTGGAACCCGTGCCAGTCGCAAGACATAGCTGCCAAATTTCTAACACTGCCACCAACTGTGGAGGCGGAGAAGAGCAGCCATTCACAGCCCTCTCCTTTTCCATTAATCTGTATCCCCCCAACCTGCTTTTGAGGCCTTAAACATTAGGGGGCTCTCTTGGTTCCTCCTCTGAGCCATCAGTTGAGCTGCCTTCCTTTTCGGAGCCTTCTAACCCAAGTTCCCTTCCCGTCTCCTTTTTTCCGCTCCCCAGCGCCATGGAGGCCTCTTCCGGCCTCCCCGTGGTCCACGTGGACTTCCCCGAGGTCACCAGTGCCCTGCTGGAGAACCTCAACCAGCAGCGGGTGGAGGGCAAGCTGTGCGACATCGCCATCCATGTCCAGGGCCGCGTCTTCCGGGCCCACCGGGCCGTGCTGGCCGCCTCCTCGCCCTACTTCCACGACCAGGTGCTCCTGAAGAACATGACGTCCATCGTGCTGCCCAGCGTCATGGACCCCGTGGCCTTCGAGACGGTGCTGGGCTCAGCCTACACGGGCAAGCTGAGCATGGCCTCGGACGAGATCGTCAACTACCTGACGGTGGGCAGCGTCCTGCAGATGTGGCATATCGTGGACAAGTGCACCGAGCTGCTGAAGGAGCGCCGGGGGGCCTTCCTGGGGCCTTCCTCCTCCTCCTCGTCCTCCTCCTTCCGCGCCCACTCCAGCCGCACCAGCGACAACCAGTCGCCCAGCAGCAGCAACTACTTCAGCCCCCGCGACTCGGGCGAGGGCCCCGAACACGGCAAGTTCCACCCGCTGCGGGGGGCGCTGGCGGGAGAGCGCGACGACCACGACGAGGAGGTCATCTTCCAGGCCGAAAAGGGGCCCCCGCGCTGCCCGGACCCCTTCGCTGGCGGCAGCAAGTTCGTCCTGGAGACGGACGACGACGTCAGCGACAGCAGCGAGGGCCGGCGCCCGGCCTACGTGCGGCCCAGCATCATGCCCCAGAAGCAGTGGGTCTTCGTCAAGAAGGAGCGCTCCCAGGAGGACCTGGTGCTGACCTGCGAGGAGGACGAGGACCCCGTGGAGGTGGCCGGGCCGGCGCCCGAGGCGGCGCTCAGCATCAGCGACGTCCGCACCCTGACGGAGCCCGGCGGGGGCGGCTCGGGGGGCAAGCTGGAGGAGCAGGTGAACTTCTGCGAGTCCTCGGAGGACTTCCCCTCGGCCTACGAGGGCCTGGAGGAGGCCACCCCCTTTGCGCCACGCGGCGCCCTCCTGCCCATGGACATGCAGGGCAACCAGATTGTGGTCTTCCCGCCGCAGGCCCCGGTGGAGCACGGGGCGGTGCAGCTGGCGGCCGGCTCGGGCGACGGCAACAAGATCTTCATGTGTCACTGTGGCAAGGCCTTCTCGCACAAGAGCATGCGCGACCGGCACGTCAACATGCACCTCAACCTGCGCCCCTTCGACTGCCCCGTCTGCAACAAGAAGTTCAAGATGAAGCACCACCTGACCGAGCACATGAAGACCCACACGGGCCTCAAGCCCTACGAGTGCGACGTCTGTGCCAAGAAGTTCATGTGGCGAGACAGCTTCATGCGCCACAAGGGCCACTGCGAGAGGAGGCACCGCCTCGGAGGGGGGGCCAGCGGCCCCGTGGGGGGCGGCCCGGCAGCCGCCAAGAAGGAGACGGCGTCGCCCTCCCGGATGGGGGCCGAGGCCGAGTGGGGCAACGGGAGGTCCCCCCGCAGCGAACTGGGCTTTGCGGGGAGCAGTAAGATGTGAGGGGGAGCAGGGGGGCAGCCCAAGCCGGCCTGCGCTGGGGACCCCCACCCAGACAAGCTTGGGCACGAGTCCCCCACCTCAGACTGAGTTTTAGGGGGTGGGCAGGACAGCACCACTGGACTGATCCCCCACCTCGTCCGGAGCAGGTTCTCTGCAGCCGCCGTCTCCCCCAGGAAGGTTCAGGACCCCCTGCTGCTCCTTGTAAACAGCCCCCACCCTTCTCCGTTGTCAGTCGATGTCCCCTTGTAAGGAGGGAACCATAGAGTGGTAGTGTTGGAAGGGACCCCGTGTGGGACTGAACACTAAATACCCCCCTCACCTTCCATGTCTCAGTTGGGGGGGTCATGTAGCAGTCAGCACCCTTCCTCTCCCCGCCCCCTTGTGTCTCTCCTGTGGGTGTCAAGAGCAGGGGGTGTCCGTGGCTCAGGAGAGCAGGCGCTTTGGGGGAGGGGGCTCACATCCCCAGCTGAGCAAGGACACCCCCCCCACCGCCAGAAACCAAGCAGAGGAGCAGCCAGCGGTCAGGAAAGGTGACAACTCTGAGCTGAGCGCCACCAACCAACATGTCTTTGTGTGTGTGTGTCTGTGAAATTCAAATTGTCCCCCCAGGGAAAGGGGGAAGACCAGGACCTTTGTCATAATTGCGGGGTGGGGGAGGCCTCTTTCTGCCCCCCTCTAGGGAGAACGTGGGGTGCAGAACACTTTCCCCTGCATTGCCCTTCCCAGAGTTAATGCTGTTTTATCTGCTCCCCCCCCCCAGTTCCGCATCTTGTTCTGTCTGCCTCCATTCACCTTTGAGATTTTTGTAACTTAACTTTGTTTGAGTCTCTCTCTCTTTTTTTTAAGAAAAAACAAAGAAACGGAACCTTCTCTATAAATATTTATTGATCTCTTTTGTGGCCCCGACCACGGTTTGTATATTTCTACACCAACTTCCCAGCCCCCCAAAACCTACTACCATTTGGGAACCTCCACCAAGAGGCTGATGTTCAGAGAACCCTAGAATTGTCCAGCTGGAAGGGGGACCCCCAAAGGTCCTCTAGCCCAACCCGCTGTTCACTTGGTAGAGGTAGAGATTCTTAATCTCAGGGTTGTGGGTTGGAGCCAAACGTTTCGCAAAAGATTCCTGCATCACAACAGGTTGGACTAGACGACCCCCGGAGAGCCCCCCCCCAATTCTTCCATTCTATGTAGGCAGGACTCTCAGCTCAAGAATAACACAACTGCATAGAGATTCTGGACTTGTTTTGCTTTGTATACCAGCCTTCATCCGTATCTCTCAGGGCAGTTCAGAGCATAAAGATACAAGATGAAAACACAAAACACATAATAAAAACAAGAATGAAACAAAACAATAGCTGCCCCTCCAACAAAGACATTGGACAGGATATAAACTGTTAATCCTTCAGAGGCCTGGTTGAAGAGGAATAGGGGCACAAGGAAGGCGCCAGGCGGACCTCCCTGGGGGGAGCATCTCAGAAGTGGGGGGGGCCAATGCACAGAGGGCCCTGCTCTCCAGTTGCCGCCCTCTGGACCTCTCACGGACGAGAGAGAGGATGGTCACAGCCTCCAGGTCACTTCTTATGGGGGTTGGTTTGCCGTATGTCTGGAATTTCCTGGACAGAGCTGGTATTCGATCATCGGGGAAAGTGTCTGGGTGGAAATGGCTTAAATGTCCAGGAAAATCCAGATTTATGGCAACCCACATCAATTTGGGTGGATTTCCTTAAAAAGAGCTCCAAAACTTCATTTTGGAAGGGGGGAGATTCTGCAAAAAAAGAGTGAGATCAACTCCTTTGGCAAAAATAGCTCCAAAACTGTGTCCAGATTTTGAAATTATATTGGGGGAGGCAGTCCCTGAGGTGTTGCAGTCCTGAGCCCTTTAAGGCTTTCGAATTTTGAATTGGGCCCGGAAACTAATGGGCGGCCAGTGCAGTTGGACCAGAATCAGTCTGAGATGTAACCTGCCCAATTCTGCGCCTGCTGAAGTTTCCGAACTGTCTCCAGAAGCAGCCCCATATGTAACACATTGCAGTAATCCAACCTAGAGGAGATCACCAGAATTGAGGTGATCCTGGATAGGGGCTCTGCTGGGCCAAAGCACCCCAACCTCTGCCAACCCAGCGCAGGCCAGGCCCCAGCATGTTGCTGTTTTCCCAGCTTACAAAACTCTCCCGTTACACAAGGCTGCATTCCTGGGATTGCGCCAGGGGATCCTGGGGGGGGGGGGGAGGAGGGGAGTTTCATAACCGGCCCCCTCCCCGGGGCGGGACCACAAAATGCCTTAAATTTGGGGTGGATGTGATGGGAGCATCTTCGACAGGAGAGAGAGGAGCCTGCCTGAATCTTCGTCGCCTGGAAACCCCACAGATCGAGGGAAGGTGGGTCGGGGTTCAGGGGGGCAGGGAAGGCCGGGCGGGGGGTGCTCTGCTTAGGGAGGAAGGGGTTCTGGGTCTGCGCCTCCATCGCTGGGTCTCCTAACCCATTGGGGGGTCTCTCCCTCTCTAGCCCCCATCCCAGCAATGCTGCACACCAAAGCTGCCCCTCTGCTGCTGCTGCTGCTGCTGCTCCTGGTGGGGTTTGGCGCCTGTGAAGAGAGGTAAGCTAGATGTGGGGGGGGATTGGCGTATTGCCCCCCCAGAATCCTTGAAAGGGACTCCCCTGGGTCATCTAGTCCAGCCCCCTGCAAGGCAGGAAGCGCAGCTAATCATAGCCCCCCTCCCCACTTCGCGAGACCAGCTTTCTAAAGCATGGGTGGGCAAACTAAGGCCCAGGGGCCGGATCCGGCCCAATCGCCTTCTCAATCCGGCCCAGAGATGGTCCAGGAATCGGCTTGTTTTGACATGAGTAGAACGTCCTTTTATTAAAATGCATCTCTGGGTTATTTGTGAGGCATAGGAATTCGTTCATTTTTTCCCTTCAAAATATTGTCCGGCCCCCCACAAGGTGTGAGGGACAGTGGACCGGCCCCCTGCTGGAAAAGTTTGCTGGCTCCTGATCTCAAGAGTCGTTTGCCCCCCTCGGGCCAGGTCGTCTCCCGACCCCGCCAGGGGGCGCTGTCACCCACCTGGGGAACTTATGCCGAGGACCTGGATTCCAGTCCCGACTCCTCGGGTCAGAGCATGGCAGAGTGGGGAGGGGGTCCCAGGGGTCATCCAGCCCACCCCCGTTCAGGGCAGGGATCTCGGCTCCAGCATCCCCGGCAGATGGCCATCCAGCCATGTCTTGTCACCCCCCCCCCCCGCTTTTCCAGGGAAGTGTCTCCCTGCAAGAAGGGCCGCGAGTGCTTCTCCTACACGCTCGTCTGCAACGGCTCCGGCTACGAGGTGAGCGCCCCCCCGCCCCACCCCCTTGCTCAGTCGGGGGGACGGACCCCCGGCTGCATCTTGACCCCCATCTCCCCCCCCGCCCCCTCGCCAGGCTCGGCTCTACCCGCCCTCCGTCTGGGTGGGCACCCGCGTCAGCGACGGCTCGCCTTACCTCCCGGCCCTGATCCACGGCTTCTGGCGGCTCTTCCGCTACATCCAAGGGAAGAACGCGGCGGGTAAGGGAGCCTCGGGGCGTGTGCAGAAGGCCGGGCTGCGGGACTGCCTGCTGGGCTCCCAGATAGACTGCCACGGAGACGGGAGGCTCCATTGGCAAAAACGGGGGAAGACTTGGGGCGCCTGGAAGTTAAGCCTCGTCCCTGCGCCGGAGGCTGAGCTCTGTCAATGGGGCTGGGGGGTCGCGGAGGAGCCAAAGGGGTGGCCGCGCGGGGGGGGGGGTACCTCGGCTCTCCCCCTCCCCCAATATAGGGCCTCCATCCATCCGGGCTCCTGGATGCCAAGGAGAGGCTGGGATGGACAAGAGGCGAAGAAATGGCTCCTTCAAGACCCCCCCCAATCCAGCTCATAAAGCAGGAGCCGTTGGAGTGGGGGGGATGGGGGGCTTCCGAGCCAGGAGAGCCCCCCCCCGCTGCTTGGCCCCCCCCCCAGGCCAAGTAGACTTCCCTGCTTTTGCAGCCTCTTTCCCCCGATGACAGAGGAGGGAGTGTCCCGTGCAATGAATGAAACGCCTGCGCAATTGGGGGGGGGGTTCAAGGGGGCAGATGTGGAAGCCCCCCCCCCAAGCAGCACAGGCAGGAAAGGGGAGGCCGCCTCCGCCCCGCCCTGGTGGGGGACCCGGGGTTGTGGTGGAGGGAGGGGGCGCGTGCTTGTTCCCTCTGTGACTCTCCCCCCTCCCCCCCTCCCCAAAGGGGCCCACATCCCCATGACCGGCCCGGTGCTGACCCGAGTCCGGGACGACCCGGAGAGCCGCGAGTTCGAGATCTACTTCATGCTGCCGGAGGCCTTTCGGGGGGACCCGCCCGCCCCCACCGAGGAGACGGTAAGAGGGGGCCCAGGGGTCGCCCCGTCCCCCCCCCGCCCGCCCACCGTGGCGGCTGCTCTCCAGACTGAGCTGCGCTTTTCCTCCTCCCTCCTCGGCGCCAGGTCTTCATTGAGCGCTTCCCGGAGCTGCGCGTCTTTGCGCGCGTCTTCGGCGGCTGGATTACGGACACCAACCGCTTGGCGCAGCTGCGCTACCTGGACGGGCAACTGAGCGCCCACGGGCACCTCCTGCAGGCCGGCCAGCACTACACCGCTGGCTACAACAGGTGAGAAGGGAGGGGCTGCGGGGGCTGACCTGCGGAACTCGCAGCCTCAAGATAGCGGGGAGAGAGGGGTCTCAGTCCAGCATCATGTCCAATAACAACAACAACAACAAGTTATTATTTATACCCCGCCCATCTGGCTGAGCTTCCCCAGCCACTCTGGGCGGCTCCCAATCCAGTGTTAAACATAATACAGAATTAAATATTAAAAACTTCCCTCAACAGGGCTGCCTTCAGGTGTCTTTTAAAGATAAGATACTTGCCTATTTGCTTCACATCTGCTGGGAGGGCGTTCCACAGGGCGGGCGCCACTACCGAGAAGGCCCTCTGCCTCTAACCTCACTTCTCACAGGGAGGGAACCGCCAGAAGGCCCTCGGAGCTGGACCTCAGTGTCCGGGCTGAACGATGGGGGTGGAGAGGCTCCTTCAGGTCTCCTGGGCCTTTGAGGCCTTTCAAGGTCAGCACCAACATTCTGAATTGTGCTCGGAAACGTACTGGGAGCCAATGTAGGTCTTTCAAGAGCGGTGTTATGTGGTCCTGGCAGCCGCTCCCAGTCACCAGTCTGGCAGCCGCATTCTGGATTAATCGCAGTTTCCGGGTCACCTTCAAAGGCAGCCCCACGTAGAGTGCATTGCAGTAGTCCAAGCAGGAGATAACCAGAGCATGCACCACTCTGGAGAGACAGTCTGCGGGCAGGTAGGGTCTCAGCCTGCGTACCAGATGGAGCTGCCCTGGACACAGAATGGACCTGCGCCTCCATGGACAGCTGTGAGTCCAAAATGACTCCCAGGCTGCGCACCTGGTCCTTCAGGGGCACAGTTACACCATTCAGGACCAGGGAGTCCCCCACACCCACCCGCCCCCTGTCCCCCCCAAAACAGTACTTCTGTCTTGTCAGGATTCAACCTCAATCTGTTAGCCGCCATCCATCCTCCAACCGCCTCCAGGCACTCACACAGGACTTTCACCACAGGGGGGCTGCCTAGTGGTTAGAGCGGTCTCCCAGGAGACCAGGGTTCAAACCCTCCGGGGGCCATTGGGCTCGGTGGTTGGTACTGCTGACACCCAGCACTGCCGCCCTGGCAGGGTCCTTGTGAGGAGGACCCCCTGACTTCCTACTGGGATGGGGGGGCTGGGTCTCCTCGTTGCACAAGGGAAGGGGTCCGGACCCCCGTCTTCCTGGAGCTCACCTACCCCTCTTTCTGCCTCCCTCCCCCACAGCCCCATGGAGATTTTCAACAGGCGCAACGAAGTCTGGCGAGTGGCGGAGGGAGAGCTCAGCTGCAGCCCCACGCTCCAGGAATAATTATTTGCGACCCCCATCGTGGACGCCCGCTCAACCTCATCTTCTTCCTGCTCCCCAAAGAATGGGGGAGCTGGAAGGGGCCACCCAGAGGCCATGTAGTCCACCCTCTCCTTGCCAGCAGAGCCCGAGGTATCTCTTCATGCTCCACGTGAACTGGCTGCCACCCCCACCCCCGTCCCGACCGTTGAGGAGACGTTCACTCCCCCCCCGAAGATGCTGGTGGAGGCTGAGAGAGGGGGGGTCCTTCTGCACCTCTCTGCAAAAATAAGACATATCACGCAGGAATCACCCGTGAAGGAAATAAATTGCATTAGCAAAGGAAACTTGGCAGAGGTTTTTGTTCACGCGAACCGGTGAGGATGAGCTGAAAGACAGTTTCCCCTTGGAAAGATCCCTTTCTAGAGTGGGGTGGGACCCCCAAGTCTGACCCCCTGCGCCAGGGCAGGATGCTCCCCTCTTGCCAACGTTGCCCTGAGCCGGGATCTCGCAGGTCGGATGGGCCGGCTCTGTCCCGATCCCAACCCTGCCCTGCCCTTGCTTTCCATTTTGGATGTTGGAAACATACGGGTGAAACTCGAAAAATTAGAATATCGTGGAAAAGTTCCTTGATTTCCGTAATCCAACTTGAAAGGTGAAACTAATATATGAGATTGACTCGTGACATGCAGAGCGAGATATGTCAAGCCTTGGTTTGTTATCATTGCGATGACCATGGCGTACAGCTGATGAAAACCCCCAATTAACAATCTCAGAATATTCTAATTTTCTGAGATATTCTATTCAAGGAAATCAGCAAAACAAGGATTGCAAATCAAGCAAGATTGGACCTCTGAGAAGTAGAAGCAGATCTCGCTTTGCATGTCATGACTCGATCTCATATACTAGTTTCACCTTTAAAGTTGAATTACTGAAATAAATGAACTTTCCCACGATATTCTAATTTTTCGAGTTTCACCTGTATATCCTTGGAACAGTTCAATCTGCAGTGGGCTGTCCTGTGCATTTATCAATTCATTTAGGATATCCTGGGATTATGGGTTCTGTTCTGCAGAGCGGGACCTGGGAATGAGAGAGAGAAGCTCAGGGGGGACGTGGGGCCAGTCAGTCCCTGTCTCTCAGTCTAAAATGCCTCAAAAGATGGATTGTTAACAGTGATAGAAGTGGCATCTGAAAAATATACCGCAGTGGTTTACAGCAAAAGAAAAACCAATATAGTAACACCACAAAAAGTTGAAAACTATCTCAAGGGGAGAAGACATCCCTTGTGGGGGTGTCTTCTGAATGGGCTGCCAGGAGAAGGCGCCTGAGTCTGATTCTCCAGTGGCAGAAGGTTCCCCAGGACACTCCAGGCTCAACGTGGCTCAAAGGCTGAGGAGAACTTCCTGGAGCAACTTTTGGGGAAAGGGGAATACATATAACTGGGATGCCATTAAATAACGATAAGAGGGTTGGGGGCGAAGGGTCTCCAGCTGACCTGCCCCTTATTTTGAATTGGGGGGTGAGGGGCTAAGAAAAGCCCTCCCTGAAAACCAAGGGAAAAAGCAGATGCTGAGCAGGTGGAAGTGCTGATTTCTTCATATTTGATAGGTATTTATTTTCAAAATTGTGGTTTTAAAGTGGGGAGGGGGTTGGAGGTGGCGCTGAGCTTGGCTTGTCCCTGTTACAGACGCAGCTGCTTCAAAGCCAGAGGGACCCCGGCCCTCCTTTCCCTGCGTTTCCTGCCAGAAAACCATTTTATCCTGGGCTCCCAGAACCACATGGAGGCAGGAGACCCATTTCCCACCCCAGAGCAGGGCTGGGCCAATCAGAGGCCTCTGCACTGGGCAGCTGGCCAATCCGCTTTCAGATTCCCCGGGGCCTCCTCCTCTCCTTCGCCCGGTTTCCTGAGGGAGTTTTCCCCCTGAGTTTCCCTCATGGCTGCTCCCCCTCCCAGCTTCTCCTTCATCCTTCCTCTTCCTCTCCCCTCATTATTTGGGGCAGCTGGATAACCTCCCCCCTCCCCATGGCCAGGCAGGCCCAGGAGGAGCGCATGGAGGCGGCAGGGCCAGGAGATGGCATTTCTCGCCCTTTTCTGAAAAAGGCGGGAACGCCATTTTGTTTTTTTCCAGAGGCCCCAGCTGCTCCCAGAGATGCCATGGCTCCCCTGTGGGCCTCGGGGGTCCCACGCTCTCGGGGTCTCTCCTCCCGGCAAAGGGGGCCAGGAGGGAAAGCCCCTCTCTGTCTCGGAGGCCCAAGGAGAAGAAGAAGAATAGTAATAAGGGCTTTATTCCCTCTGAGGTGGAGGGTTCCCTCAGGGGAGTTTGACCCCCAGAGCAGCTTCCTTGGTCACCCCAAGAGTCAGCGCTAGGAGAAGGGCTCCACCTGCAGGAATAGGGGAAAGACCAGGCTGGAGACTCCCCTGCTGGCCCCTCGGGGTCCCAGGAGCCCTTTCTGGGCGGCCCTCACTTGCCCCCCAAACGGGCTCAGACGTCTGTTCCTCCCCCTCAGGCAGCAGTTCAACAGGAGAACTACTCTCACTCCGGATCCCTGTGGGCCTCTGGGGAACTGGCTGAACTGGGGTCCTCCCAGTCCAGCGCAGAGAAGAAAGAGAGGAATCCCTCAGAAGAGGAAGAAGACTTTGGATTTGATGTCATCATCATCATTTTTTATTTCTATGCCACCTTTCCACAGTTAAAAAAAACAATGCTCAAGGCGGCTCGCAGCATAACAAGATTTACATACAGTGGTACCTCGGGTTACATACGCTTCAGGTTACAGACTCCGCTAACACAGAAATAGTGCTTCAGGTTAAGAACTTTGCTTCAGGATGAGAACAGAAATTGTGCTCCGGCGGCGCAGCAGCAGCAGGAGGCCCCATTAGCTAAAGTGGTGCTTCAGGTTAAGAACAGTTTCAGGTTAAGTACAGACCTCCAGAACAAATTAACCTGAGGTACCACTGTAATTACAAAAGTTAGAAACAATAAAGAAACCACATAAAAACATACACAACCAAATGGGAAACAATTTCCACATAGATCAAAATCTAAAACTAAGAATACAGCATTAATATCACAGTTTAAAATGACATAGGTAAAAAATAACAGCAACTTAAACAAAAAAACAAACAAACCAGAGCCCTCTGACCAGCGGCAGCATCTGGCCATCAGGCCCCGTCCCAGGCCAGGGGGTGAGTGGCAGGACTGGGGCCCTCAGGGGAGTCCTCCCGCTTTACAACAACAACAACAACAATTTATTTATACCCCACCCATCTGGCTGGGTTTCCCCAGCTACTGTGGGCGGCTTCCAACAGAACACCAAAATACAATAATCTATTAAACATTAAAAGCTTCCCTAAGCAGGGCTGCCTCACTACCCAAAGGAGTCTCAAAGCGGCTCACAGTCTCCTTTCCCTTCCTCCCCCCCAACAAACACTCTGTGAGGTGAGTGGGGCTGAGAGACGTCAGAGAAGGGTGACTGGCCCAGGGTCACCCAGCAGCTGCAGGTGGAGGAGCGGAGACGCGAACCCGGTTCCCCAGATTACGAGCCCACCCCTCTTAACCACTATACCACACTGGCTCTCCAGTGGAAGCCATTGCGGAGAAGAACCGGACTTGGCTGTTCTCTGCTGAGGGTCTCCTGCCTTTCTTCCAAGGCTTCCAGGGGGTGCCATGGCCAGAGGAAGAGACAGCCCCCCCCCTGCAGGGCCCTGGGGAGCAAGCAGAGCCTGCCTCAGTTTCCTTTCCCAAGGCCTTGGAGGAACCTTGGGGAGTGGGAGGAACCCCAAATAGGGGAAAGGAACATGAAATGGTGCTTTCCAGATGAGTCTTGGAATTGCCCCCCAGTTCCAGGGACTGATCCGCCCTGACTTCCTCCTCGGAGGTCCCTTCCGAAGGAGGAGGGGTCCTGCGTTCGAGGCCAAGGCTTTCGCCTTTCTGGCTCCGGCCACCTTCTCCGTGGTGTTTATGGGAGCTGTAGGGATGGGATTCCCAAGTTTAATAAGGATCCCTTGAAAAAGATGGGCTCTGCTTCGGAATATCCGCCTCCCCCCACATCTGTACACTCAACTTCATGGTAAGAAAATTTTATGTTTTAAAATACATAAATACATTATGTTTTAAAATACATATAGGAGTATAGTATCAAGGGAAGTAATAGTGCCACTGTATTCTGCTCTGGTCAGACCTCACCTGGAGTACTGTGTCCAGTTCTGGGCACCACAGTTCAAGAAGGACACTGACCAACTGGAACGTGTCCAGAGGAGGGCAACCAAAATGGTCAAAGGCCTGGAAACGATGCCTTATGAGGAACGGCTAAGGGAGCTGGGCATGTTTAGCCTGGAGAAGAGGAGGTTAAGGGGTGATATGATAGCCATGTTCAAATATATAAAAGGATGTCACATAGAGGAGGGAGAAAGGTTGTTTTCTGCTGCTCCAGAGAAGCGGACACGGAGCAATGGATCCAAACTACAAGAAAGAAGATTCCACCTAAACATTAGGAAGAACTTCCTGACAGTAAGAGCTGTTTGACAGTGGAATTTGCTGCCAAGGAGTGTGGTGGAGTCTCCTTCTTTGGAGGTCTTTAAGCAGAGGCTTGACAACCATATGTCAGGAGTGCTCTGATGATGTTTCCTGCTTGGCAGGGAGTTGGACTCGATGGCCCTTGGGGTCTCTTCCAACTCTAGGATTCTATGATAATTTGTTTCCGATTCATTTTTTGAAAGTTTTAAAGAGTTGTTTCTACCAATAATTATAGTGTTTCAGTCTCATTATAAATCACTTTCAGATTTATTTATTTTTAAAATCCAGTCATGTGTATATAGTAGAAATTTTTAAAAGGTTCCTAGACTGGAGGTTACCCACAAGAAAAGGATGAAGTCTCTAAGTGGAAAGAAATACAAATGGGTCTGCAAAGAACCGCATCCCAAAACGTGTTGCCACAGAAACGAGGGAGCTAGAGATGCTTTCCTGGCAGTGAGACAACATGTCATGGCTAAAGTCTTGAGGGCAGAAACTGGAAAATACTATGTCTGCAAAGTGTCCTGAAGTTTTTTTCAGTGAAACAGCTGAAAAACCTTCAGTAGAAAGTTCTTCTTTTGCCAATGAACTTTGCCTCTGCGTGATTTATTGGGAAGCAGATGCATCCACTCCAAAGAAGCTTCTGCAGCGCCTTGGCATTGAAGACCCAGAAAAAGAGACGGAGGGGAATGTGTGGGTCACAAGGTGGGAGTCGTTGGAAAGGAGTCGCTGGGAGAGGCAGAAGGTTGTGTTGAGCAGGCGAGGGAAGAGCAGGAGGAGAGAGAAAGAGCCCCATGGAATAGTTTTGTGAGCAGCACTGAGTGAATTCCGGATCCATGGTTTCTGGGTCAGGAGACCCGTGGTTTGCAGGCCAGTTGCCTGTGGTTTTAGTTGTAGGCAAGGGATTGCCTTTAGATTTCTCCGGTCCGATCCGTCGGAGTTTGCCCAGAAAGGACTGCGAGGGGCACCTGAGTGTTAGACTGAATACTGTTAAGACATTCTTTTTCTCTCTCCCCCCGCCTTTGTCCCTCTCTTGTATCTGTTTGTCTATCTCCTTGTATAGCTTGTTATTGAGCAACCCCCACCCCCACCCCCGGTATAAAAGGGAAATGGGAGCTCAACTCTCCAAGCACCATAGCTGGACTCCTCCTGGCAACAAGGCTTCCATGAAGCCTCTTTGCCCTAGAGAAGATTTTGATACGCCTCTCGAGTTTGTCATCTCCAACTGGAAAAGTTTAAAGGGGCGAAAGGGTCCTCCCAAGTCCAAATTGAGAGACCTTTGTAACTTTTCATGGGTGGCTTTTACCCATCACCTAGAGGCAGGGTCTCAATGGCCACCTCAAGGCTCTTTTAACGTTACGAAGATGCAAGCACTTAGATCCTACTCAGCTGATGAAAAACCCCGACAGCTTTACTACCTAAATGCCTTTGTGGAGGCCCGCAAACTCTTTAAATGTAAGCAAGCACAGATCGCTCGGAAGATGGCTGCACTGGGAACCGCCAGATCCCCTCCTTATAATGAAATCAGGATGCAACGGGAACAGTTAGATAGGTCACTCATTTCCTTTTACTTTGTTTAGTCGTTTAGTCGTGTCCTACTCTTCGTGACCCCCTGGACCAGAGCACACCAGGCACTTCTGTCCTCCACTGCCTCCCGCAGTTTGGTCAGACTCATGCTGGTAGCTTCGAGAACACTGTCCAACCATCTTGTCCTCTGTCGTCCCCTTCTCCTTGTGCCCTCGATCTTTCCCAACATCAGAGTCTTTTCCAGGGAGTCTTCTCTTCCCATGAGATGGCCAAAGTCTTGGAGCCTCAGCTTCACGATCTGTCCTTCCAGTGAGCACTCAGGGTTGATTTCCTTCAGAATGGAGAGGTTTGATCTTCTTGCAGTCCATGGGACTCTCAAGAGTCTCCTCCAGCACCAGAATTCAAAAGCATCAATTCTTCGGCGATCAGCCTTCTTTATGGTCCAGCTTTCACTTCCATATATCACTACTGGGAAAACCAGAGCTTTTACTATATGGACCTTTTTTGGCAAGGTGATGTCTCTGCTTTTTAAGATGCTGTCTAGGTTTGCTTTTACTACCCTGAACCAATGGGACCCCTGCCAGACAGACCAGGAGCTGAAGCCAGAGCCGGGGCAGGAGCTGTAGACAGCCCGGGGAATCCTGCCCCGATCTCTCCCAAAACCTACAAACCCCAGCTCCGAATAACCTTCTCCAGAACGTGCCAGGAGGGAGGGGGGAACAAGCTAATCCCGACCCCAATGCTTTGCCTGCGGGGGCTCCTTCAGAGGAGGAAGTTGAAGAACCGATCTCTAGGCCAACTCGCCACAGAAATAACTTAGTCAATGGAGAAGTAGAGGCTGTGCTCCCCCTCAGTGATGGGAAGTTTTGCTTCTGCACATGAAGCTGAAGTGCTCCTTCCTCACCCACCCTAGAATGTTTAGTTCACATTGAGTTCATGAAACATTGCATCCTGACCTGTTCTTAACACATGGTTGACCACATCTACGGAATGCGATGGTTATGTTCTTTTAAGTCTTGCTATATCAATCACTAGTAATAGTTTAATAAGGAGGTTTTCATGCCTGTCCAATTCTGTATTCCCTTTCCCAACCTTTAATCTACTGATGATTAATGCCTATATGCAACCCTTGCATTGTATTTGTGTTAACCAATCAGCAACAAGCACATATGTGGCAATGCTGTAATATTCAATAAAAGGGACTTCCCGAGACATGCTCGAGAGGTGCCTCCCATATGACACTTGTCATTCATCTGTCGTTTATTTCAACCCAACATCTCAGAGCACTACCCATACCCCCGGCAAGAGCAGGAGACCCGCCTCGCATGGTTTTCACCCACCAGCCTTTCCTCACCTCCGATTTAATGAACTGTTTGGGTAAAATGCCTTCCCTCCGAGATGACTCTGATAAATGCCACCGACAAGGAGCCACTATCTTTTCCACTCATAATCCAACGTGGACTGACGTGCACATGTTGTTATGAGCCCTTTTTAATGAAGCTGAGAAGAGGGAGATACTGGTGAAGACAGAGGAAACTTTGAGCAGACCTGACTATCAAGCAGACAGACCCACTGATATGCCCCCTTTGACAGCCCAAAACCTCCTGAAAGACCCTGCCTGGGATTATAACATAACTGGGGGTATATGGGGTTTGAAAATATTTAAGAAAGCTATCTTGGATGGCTTGCAAGCTGCAGGACAGCGAACAGTGAACTGGACTAAAGTCCAAGCCATCCTATTGCCAAGTCAGTTTCTAATTCAAGAGATGAACAAAAAAGGAAGGACCAGAGGGGAGAATCCCCACAAGTGCTAGCCTACACAACCGGGGTTCCCCCTCCTAGGGAAAGGCAGAAGGGAAGAGGACATGAACAGACAGACAGACGTGTCTGTTTCCATTGCAATGAGGAAGGACACATCAGAAGGAACTGCCCATTATTAACCGGACACCAAGAACCCAGGCCCAGGAGATCAGACTATAAGAGAGGCAAGGACACTGAGGCCAGAATACAGGGAACTGGCTAACCCCAGGCTCAGGGAACTCCCCCCGATTATGGGTCCTCCCAAATGCAGACCCCAAGGGCGCTTCCTCCTCCTTTATCGCGACCTAGGACTCTCCCCAAGAACACCAATCCTTTCAACCATCCAAACCACCCTGCAACCCTTCCCACGAAATGGTAATGGAGGAATAAAATGACTACTGACAATCAGAAGCAGATCCCGCCTCTTTTCCTTTCCTTTGCCCTATTCTACAACTATCATCCTCGGATCCTATCTGCACCATGCAGATAGACGGACAATCTTACGACTGTCTGCTAGACATGGGGGCCACCTATTCTACTCTCACAAACAGTCACTTGACCCCAGGGGAAGAAACCAGGACTGTAATGGGACTGGACGGGATTCTTAGAGTTTGCCCCATTTCCAAGGCTGCCCAAGTGTCAGTTGGACCTTTGTCCGTTAGGCACACTTTTTTATTAACTTCTAGCCCCGTCAACCTTTTGGGGAGGGATCTGCTTTGTAAACTAAATGCCACCATCCAGTGTGGACAGGAGGGGATTTACCTGCATATGCCCAATGAATCTATCTTCAACTTGCAAGGAATCTTACAAGAGATGGATAATAAAGATGTGGATCTTCCCCCTGAGCTCCTAAATGGGCTCCCCCCTGGCTGTGGGGAACTGAATCTACATCGGTTGGACTTCTGAAGTCCGCCACCCCAGTAGAGGTGAACTACAGGAAAGACCTGCCTTTTCCCTGTACCAAACAATACCCATTACCAAAGGAAGCAATAGAAGGACTTACTGCGATGATTGAGGAATTCTTAAAAATGGGAGTTCTAGTTCCCTGAGCTTCTCCTTGTAACATCCCCTTTCTCCCTGTCCGCAAGCCCCACACGAACCCTGTAAAAGGGTGCTTGGTTCAGGACTTGAGACTCGTGAACTCCTTTGTCATTCCCTGCCATGCCGTGGTGGCTAATCCTCATCACCATCTGAGCTCAATTCCGGAGGGAACTGTAGTTTACTCTGTCACTGGCTTATGTTCTGCATTCTTCAGCATCCCAGTGGATGCCTTCACCTGGCAAACCAGACAATTAACATGGACGCGACTACCTCAGGACTATGTGGAATCTCCAGCAATATTTTCCGCTATACTAAATCAGGATCTGCTAGACGTTACCCTTCCAAAGGGGTCCGCCCTCCTTCTACACGTTGATGACATCTTACGATGTGGGCGGGACTTAGAATATTGTAAGCTGGGTGCCATAGCTCTTCTCACGGCATTAGCATATAAAGGACACAAGGTATCCCCAAAGAAAATACAGTATTGCCAAAGGGAAGTAAAATACCTTGGTCACATCCTAGGAGAAGGAACCCGTGCCTTAACAACCAGTGACCAACCCTTCCCTCTGGAAGCAGGAAACCACGAATTCCTCTTTGTCCTCTGGGATGTACTCATGGGGAGGGGGAAAGAAGGAGCTGGCCAGGTGGAACAAGACACTCAGGTCACCACAACTCCTCCCTCAACCCCTCCTTTTTGTGATGTATCAATGATGTAGCTCTGATGTAGTCTTAGGGGTGTAGCATGGGGGATTATAATAAAAGGTGGGGTCTTCTTTTGTTTGGGGCTTCCATCTTGCTTCGTCTTGCAGTGAGTTGGAGTCCTATCGCGACAGTCTCAATAAAGACCAAGCCTACTGGCTGCTGTTTTGCTCCAATTTTCCTGGTTGTTGTCCTTGCTTTTTGTCCAAAGGAGCCCTCGGATTTCTCCGTTAACATAAGCAAAGAACCAAATACTTGCAGATCAAATTATCTCATGCAAGAGATTGTATCCAAACAGGACTTGTGTGTCCTATATGCCAGGAAAAGAAATTGCTGCTGATTTGTTGTCAAATGTTGTTAACAAAGAGCAACTGACTATTTATAAATAAAGTGCACATGAGCTAAATATGCGGCAGTGGTTGTCATGAAAAGGGGTAGGATGCTAGTATTTTTACTCTCCCATTTCTGGATCATGTGATCCTTATTTACATTCCACACTTCTGGAAGTGTAAGAACGGAAACTCAGACACAGAACTTCCGTTCTTTGTGCTTTTGTTTTTCATCTCTTTGTTCTGTCTCCCAGACAGAAAGGATGTCGGTGTGAGCTGCTCCTCACACTGTTGCTATATTCTACATTATGATTTGTGTTGTTTTGATTTGATACACAGCAATAAATAGCGATACTACATACTTCCCACAGCTCAACTTTCATTTTCTCTGCTGTTTGCATGCTCATATGAGCAGATAGAAGTCGCTGAGAAACAGGACTGCTGCCAAACACTTCATGGGTGTCCTGTAACCAGAGAGGGAGGCCTCCATAATTGCTTCTCCCCTGTATGAATTCTTTGATGGGTCTTGAGATTCGAGCTTTGACTGAAGCTCTTTCCACATTGGAAGCACTGATAGGGTTTCTGACCTGTATGTGTTCTTTGATGAGAAGTGAGACTATCCTTTCGATTGAACCTCATCCCACATTCCAAGCACGGATAGGGTTTCGTCCCGGTATGAATTCTTTGATGGCAAGTGAGACTGGAATTGTGACGAAAGCTCTTTCCACACTCAAGGCATTGATAGGGTTTCTCCCCTGTATGAATTCTTTGATGGGAAGAGAGTGTAGTCCCCTCCAAGAAGCTCTTTCCACATTCTAAGCACTGATAGGGTTTCTCCCCTGAATGAATTTTTTGATGGGCAGTGAGACTTGGCCTGAGAATGAATCTCTTTCCACATTCGAAGCACTGATATGGTTTCTCCCCTGAATGAATTTTTTGATGGGAAGTGAGATGCGCGCTTTGACTAAAGCTCTTTCCACATTCCAGGCATTGATAGGGTTTCTCCCCTGTATGAATTCGTTGATGGGAAGAAAGCTTAGTCCCCTCCCGGAAGCTCTTTCCACATTCTAAGCACTGATAGGGTTTCTCCCCTGTATGAATTCGCTGATGGGAAGTGAGACTCTGCCTGTGACTGAAGCTCTTTCCACATTCTAAGCACTGATAGGGTTTTTCCCCTGTATGGATTTTTTGATGCGAAGTGAGACCCTGCCTGTGACTGAAGCTCTTTCCACACTCAAGGCATTGAAAAGGTTTCTCCCCTGTATGAAATCTGTGATGGGAAGCGAGACTCAGCTTGTAAATGAAGCTCTTTCCACATTCGAGGCATTGATATGGTTTCTCCCCTGTATGAATTCTTTGATGGAAAGTGAGATAGATCCCCTGGCTGAAGCTCTTTCCACATTCAAAGCACTGATAGGGCTTCTCCCCTGTATGAATTCTTTGATGGGAAGTGAGATGGGAGCTCTTTCTGAAACTCTTTCCACATTCGAAGCACTGATAAGGTTTCTCCCCAGTATGAATTCTTTGATGGGAAGTGAGATGATCCTTCCGACTGAAGCTCTTTCCACATTCTCTGCACTGATACAGTTTCTCCCTACTTGGTTCTCTTTCATGTGAAGTGAGGCTATCCCTCCGAACAAAGCTCTTTCTTTGATGGGAGGTGGACTGGGAGCTCTGACCGATGTTCTCTCCACACTCTGAATATTTATAAGACTTCTCTGATATGTGGATTCTGTTGACTTCCCCCTTGTTCTCCCCTTCCAATTCATCACCTTCTGCAATAAAGAGAGACGTTAATTAGCACCTGAAAAACAAATGGAGTTCCATATTATTGAACAATGTTCCCCCCCACCTCATTGTGAGACTTGAGAGTGCTCCATTTCAGCCTCAAGAGGACATCCTTGAAGTCTAACTTAATGTTATTGTTGATGTGTGGCATCTTTGACCCTCCCAGCATTTGAGCATGCCTGTGGGGCGCCTGACTCTCTTGAAACCAGTGGGGCGCCACTGCCAGCATACTGTGACAGGGGTGCAGACACAGAACCATCAAACCCACCACCTCACCCCTCCCCCATCAATGCACTGCCATGTTAGCGTAAGTCATGCTAACTCTGCATCGCTGCCCCGGACCCCAACCCCACTCACAGCGAAGGGGACGTGCTTCACATCCATTATTGAACAAAGTTAATGAATGCTTGTGATAGAGGAAGAACAAAAATAGTTAGATGTGGGGCCTCTCTATAGTTTTCACTGCCTTTGTTGGCCGGTATTTACTGACATATTGCTTGGCTTTTATCTGGAATGGATTTTGTTCTGGCTCAACCCTGGAATCCACTCCATCTCCAAGGTCAGTCATCTCTTTGGTCAATCAAATGCAAACAGAAGCAAAAACAACACGCCTGACAGAATTTACATCAACTTCCCTAAAAACTCTGATGCCGGCATTTAAGAAGGCCTGGGTGGTTCAGACAAGCCTGGTCATTGTTTTAAAAGGCATGAGTAGACGCAGAACATTCAGAGAGGAAACAGTTGATATCCCTCCATTCTGGGTTCACGGTTGGGGATGTTAGAATCCCAAATAGTGAAGGTTCATCATATAGAGGTATGCATGGAATTTCAAAACTGATCTTATGATCTAACGGAATTTTACCAAGAGGGTCCATGATCCCACGATTCTCCTCCTTTACTTCCTTATGTAGAACTCTCTGGTCAGGATCCAGAAACGTCCACACCTTGTCTGTAAAACAAACAGCAACATACTCCTGACTATTATATATATGTGAACCTAGGAGCTCAAAGGGGTGAATGTTTGCATCTCCTATAGAGCGAAAGTCATGAATTTGGCCCCCCCTTTTTTGTTGTTCTTTTTTGTGATTTATCTCTGTTTTATTGTTGAGTGTATTAAGTAGTTTATGTTTTGTTTTCTTACCATTAGTGCTGATATTATATTATTAATTGTTGGCTATTGGTATATATTTGAGCCTACCCTTTCAGAATCCTTTTTACTATTGATAGAACTACTTTACACCTTTCTCTCTTTTTTTCTCTACTTCCTTTGAATATTTTCAAATAATAATTATTTAATTGGGAATACTTAAAGTTAATTTCAGTGTGTATAACAGGTAGAGTCTGCCTCATATATATTTAGATATGCAAGAATGTTAATTACTCATATATTTCGTAATCCACATGTTAAATATACACACGGTTAATATATGACTCAGGTTGGAGCAATAATAATTTTCAGTATATTTGGTCTATATTAGGCCTTCCAAACAATTTTGCTAAAGATAAAATAGAGGACAAGGAAGCTCACAGATTAAAGTCATGAGAATTACCGTATTTTTCGCTCGATAACACGCACCTGACCATAACAGGCACATAGTTTTTAGAGGAGGAAAACAAGGGAAAAACATTCTGAATGAAACAGTGGATGTATCATTTTTGTGCTTCATGCTGTGGCCACAGACATGTGATTTGACGGTGAGTTTGGGGTAGCCCAATGCAAAAATCCTGAGAATCCATGTGGATCCGTGCTTTGTAACCACGTTTTTGCACCACTGCAGCCCCAGGCAACAGTGGGTGCGTGATTTTTTTGGTGCAGGCTGTAGCCATGGATATGCTATGTGATCTGATGGTGAATTTGGGGTGACCCAATGCAAAGATCCTGAGGATCCATGTGGATCCGTGCTTTGTAACCACGTTTTAAGTGGGGAGGGAAGGAAAAACATAGAAGAGACAAGGAGCACCGAGAGGGGTGTGCGGAGAAGCAGCTGGCTAAGAATGCAGGAGAGGGGTTTTACCGGAGAGAGGAAAGGAAGGCAAAAGTTCCCCCAAACCCAGCTCTCTCTCTCTCTCTCCCCCCCCCCCAACGTGCATGTTGCCTGCGAGTCCCTAGACGCAGCAGCAGCAGCAGCACGGAGCACGGAGAGGAATTACGGTAGAAGGAAGGACGCTCTGCTTTCCCCTCTGCTTGCCTGGAGGGGAGGGGTTTTCTCTGCTCTTTGTTCCGTTTGAGCAAACACAGTAATGAAACAGAAGCGGGTGAGAAGTAAGACCCTGAGGCAGAATGCAGGAAAGCAACAGCTTTCTCTCTCGGGAGGCTCGAACGCACGTGTGGCTGCCTGCAATCAGTTTACCACACTGAGAATGAAGATAAACTGGTAAAATAAGGGGGCTGGGTTAAAGCTAAAGGGAAAACCTCAAAGATCCCTCAAGAACAAGGCAGGGGTTCAGGGCTCCCAAAGCCAAGCTGCAGCCTTAGAAGGGGAAAATGGGGCTTTCGGAGGTGGTTTTTACTGCCCCGCTGCTTCCAATTTTTTTAAAGGCAAATTGCAGGAGAAGATGCAGCAGTCCGTCACTCTCTCACTCCCTCCAAGCACCCACGCTAGCGAACAAACACACAGGCAACCACACACTCACAAAGCACACACACTAGCAAACACGCAGTCGGGCTGCAGAGTGGCCAAACCTCCTAGCAAGCACTTCCCTGGCTTCTGCTGACTGCAACGAAGATGACCCTCGAAGAAAATGTGTGATGCACTCGGGCCAGTTGGCTCCAGGGACCACACATTCGCTCCATAACACGCATAGACATTTCCGCTTACTTTTTAGGAGAAAAAATCTGCGTGTTATAGAGGGAAAAATACGGTATAAGTATGAATGTCAAGGGATTAAAAGAAAAGAAAAAAACAAATCCTAACACTCAAATATCTACAGACATTAAAGGCTGATATAGGTCTATTAAAGGAAACACATTTGACAGAACAAGGGGCTCAAACTTTGAAATGTCAATGGGTAAAAGAAGTTATTTCAACAAACTCAGACAAAAATGCTAGGGGAGTCACAATTTTATTTAGGAAAGGCTGGCCTTCTGAAATACAAGATATAATAAGAGAGGAAGATGGTGGATGCTTAATAATTGTAATTAAAACAGAAGGGACAGAAATAGCAATAGTAAATGTCTATGCCCCAAACACTGATGACCATAAGTTTATTCACAACTGCTTTAAGAGATTAAGCCTTCTATCTTATCAGCACTTGATAATGGGTGGAAACTTTAATGAAATTTTAGATCCACAGATGGAAACCACCTCAGTAGCCAGGAAAAAAAGGACAAAGGTTAATACCCAGCATAGAATTGATTTTTTTCTAACATCAGCATTATATCCCTTTAGTAGCCGATGTGACATTGATATTCCCATTATAGCTAATCACTCAGCAGTAATACGGGAATATAATTTATCTAAAATCCAGGAAGGTATGACGAGATTATCTTAATATATCATTACTAAATGAAAAAAACTTCATTCACTATATAAGCCAAGAAACACAAATATATTTTAAAAATAACTCCAAATCTTCAATCTCAAGACTGATGGAATGGGAAGGATATAAAGCTGACATCAGAGGGAAGATAATATCCTTCTCTGCCAACAAAGCCAAGCTGCAAAGCTTAAAATAAAATAATCTAAAAATTTCTTTAAAAACACTATGGGGTTATATGGCAAATAATCCATCTGAGTGTACATATGAAAGAATACAACAACTAACATTAGAACTGAATAATATACTAGCTAAAAAAATTGAGTTCAGCCTACTAAGTCTAAGACAAATATATTGGGAACAGGGAGAATTGCATGTCAATGCAAATTAAGAATGGATAAATATGAAGAAATCTGGAATGAATATTTAAGCAATAAGGTGGATAGAGGTGGGAAGTGGGGGGAGGAGAGAGAGGTGGGAAAATCTTGTTAAAAGGGTGCAGTCACAGGTATATCAGTGTATTTTAATCTGAATTGTCAAATTGTGTTATTATTGTTATTATGGTTTTTGTTGTACAGTAGTGTCTTTTGCGGTTGCTGTTTGTATAGAAAAAATGATTAAATAAATTAAAAAACAACTGATCTTATGATCCAAGAGGGAGTTTTACCAAGAGGGTACATGATCCCAGGATTCTCCTCCTTGACTTCCTTATGCAAAGCTCTTTGGTCAGGATCCAGCAACGTCCACGCCTCGTCTGTGAAAGAAACAGCAGGACCTTCACCGGAACACTCCCCATCAGCTGTTGCCTCAATCTGGTTGCTCTAAATTAAAATTTATACGTAAATCTCTTTCTTCACTTTGAACCGCCCTCCCATTTTCATGAGGAGACCAACTCTGTATTGTTTCATTGGTGACAGAAGAGGAATAATGACTATTGCTCAAAATTAATCTAAGCACAATGGCCACAAGAGCTCCTGACTAGGCATTCGGCTTTGCGATGTTGAACGTTCTCTGTTCTCTCCTGTTTCCCCTTTTTTTGTTTCAATTTAAAGTAATTCATGAACCCAGAACTTATACACTGACCACTAATGATGAACCATATGTTATAGATATTCCTGAAAATTTATTCTGCTATTTTTGAGATATACAAAAGTGACATGAGGAGACTCAGTCTACATATTTGTATCGTTTCTTAGTCCTATGATCCTTGTTTTTAAAAGCAGATAAAGTGTTATTCCAAAAAGAAAAGAAAAAAAGCAACACACGGTGGTCCCATCTGCATTCAATCTGCAAAGCAGGATCAGATTAAAGAATCGTGGCTTCTGGTCCTGCATGAGGGATCAGTGAGTTGTCTGGCACTGGTAGGGCATCCAGATCACAGAACTGATTTTAGACCTTTTGAGCTGCCAATGCATCGTGGTGACTGGGGAGCTGTGATCTACTCCTAGCTCAAACTGCTTGCAGAGGACAAAGGCTCAGGCAGGCAGGCAGGTGGGGGAGCCCGAAAAGGCGCCCCCCTTCTCCATCTCCATCTGCCTGCCTGCCTCCCCCCACCCCCTAGCTGAGCAAGCCCTAATTCCTCTCTGGCTCCCTCCATCCAGGTCCCCATCTCCCCTCCCCTGGGACTCACCAGATCTCTCAGAGGTCCCTGGGAGGGAGCGCTCAGAGGTTGTGGGGAGGGATACGGAGGCAGCCGGACCAAGGCCTTGTGTCCATCTTCCCTCTTCCATCTCCTCTAGCTTGACAGGATCCGTCTCACTCATCCTTCCTGAAGAGTCAAGGAGCCAAAACAAGCTGCAGGGTCCTGGGAGAGAGGAAGAAGCAAAGGGAGCCTAAGAGAATCTCCTGCCCCTAACAGAAGCCCCATTTCTAAACTTCTCCAGTGGTTCCAATTTCCCCTGTTTGCTCCTCACCCCACTTCATAAGGCTGGCAGGGTCTGCATAGTAATGACCTGAGAGTAGATCCCATTGAACTCACTGGGGCTTATGGACAGAACTTGGTGCAAAACCCAGTCACCTTCCTGTCTCTAAGCCTGAAAACTGCAACCCCCGAGCATGGGCAGGAAATAGATGAGTAGCCATTACCTGTAGGTGCCCCCATGCTAGGTGCTTTGTATAGAGAGCCCCGTTGGCACTCTTTGAGCTCCCTCATCGCAAGCCAGGCAGATGTTGTGGCACCTCTGGTTACATACTTAATCCGTTCCAGCGGTCTGTTCTTAACCTGAAACTGTTCTTAGCCTGAAGCACCACTTTAGCTAATGGGGCCTCCGACTGCTGCCGTGTAATTTCTGTTCTCATCCTGAAGCAAAGTTCTTAACCTGAGGTACTATTTCTGGGTTAGGGGAGTCTGCAACCTGAAGTGTATGTAACCTGAAGCGTATGTAACCTGAGGTACCACTGTATTTCCCTCTGTCTGGGGTTGCATGGGGACCAAATCTGTATGTGGAAGCAGAGAAGCTGGTGATGCCACATTTTTGAAATATAATGAGACTGACACACCCCTCCTCCTTAGATATTCCCTGTGCTTAGACACCATCTTTGCAAGTCGCCGGTCTCGAAATGTGGCCCCCAGCCTGGCATGGAAGCCATTGAAGGACAGTCATACCTTGGGTTGAATACGCTTCAGGTTGAGCGCTTTTGGGTTGCGCTCCACGGCGACCAGATCCTATGCACCCCTCGCATCCAACTTGTACCTAAAACTCTGCACAATCCTGCACCAGAGAATTGCAGAGTTGGAAGGGACCCCTGAGGGCCATCTGGCCCACCCCCTGGGGCAATGCAGGAATCTCAACTAGACCATCCCTGACCGAGGGCCATCCAGCCTCTGTTCCACGGCCCTTCTTTGCATGCCTTCTCCACCAGAGGTCTGGGTGGCAGCAACACAAAAACGGGTCTTTTCTCCAGTGGATCCCCATTGGTGGGACGCTCGCCTGCCACCTTCCTGACATCTTGAGGTGCCAGGCAAAAACCTTTCTCTATAACTGGGCCTTTGGCTGATAGACATGCCTCTTAAATACGTTTGTGGGAGGAGAGATCATTCGCCTGCCTTTGTTTTATTATGCATTTGGTGTTCTCATTTTGCATTTTCATGTTGTGAATCGCCCTGTAAACTTTGGATGAAGGGCATAATACAAATTTAATAATAATAATAAATAATAATAATAATAGCAGCAGCAGGGGACAGCACAGGGAACGGCAGTCAATTAGGGGTGCCAACTTGAATAAAATATTAAGGGAGGACAGGCATGGGCATAGCCAGGATTGATGTCAGGGGGCAGAATCTCCGTTAATTAAGGATTTAATTCTCCCCATTGGACGCCCCTGGACCCAAGTAAGCCCTGCCCCGCAAAACTGATCTCAAGATGCAATGTGTGCACACCATTTGAATGGCAATGCCCATTAACGGGAGGGGGGCTCAAATGTTTTATGGGGGGAACCAAAGGGACCTCCTCGGCCCGAGGAGTTGGCTCTTAGGCAGTCAATCATGGCAGACCTGTGGACTGTATTCCTTAATTTATAGGCACGCCTACCAAGGCCAAAAAATGCATCCTGTTAAGGTGCCCTGGGGTTAATGCGGATCTGTGAGGAAGAGAAGGAGAACTTCTCTCTCTCTCTCTCTCTCTCTCTCTCCCACTGTCCCCCCCCCCTTTTGGCTGGGTTTCTACATCCTTCTGGCAGGCAGAAATCCAGCAGGTGGGGAGGATTTCCTTTCAATATTGTCGCTGGAATGTTTGCAGTTGAAAAAGCATGTAAACGTAATAGGCCGTATAGTAACAATTGCAAAGTTATTTACTAGAAACTACTTCTCTAGAATTAGATACAGATTCTCATAATGTCAAAATCGACATCGTATCATAATATATTAAAATGTAGCTTTTCAGTTGACCCCCAAGTCCAGTCTGTACAAAATACAGCTCCTATTTGGTCCGTGCCGTAGTACATTCTTTTCTACTTTCTTGACTCTTGTCTTTTTCTGTCTGGTGTCTTCCCTTGAGGAGTAGCATGAAATAATCTTCTAAGTGATTGGGATAAAGAGGATCGGGTTGGCAGACCAAAAAGACTGGCCCTGATAGATGCCGCCTAGGCAGGCGAGGCGAGGATTCCGGGCTTTTCCCTTCCTCAGCGGTGCAGAGGGCGAAATCCTTTTGGAATGTTTGCAGGGACCGGGAGCTTCCCTCGGATCACTGTCCTGGATTCCTTGGAAGGGATTTCTGCACCAGGTCAAGGGATTTTTGACCCCCCAATTCCCCCCCCCGACACCCAAGGAGGCGAGTGTACCTAAAGCAGGAAGAGGTCCTTGCTGACCTCCAGGCTAGGGGGCAGCGAGCCGGGGGGCGCCTCCCTCCCCCCCCGGCGCCCCCTTCCTTCCCCGCCTTGCTTTGGCCCCCGGGATCCCTTCGCCCCCTTCAGTGCTGCGTCTCCTTTTCCCTCTGCCCTGACTCTCCGCCCCCTGAGTTGGGGGTCTCCCCCCGCCAGGCATGACCTGAGCAGGGACCCCCAGGCCCCCTCCCTGCCCCCCTGGGACCCCCTTCTCCCCATGGCACCCTCAGGGGGCAGAGAGAGGAGACTCACCCGAGTCCAGGAGAGAGAAGAAGGCAGGGAGGCATGAGGGAGGGGCTTCTGCTCTGGAGGACCTTGCCCCCTCCCCCTCCACTTCCCGTCCTCTCTAGGAATCCCGCTCGGCTCCCTTTAACCCTTGCCAAGCCGAGTCCTCCCCTCCCTCCCCGCAGTTTTCCTGCTTCTGCGCCTGCGCCCTAGGGGCTGCCCCCTTCCCTCCCTCATCCCACCGGACGAACTGCCAGGGAGACGGGAAGGGGGGTCCATGGGGGGGTTGCCTCGGCTCTCCCCTCCCCCAACATGGAGGCTCCTGGATCCCGAGGAAAGGCTGGGAGGGAGAAGAGGCGAAGGGCTGCCCAGTGGCGGGAGGTGCCGTGGGCTCAGCCATGGCTCCCTCCAGACACCCCCCCCCAGGAACACCCTCCAGCTCAGGGAGGGGGGGAGGAGGGAGGGGGGCTTCCCAGCCAGGAGACCCCTCCCCCCTCCCGGGTTTTTCTTCTTCTGGAGCCGCTTTTCAGAGGAGGAAGAGTCTCGGGCCAGGAAGGAAAGGCTGACGCGACACGGGGGGGGGCAGGAGGGGGGCAAAGCCCAGGAGGGGGGCGGGGGTTGCTCAGGGGGGCAAATCAATAATAAGGATTGAATAAGGAAGGGGAAGACCAGGCCGGTGGAGAGAGGGGACCAGACTCCAGTTCGGAGCCAGAGGGACCCCGGCCCTCCTTTCCCCGAGTTTCCTGACAGAAAACCAGTTTCTCCGGGGCTCCCAGAACCACATGGAGGCAGGAGACCCCCATTTCCCACCCCAGAGCAGGGCTGGACCAATCAGAGGCCTCTCCATTGGGCAGCTGGCCAATCCCCTTTCAGATTCCCCGGGGCCTCCTCCTCTCCTTCGCCCGGTTTCCTGAGGGAGTTTTCCCCCTGAGTTTCCCTCATGGCTGCTCCCCCTCCCAGCTTCTCCTTCATCCTTCCTCTTCCTCTCCCCCCATTATTTGGGGCAGCTGGATAACCTCCCCCCCCAATGGCCAGGCAGGCCCAGGAGGAGCGCATGGAGGCGGCAGGGACAGGAGATGGCGTTTCCCGCCCTTTTCTGCAAAAGGCGGGAACGCCATTTTAGAATAGAATAGAATAGAATATTGTTTTTCCCAGAGACGCCATGGCTCCCCTGTGGGCCTCGGGGGTCCCACGCTCTTGGGGTCTCTCCTCCCAGATGAAGGGGGGCGGCACCTTTGGTCCTCAGCCACCTCCCTGCCATGATGGCTTGGCCTCCGCAGGGCAGCCTCTCTCCTCGCCATGTTGCCCCACGGAGGAGGCCTCTCCCTTGGGAGACGCCAGGCAAGCGGCCTTGGGGGATCCGCCAGGGTCTGCAAAGGGGGCTAGGAGGGAAAGGCCCAAGGAGGAGAAGAATAACAGTAGTAGTAGTAGTAGTAGTAGTAATAATAAGGGCTTTATCCCCTCATAGGTGGAGGGTTCCCTCAGGGGAGTTTGACCCTCGGAGCAGCATCCTTGATCACCCTGTTACGGAAGGGGGGGGGCATGTCTTCTTCACCTTCTTCTTCGCTACAATATATCAATTTATTTCCAATTGTCAATGTCAAAAGGGACTAAAATCTATAAAATTCATAGGAAATCAGCGTGCCAGTTTGCTCAATTACTCTAGGACTCCATCACACCTCCCCTGTCCAGCATAATCCCTCAAGCAAGGTGTTAAGACCTGATCAGCCTTTCCTCCAGACAATGTCAGGTAACAGAATATGCATATTTGGGACTATTGTTTTCTCATCCCCAGGAAGTGTTTATCTGTGCATATCTCCAACTCTGCATATTCCCCCCTCCCTCCTCCTTATGTTAATCCGGTGTAGCTCTGCATATTCCCCCTCCCTCCTCCATATGTTAATCTGTGTAACCCAACCTCACTTTAATATATTCATGATGTAATCTGTGTAACCATACCCCTCTTTAATGTATTCATGACGTGTTTTGCACTGTATTCTGGGACATGGAGGGAGTTTCAAAAACTCATGTCACCCCTTTCTCACTGTTCAATCTCGTCTTGAACCTGTTGGCCAATAAACTTGGATCTTCTGCAGTTTGCTCCTGTCTCCGGCTGAGCTCATTTTCCTCCGCAGGGACCCACGGACTGAGTCCGATGAGCTGGGTGGCAGAGCAGCCTCGCACCCAGATTTTTGCCGTAACAGTTGGCGCCCAACGTGGGGCATGCGGTTCTCCCGCGTTGCTGACCGGGGCCCCCGAAATCTTCAGCCGGCACCAGGCCATTTTGCCTGGGAAGATCCTTTGGACCCCCGGCCATCTTCCGGGCGGTAATCGAAAGCCCCAGGAGTTCAGCCGGGGAGCAAAGAGGGATCCAGCCGGCTTATTCATCCTGGGATCATCATAGAAGACGCGTGAGTATGAGTGAGGAAAAGGAAAATCCAGTGCACTGGTGGGAAATGGGTGGAAATCTCCTGGCAACTGAATTCTCTGCCCTCCTCTCTATCGCTCCTTCTCGCCTGTCTCTTGGTCCAATTGGTGAGAGAGACCGTGGACTGCTGCTCGACCCAAAAGGGGGGTTCTGAGCTCTATCTCTTTCTCTATATTTCTCCAGCCAGCCGCACCAATTGGGAGCCCGAAAGTAAGACGGAGAGACCCGACTTGAAAGATAGCCGACTCCCCGCAACGGGTATCCCAGTTGAAAGCAAGGGGTTGGAGTTCTTTTTCCGAACTTCCCGAGCGTCCTTGCTAGGGGGCAGGAAGTGGTCTTGCTTTCTATCCAATCCCAGCCACACTGGTCGGTGCCACGTAACACGTGTATCGTGCGTGAGCCCGCTTCCAAAAGCAAGGGGGATTTTCGGTTCGAAACTCTATCCAGGGATCACCGATCTGGCACCGCATGGCACGGGCGTTCAGTAGGGCCCCTTTTCCTGAGATTGACGATAGGTAGGAGGTTGCCAGGAGGGATAGCCCATGAGGAATTGGGCGGGATCGGCAGAGTGGAAAAGGACCCCAGGTTATTGACTAAGGAAATAGGAAGGAATACCGGATAGCTAGAGCTCTTTAAAAACCCTTTAAGGAAGTTGCCAAGCGACTAAAGACCCCTCTTTACTATAAATCCCGTATTAAGTATATCAATCTCCTAGATATACCAATCCTTACCGCCCTTTCTCTTCCCTCTTTCTGTCTAGACACGCGTAAAACATAAAATGGGTACCCAGACTTCCAAACGCGAGCGGGCTCACTCTGGGAAGAAGGCTTCTAGAAAGCCATCTCAGTCTCAGAAGGACCCTGACTCTCCTCTCCAATTTGTCATCACGTATTGGAAGATGATTCCTGGCCACAAATTATTATCAAAGCAAAATTAGAGAACCTCTGTTCTGAAATCTGGCCCGCCAGCACCGCCTCCGCCAAGCCCAAATTGCGTTGGCCGGCTGGTTAACTGGTGGTGTTTGAAGAGGCAAGGAGGCTCTTAAAACCATGTGGGACCTTCCTACTAATTTCACTTAATGAAGCTAAAGGAAGCAGCCCAACTCCTTGCAATAACCAACTAAAGGATGAGAGTATATATGTTTACATGTTGTCTGTTATGTGTGTTGTGTGTTAATACATATATGAGAATATGTGTGTTTACATGTTGTCTGTTATGTGTGTTGTCTGTTCCTTCTGTCTCTGACAGACTGCCTTTCTTAAGCGCGCATAGTTTAAACTGCAAGCTTGCTTCAAAATTTTAAATTTAAGGAAGCTATGCTGGACCTTATCAGTCCTAAATAAGACAAAAAAAAATTGAGAATGAAGTGTGCAAATGTTTATTTGAGAGAGGCTCCAAGGAGTGTTCCTCCAAGTAGCTTGAGTGAGGAGTATGATTTTAAGTTGATGGTAGATATTGTTATGTTGCAACGTTTGAGTTTATGAGTTTATATCCGTGTTCCAGTATTTTTTTTCAGTATTTTGAAATGTGCTGTGAAGAAACTAATGTTTCTGCTGCAAAAGCCTAGTAGAGCCAACTGCTCTCTCAAGCTAAAATGCAGTGTATGTATTTCATTAAGCATCTGCCTGTGAAAATGTGTTCTTTCTAAGAAAAATTGGTATTAAAATTGGTATTAAATGTAGAGACTTCCATAGTCAGCAAAATTGTCTATCTGAGTCCAGTCCTGATATCAGTCTTCCTGGCCTTTTTTCTTAAAAAATGCCCCTTTGTTTCGTTCTGTCTCTTTCAGGGTTTTTCCCCCCCTTCTCCTTCTTACTTCTGTGCCAGGTAAATTTACTCCCAAGTAAGCTTCCTTTAAAGGAAACTGCAAGGGGGGGGGCATAGATTAGGCTTACTATTCCTCTGCAAATTCAGGAAAAATTGTCACTTTTGTATTCCCTTTAAATCAAATCCAGGACTGGTTCTATTATTTGAGTGGGTATATCAACTGAAATAACCCTATGCTTATAAAATATTCTCTCCCAGATTCTCTTCCTATCTTATCTTAGGAAAACTGTTCTTCCTTTAGAGAGTTCAGTATAAAGCTGGGTACTTTTATTTCCCTCTTCCTTAGTACATGATAGGAGCATTGATTGCGCTCTCTTCCCCAGTAGTGCCTGTGTACATAAGTATGTGTGTGTAGTACAAATCTTGCTGTGAAATCTTGCTGTGAACCCTTTGTTTTGGAGGGTTGGACTGGATGACCCCGGGGTCCCTTTCGACTCTCCCAGTTTGTGGCTGTGTGGAGGGACGTGTGTCCGCAAGCATTGCAGGGTAGTCCTGGGGTTCTGGTGTGGTGATGGAGTTGAAATTCGGCCTGGCTTTGCTCTTTGGTTTTAAAAAGGTGAGAGGTGAAGCTGTGATGTTTTGAAGCACAACTGGTAATATCAAGCATTTGAGTGATTACAGTGTTTATCATTTTATCATTTTGTCTACTATTTGAAAATCAGACAAATACATATGGGCCTTGACCAATCCTGTAAATAAAGGGGCAGGAAAATTTTTGTCTGCAAATGGTAAGGCCGAAAAACGTAGAATGTTAAAAAAATAAATTAAAAAATCCTATGAATTCTGACTCTCTGGCCATTTTTCCCATATATAAGGGCGCGGCATTGTTCCGCGAATGGCCAGAGGGATATTAGCCCTTTCCTGTACATAAGGGAAGCAGTCGCTTTGCTTGGGCTGAAATTGCTAGCTTTTGATGGTGAATACTTTAATTGCTGAGTTTCTCCTTTTTGTTTTAAATCTAACCCTCTTTTAAAATCTACTCCTTACTCTTCCCTTATTCAAATTCTAATTCTGCCAAAAGATGCAACATTTCAATAGTATACAGTAAAAGGTTTGCTGAGACATGAACTCTGCACATGCACAGAGGCTAGATCAGTTAAAAAAGAGAGAGAGAGAGGAAGGAGGGGGGAAAGAAGGGGGGAGAGGAGTTTTGCAGAGCGTGTGCTTGCAGGGAGAAACCTATCCAAATTTCCTTATGTAAAACTTGGAACCATTGAGGGAAATCACCCTTAATGTGTCTTTTGCTCCAAGGGCTACTTAATCAAGAGGTTGTCAAGTTTCAAATCTAACATGCCAAATTCTTTTCACAGGTAAATATCAAAACACTTCCACTGTGAGTTCGTGTGTATGCCTATGCATTTTAGGAACAGCATTTCCTGACTGACTTCTCACATGAAATAATTTTCCCTTTTAACAGGATATGTGAACCCCATTAACAAAGTGTTTGTCCCTTCTTTTCTCCCACAGCACGAATGATAAGGAGGGGATGCAAACAGTGATTTAAATACTCTATAAAAAATAATTGCATTTGTATTTCTTTTCGTCTTTCTTCCCTTAAAGCCAAACAGTCACTTTCTTTCTGTTCAGCAAAACAAGTCTGAATCCCTGCTATATTAGTTTATTTCCCTCTATCTCTTTGTGGCTTTGACACTTTTTAGGTTACAAATAATCTGTTCATTTATTAATCAGTTTTTCATTGGGTTGTTAGAATGCCAAAACAGATTACTTCAGGTTTCTTAAAAAAAATTGTGTCTTAGCATTTATTTTTTGGTTCCTCATAGGTCATTGTGTGTGTGTGACTTTGGGGACATGTCCATCACATGTTGAAAGTCATTTTCATCAAGTTCTACTTATCAGATAGCACAAGCTGAATTTTAAGCCTTTTTCCATTGTTTTCCCATTTTTTTAGTCCAGTAGTAATCTGTGTTGTTTTGATAATATCTTTGTATTATTTAATAACAATTCTTTTCTGAATCTGATGCCTTTCTTGTATTGTTTATAGTTCTCTTTCTCTACATGTGGAGTAATTTTTTACTTAATATGAAAAAAAACCTAAATGAAGGAAAGCAAACAAACTTAGCAGATAATAACAGTAATTATATGAAAATGTGATAATAATATTAAAATAAGTAAAATGCTTAACGTGCTAAGATAACTCAAGGAGATTTACTTGGGGAGGGGGCTTTTGATCCTTCCTTTTGTCTTTTAAATCCCCCCAAAACCCTGCTCCCTTACAGGATATCACTTCTACAGATGTGCAATGATGAAAAAAGCAGCAACAACCCCTCAACTCAGTTCTTCGCCATCACAAGACCTGCAACAACAGTTTTCAAAATGCCCACAGCTATCTCTTTCAAAGTATATAGACTGACAGAGGAGTGGGGCTGACAAAGAGGGGAGGAGTTGAATTGCAAGGACATTTTTTGACTTTTATATTCAACTGATATTTAATTAGTTTGTTGTGTATTATGTGTTATTATGTAGGAATGTTGAAATGTGTTTGACAGTGTTATTTCCACAAAGGGAGGAATTTTTGTGTGTGTGTGTGTAATTGTCTTATGTTTAATGTATACTGCCTTATTCCTTATACCCCAATGGAGGATTTTCATACATTTTATGCTTTCTAATGGATCAGGCTATTGTGTAGTTCAATGTTTAGATCAGTGTTTCCCAAACTTTTTTGGGCAACGGCACACCTGTTTACTGAAAAAAAATCTCACGGCACACCACCATTAAAGCCCCGCCCCGTGATGTCAGCGCGCAGCGTCACGCCGGGAGGGACGCACGAAAGTGAAAGTTTTTTCCCTCCCCCTTGCCGGGGAACCTCCAAGCTTTGGGGGTGGGAGGAGGCAGCAGAGTGAGGGACTGAGGGACGGCGGCAACTGAGGCGGCGGCGGCTGTTGTGGTGGTGGCGGCGATAGCGGGCAGAGGAGGGGGCGGCGGCGGGGCTTGAGGAGCCGTCGCCGGGAGTTGCTGCTGCTGCTGTTGCTGCTGCTGCCCGGACATGCCGGCCTCCTCCTCCTCCGCTGTCTCGCGCTCCTCCCTTTTGCACGCGCTGCCCCGCCGCTCGGCACCACCACCGCGGAGCCGCCCCCGGCTCGACGCGGATCCTCGCCGCCGCCGCCTCTCACCGCCTGACTCGCCCGCCTCCCTCCCACGGCACACCAGCCAATGTCTGACGGCACAGTAGTGTGCCGCGGAACACCGGTTGGGAAACACTGGTTTAGATAACCACATTTCGCTGTCCCACCTGGCACACGGCCAACCTTCCTTACCCATTTTAAAATGTGTTAAAGCTCACTTTACCAAGGAGAAGCTTCAGGAAGGTGTATATGCCTTGATTTAGCAGGAATGATCCCTTATAGAGTTAAATTGACTTATTTGGACAAGTGCCCCTTTTAAGAAGGGTTTTCTTTTAACAGATTGGTTTGAAGAGTTAAGAACCATGGAGCAAGATAAATTCAAATTGGACCCAGTGTGAATTGGGCATGTGTATCCAGGCTGCAATTAGCTTTTGGTCCTTTTAAGTGCAAGTGAGCAACCTCCCATGACTGCATGACCAGAGCCTCTAAAATAAAACCCCCATAGGAAGGCCAAGGCAAGGACATTTCCCTCAGGACGTGCCCAAACCTGTGGCAGCTGTGGTGAGTGCCAGGCAACATGGTTAATATGAAAGCCCTAAGTGGCTGCCTCAAATACCCATAATTCCCGAAAATTCTGGCTGTTGGTTAACAGAAAATCTAAAAGTTACCCACCAACCGTTATTCCTGCCCCAGTTTGGGAATCATTTCTAAGGAACTATTTTGCCTTACCAGACCTTAATATTAATACAATCGATGGATTCTATGAGCAGCTCCCTCTTTGGCCACCCACTGACCCGGAAGAAATCCACGGACTCATTTCCAATCTCAAAGTTGGAAAAGCCCCCGGTCCCGACCTAGTCCCGGCGGAAGCTATAAAACTTCATGCACACTGGTGGGCGAAAATCCTGGCCGTTACTTTTGATGCCGTAAACAACAGTGGGAAGGTTCCAAGAATATGGAAGGATGCGATTATTATTCCAATTCATAAAAAGGGCTCGACAGATGACCCGGGAAACTACAGGAATATCAGTTTATTGTCAATAATTGGGAAAATATATGCTCGGTTCTTGTTAACTAAGCTTACTAAGTGGGCTGAAGAGAACAACCTGATTGGGCCTGAACAGGCTGGTTTTAGACCGAATCAGTCAGCGGTTGATCATGTCTTAGTTTTATACCACCTTGCCCGGAAATATTCCGCCCCAAATAGAGGCCAACTTTGTGCAGCCTTTATTGATTTAAAGGCCGCTTTTGACAGCATCCCCAGGGGATTACTTTGGGGAAAATTAGCACGATGGGGAATAGACAAAAGACTTTTGTGGCTAATAACTAAATTGCATGATGGATCAGCCGCAAGGGTGAGAATCACTCCGGCCGGCGACCTCTCAAATTCAGTAACCATCAATAGAGGTGTCCGTCAAGGATGTATCCTTGCTCCGACCCTTTTTAATCTATTTATAAGTGATATGAGGGCGCCTCTGATAGATTCTCAAGAAACGATCCATGCCCCCCGCCTTGCCCAATATTGTTGCCCCCTTCTACTCTACGCAGACGACACAGTGTTCCTATCTTTCTCAAGAGTAGGCCTTAGGAGGGCACTGAAAATTTTTGATGCTTACTGCAAATCAAATTTTCTTACAATTAATCATGCCAAGTCCAAAGTTCTAATTTTCACCAAGAGCCGAAAAACCTAAAATTGGAGAATAGACGGAAAAGCCATTGACCAAGTCTTTAAATTTCAATACTTGGGAGTCCTTCTCCAACACAACATGGGCTGGAAGGTCCATCTGGCATATGTATTAAATAGAGCTAAAGCCCTTTCCTTTGCGCTACTGCGTTTTTTCTTTTCAGATGGGGCTTTCCATATTCCATCAGTGTTAAAAGTTTTCAAGGCAAAGGTGATTGCAACAATAGCATATGCAATTCCAATATGGGGGTCCTTTGTTAATCTAACCCAATTGGAGGTAATCCAAAACCAGCTGCTAAGAAGGTTGCTAAAACTACCCAGGTGTGTAGGCAATACTGCTATACGTCTTGAACTAAATGTTACATCTCTAGAAACCACATTATGGAAATGCATTCTCTGTTACTGGTTGGCATTATGGCATAAACTTCCAAATCTCCACTTGATACAGTGTCTCTGGAGAGACGACTTCCCTAGCCCTTGGGCAAAAATATTACATGGGAAACTTGTGTCCTTAGGACTATCTCCATCTGAACTACTAAAATTGGATTTAATTTCTGCCAAGAGAATTATAACTCACAAATTAGAGGAGATGGATTTACAATTTAATATTGCGACAGGTGGTGGCACCTGTTCGCCGATAAACCTTGGCTTAACACCACCAATGAAGCTTCCATCTTATTTAACTACCTTATCGGTGGTGATGCACAGGTACGCCTTTATAAAGGCTAGATTCAATGTTTTCCCATCAAATGTGTTGGGTAACAGACTCTCCAACGGACAGATCTCACTCCTCTGTGACTGTAAAAGTGGATCTACAGAATCGTTATATCATATAATCTTCTGTTGTCCTACACACTCGGCTTCACGGTCCAAGTTTCTGACCCCATATTTATCGAGAATAGCTGACAGACCTCAGGAAGCCCAAATAATATACTTATTAAACGACGAAGACTCAAGTAGATCCCTTGCAGTCGCTAGATACCTGATTAATGTCTTATTTCATAAGAGGAGAAATGGATCACTGTATGACTCTGACAGCTTAGCCAAACTCAAGAACCATCAATAAGTGCCAGAACTAAGACGCATATCCCCCAAAATCTGAGGGATTTGAATTGCGGTTGACATAGAGGGAGCTTATTGTGTATAGTTTACTTAATTGAATTAAAACTGGTTTTATAGGGGTGTTTTAACTTGGAACTGTTTAAATTGTATTGTTTATGGATAAATTTTGATGTATTGTTTTTAGATATGGGCCAATGGCCGTAATAAACCAATCAATCAATCAAAGCCCTAAGTGGATTCACCAGGGATTGCCACTACTGTGACACGTGAGACCACAGAAGAGCTACCTTGACACCTGAGAACACAAAATGGCGGGGGGCAAAGCAAACTGCATTTTTTCCAGTCAATAGTGGACCTTCCTGCTAAATGTAAAGCATAGACCACTACTGAACAAAATACAACAGGTGTTCCTTTATGCAATATCCTATATCCAGCTATCTGCACTACTATTCTTGCAAATGACCTTAAGAGGCATGGCTTGCAAGTCCCCTTCAGGTTTGCACAAACCCACACATCTAGTATGGTAGATACACAGTTATTATTTAGTGCCTATCTATATAACATACACATACATTGTATTGGTCCGTGTTGCTCCCTCCTTTGCTGCCCTGCTCAACCCACCCCCTTTTCCATTGGGCCTATTCCCATTCACAGGGCACCCCTACCTTCACCGAGATCTAGGGTGCGGAGAAAAGATTTGCAAGTTCTTACAGAACTTTAATGCAAATCTATCTCCGAATGGGGGACTGTTACGGAAGGGGGGGGCATGTCTTCTTCACCTTCTTCTTCGCTACAATATATCAATTTATTTCCAATTGTCAATGTCAAAAGGGACTAAAATCTATAAAATTCATAGGAAATCAGCCTGCCAGTTTGCTCAATTACTCTAGGACTCCATCACACCTCCCCTGTCCAGCATAATCCCTCAAGCAAGGTGTCAAGACCTTAATCCTTTCAAATTGCTCTGATCAGCCTTTCCTCCAGACAATGTCAGGTGACAGAATATGCATATTTGGGACTATTGTTTTCTCATCCCCAGGAAGTGTTTATCTGTGCATATCTCCAGCTCTGCATATTCCCCCTCCCTCCTCCTTATGTTAATCCGATGTAGCTCTGCATATTCCCCCCTCCCTCCTCCATATGTTAATCTGTGTAACCCAACCTCCCTTTAATATATTCATGATGTAATCTGTGTAACCAAACCTCTCTTTAATGTATTCATGACGTGTTTTGCACTGTATTCTGGGACATGGAGGGAGTTTCAAAAACTCATGTCACCCCTTTCTCACTGTTCAATCTCGTCTTGAACCTGTTGGCCAATAAACTTGGATCTTCTGCAGTTTGCTCCTGTCTCCGGCTGAGCTCATTTTCCTCCGCAGGGACCCACGGACTGAGTCCGATGAGCTGGGTGGCAGAGCAGCCTCGCACCCAGATTTTTGCCGTAACAGTTGGCGCCCAACGTGGGGCATGCGGTTCTCCCGCGTTGCTGACCGGGGGCCCCGAAATCTTCAGCCGGCACCAGGCCATTTTGCCTGGGAAGATCCTTTGGACCCCCGGCCATCTTCCGGGCGGTAATCGAAAGCCCCAGGAGTTCAGCCGGGGAGCAAAGAGGGATCCAGCCGGCTTATTCATCCTGGGATCATCATAGAAGACGCGTGAGTATGAGTGAGGAAAAGGAAAATCCAGTGCACTGGTGGGAAATGGGTGGAAATCTCCTGGCAACTGAATTCTCTGCCCTCCTCTCTATCGCTCCTTCTCGCCTGTCTCTTGGTCCAATTGGTGAGAGAGACCGTGGACTGCTGCTCGACCCAAAAGGGGGGTTCTGAGCTCTATCTCTTTCTCTATATTTCTCCAGCCAGCCGCACCAATTGGGAGCCCGAAAGTAAGACGGAGAGACCCGACTTGAAAGATAGCCGACTCCCCGCAACGGGTATCCCAGTTGAAAGCAAGGGGTTGGAGTTCTTTTTCCGAACTTCCCGAGCGTCCTTGCTAGGGGGCAGGAAGTGGTCTTGCTTTCTATCCAATCCCAGCCACACTGGTCGGTGCCACGTAACACGTGTATCGTGCGTGAGCCCGCTTCCAAAAGCAAGGGGGATTTTCGGTTCGAAACTCTATCCAGGGATCACCGATCTGGCACCGCATGGCACGGGCGTTCAGTAGGGCCCCTTTTCCTGAGATTGACGATAGGTAGGAGGTTGCCAGGAGGGATAGCCCATGAGGAATTGGGCGGGATCGGCAGAGTGGAAAAGGACCCCAGGTTATTGACTAAGGAAATAGGAAGGAATACCGGATAGCTAGAGCTCTTTAAAAACCCTTTAAGGAAGTTGCCAAGCGACTAAAGACCCCTCTTTACTATAAATCCCGTATTAAGTATATCAATCTCCTAGATATACCAATCCTTACCGCCCTTTCTCTTCCCTCTTTCTGTCTAGACACGCGTAAAACATAAAATGGGTACCCAGACTTCCAAACGCGAGCGGGCTCACTCTGGGAAGAAGGCTTCTAGAAAGCCATCTCAGTCTCAGAAGGACCCTGACTCTCCTCTCCAATTTGTCATCACGTATTGGAAGATGATTCCTGGCCACAAATTATTATCAAAGCAAAATTAGAGAACCTCTGTTCTGAAATCTGGCCCGCCAGCACCGCCTCCGCCAAGCCCAAATTGCGTTGGCCGGCTGGTTAACTGGTGGTGTTTGAAGAGGCAAGGAGGCTCTTAAAACCATGTGGGACCTTCCTACTAATTTCACTTAATGAAGCTAAAGGAAGCAGCCCAACTCCTTGCAATAACCAACTAAAGGATGAGAGTATATATGTTTACATGTTGTCTGTTATGTGTGTTGTGTGTTAATACATATATGAGAATATGTGTGTTTACATGTTGTCTGTTATGTGTGTTGTCTGTTCCTTCTGTCTCTGACAGACTGCCTTTCTTAAGCGCGCATAGTTTAAACTGCAAGCTTGCTTCAAAATTTTAAATTTAAGGAAGCTATGCTGGACCTTATCAGTCCTAAATAAGACAAAAAAAAATTGAGAATGAAGTGTGCAAATGTTTATTTGAGAGAGGCTCCAAGGAGTGTTCCTCCAAGTAGCTTGAGTGAGGAGTATGATTTTAAGTTGATGGTAGATATTGTTATGTTGCAACGTTTGAGTTTATGAGTTTATATCCGTGTTCCAGTATTTTTTTTCAGTATTTTGAAATGTGCTGTGAAGAAACTAATGTTTCTGCTGCAAAAGCCTAGTAGAGCCAACTGCTCTCTCAAGCTAAAATGCAGTGTATGTATTTCATTAAGCATCTGCCTGTGAAAATGTGTTCTTTCTAAGAAAAATTGGTATTAAAATTGGTATTAAATGTAGAGACTTCCATAGTCAGCAAAATTGTCTATCTGAGTCCAGTCCTGATATCAGTCTTCCTGGCCTTTTTTCTTAAAAAATGCCCCTTTGTTTCGTTCTGTCTCTTTCAGGGTTTTTCCCCCCCTTCTCCTTCTTACTTCTGTGCCAGGTAAATTTACTCCCAAGTAAGCTTCCTTTAAAGGAAACTGCAAGGGGGGGGGCATAGATTAGGCTTACTATTCCTCTGCAAATTCAGGAAAAATTGTCACTTTTGTATTCCCTTTAAATCAAATCCAGGACTGGTTCTATTATTTGAGTGGGTATATCAACTGAAATAACCCTATGCTTATAAAATATTCTCTCCCAGATTCTCTTCCTATCTTATCTTAGGAAAACTGTTCTTCCTTTAGAGAGTTCAGTATAAAGCTGGGTACTTTTATTTCCCTCTTCCTTAGTACATGATAGGAGCATTGATTGCGCTCTCTTCCCCAGTAGTGCCTGTGTACATAAGTATGTGTGTGTAGTACAAATCTTGCTGTGAAATCTTGCTGTGAACCCTTTGTTTTGGAGGGTTGGACTGGATGACCCCGGGGTCCCTTTCGACTCTCCCAGTTTGTGGCTGTGTGGAGGGACGTGTGTCCGCAAGCATTGCAGGGTAGTCCTGGGGTTCTGGTGTGGTGATGGAGTTGAAATTCGGCCTGGCTTTGCTCTTTGGTTTTAAAAAGGTGAGAGGTGAAGCTGTGATGTTTTGAAGCACAACTGGTAATATCAAGCATTTGAGTGATTACAGTGTTTATCATTTTATCATTTTGTCTACTATTTGAAAATCAGACAAATACATATGGGCCTTGACCAATCCTGTAAATAAAGGGGCAGGAAAATTTTTGTCTGCAAATGGTAAGGCCGAAAAACGTAGAATGTTAAAAAAATAAATTAAAAAATCCTATGAATTCTGACTCTCTGGCCATTTTTCCCATATATAAGGGCGCGGCATTGTTCCGCGAATGGCCAGAGGGATATTAGCCCTTTCCTGTACATAAGGGAAGCAGTCGCTTTGCTTGGGCTGAAATTGCTAGCTTTTGATGGTGAATACTTTAATTGCTGAGTTTCTCCTTTTTGTTTTAAATCTAACCCTCTTTTAAAATCTACTCCTTACTCTTCCCTTATTCAAATTCTAATTCTGCCAAAAGATGCAACATTTCAATAGTATACAGTAAAAGGTTTGCTGAGACATGAACTCTGCACATGCACAGAGGCTAGATCAGTTAAAAAAGAGAGAGAGAGAGGAAGGAGGGGGGAAAGAAGGGGGGAGAGGAGTTTTGCAGAGCGTGTGCTTGCAGGGAGAAACCTATCCAAATTTCCTTATGTAAAACTTGGAACCATTGAGGGAAATCACCCTTAATGTGTCTTTTGCTCCAAGGGCTACTTAATCAAGAGGTTGTCAAGTTTCAAATCTAACATGCCAAATTCTTTTCACAGGTAAATATCAAAACACTTCCACTGTGAGTTCGTGTGTATGCCTATGCATTTTAGGAACAGCATTTCCTGACTGACTTCTCACATGAAATAATTTTCCCTTTTAACAGGATATGTGAACCCCATTAACAAAGTGTTTGTCCCTTCTTTTCTCCCACAGCACGAATGATAAGGAGGGGATGCAAACAGTGATTTAAATACTCTATAAAAAATAATTGCATTTGTATTTCTTTTCGTCTTTCTTCCCTTAAAGCCAAACAGTCACTTTCTTTCTGTTCAGCAAAACAAGTCTGAATCCCTGCTATATTAGTTTATTTCCCTCTATCTCTTTGTGGCTTTGACACTTTTTAGGTTACAAATAATCTGTTCATTTATTAATCAGTTTTTCATTGGGTTGTTAGAATGCCAAAACAGATTACTTCAGGTTTCTTAAAAAAAATTGTGTCTTAGCATTTATTTTTTGGTTCCTCATAGGTCATTGTGTGTGTGTGACTTTGGGGACATGTCCATCACATGTTGAAAGTCATTTTCATCAAGTTCTACTTATCAGATAGCACAAGCTGAATTTTAAGCCTTTTTCCATTGTTTTCCCATTTTTTTAGTCCAGTAGTAATCTGTGTTGTTTTGATAATATCTTTGTATTATTTAATAACAATTCTTTTCTGAATCTGATGCCTTTCTTGTATTGTTTATAGTTCTCTTTCTCTACATGTGGAGTAATTTTTTACTTAATATGAAAAAAAACCTAAATGAAGGAAAGCAAACAAACTTAGCAGATAATAACAGTAATTATATGAAAATGTGATAATAATATTAAAATAAGTAAAATGCTTAACGTGCTAAGATAACTCAAGGAGATTTACTTGGGGAGGGGGCTTTTGATCCTTCCTTTTGTCTTTTAAATCCCCCCAAAACCCTGCTCCCTTACAGGATATCACTTCTACAGATGTGCAATGATGAAAAAAGCAGCAACAACCCCTCAACTCAGTTCTTCGCCATCACAAGACCTGCAACAACAGTTTTCAAAATGCCCACAGCTATCTCTTTCAAAGTATATAGACTGACAGAGGAGTGGGGCTGACAAAGAGGGGAGGAGTTGAATTGCAAGGACATTTTTTGACTTTTATATTCAACTGATATTTAATTAGTTTGTTGTGTATTATGTGTTATTATGTAGGAATGTTGAAATGTGTTTGACAGTGTTATTTCCACAAAGGGAGGAATTTTTGTGTGTGTGTGTGTAATTGTCTTATGTTTAATGTATACTGCCTTATTCCTTATACCCCAATGGAGGATTTTCATACATTTTATGCTTTCTAATGGATCAGGCTATTGTGTAGTTCAATGTTTAGATCAGTGTTTCCCAAACTTTTTTGGGCAACGGCACACCTGTTTACTGAAAAAAAATCTCACGGCACACCACCATTAAAGCCCCGCCCCGTGATGTCAGCGCGCAGCGTCACGCCGGGAGGGACGCACGAAAGTGAAAGTTTTTTCCCTCCCCCTTGCCGGGGAACCTCCAAGCTTTGGGGGTGGGAGGAGGCAGCAGAGCGAGGGACTGAGGGACGGCGGCAACTGAGGCGGCGGCGGCTGTTGTGGTGGTGGCGGCGATAGCGGGCAGAGGAGGGGGCGGCGGCGGGGCTTGAGGAGCCGTCGCCGGGAGTTGCTGCTGCTGCTGTTGCTGCTGCTGCCCGGACATGCCGGCCTCCTCCTCCTCCGCTGTCTCGCGCTCCTCCCTTTTGCACGCGCTGCCCCGCCGCTCGGCACCACCACCGCGGAGCCGCCCCCGGCTCGACGCGGATCCTCGCCGCCGCCGCCTCTCACCGCCTGACTCGCCCGCCTCCCTCCCACGGCACACCAGCCAATGTCTGACGGCACAGTAGTGTGCCGCGGAACACCGGTTGGGAAACACTGGTTTAGATAACCACATTTCGCTGTCCCACCTGGCACACGGCCAACCTTCCTTACCCATTTTAAAATGTGTTAAAGCTCACTTTACCAAGGAGAAGCTTCAGGAAGGTGTATATGCCTTGATTTAGCAGGAATGATCCCTTATAGAGTTAAATTGACTTATTTGGACAAGTGCCCCTTTTAAGAAGGGTTTTCTTTTAACAGATTGGTTTGAAGAGTTAAGAACCATGGAGCAAGATAAATTCAAATTGGACCCAGTGTGAATTGGGCATGTGTATCCAGGCTGCAATTAGCTTTTGGTCCTTTTAAGTGCAAGTGAGCAACCTCCCATGACTGCATGACCAGAGCCTCTAAAATAAAACCCCCATAGGAAGGCCAAGGCAAGGACATTTCCCTCAGGACGTGCCCAAACCTGTGGCAGCTGTGGTGAGTGCCAGGCAACATGGTTAATATGAAAGCCCTAAGTGGCTGCCTCAAATACCCATAATTCCCGAAAATTCTGGCTGTTGGTTAACAGAAAATCTAAAAGTTACCCACCAACCGTTATTCCTGCCCCAGTTTGGGAATCATTTCTAAGGAACTATTTTGCCTTACCAGACCTTAATATTAATACAATCGATGGATTCTATGAGCAGCTCCCTCTTTGGCCACCCACTGACCCGGAAGAAATCCACGGACTCATTTCCAATCTCAAAGTTGGAAAAGCCCCCGGTCCCGACCTAGTCCCGGCGGAAGCTATAAAACTTCATGCACACTGGTGGGCGAAAATCCTGGCCGTTACTTTTGATGCCGTAAACAACAGTGGGAAGGTTCCAAGAATATGGAAGGATGCGATTATTATTCCAATTCATAAAAAGGGCTCGACAGATGACCCGGGAAACTACAGGAATATCAGTTTATTGTCAATAATTGGGAAAATATATGCTCGGTTCTTGTTAACTAAGCTTACTAAGTGGGCTGAAGAGAACAACCTGATTGGGCCTGAACAGGCTGGTTTTAGACCGAATCAGTCAGCGGTTGATCATGTCTTAGTTTTATACCACCTTGCCCGGAAATATTCCGCCCCAAATAGAGGCCAACTTTGTGCAGCCTTTATTGATTTAAAGGCCGCTTTTGACAGCATCCCCAGGGGATTACTTTGGGGAAAATTAGCACGATGGGGAATAGACAAAAGACTTTTGTGGCTAATAACTAAATTGCATGATGGATCAGCCGCAAGGGTGAGAATCACTCCGGCCGGCGACCTCTCAAATTCAGTAACCATCAATAGAGGTGTCCGTCAAGGATGTATCCTTGCTCCGACCCTTTTTAATCTATTTATAAGTGATATGAGGGCGCCTCTGATAGATTCTCAAGAAACGATCCATGCCCCCCGCCTTGCCCAATATTGTTGCCCCCTTCTACTCTACGCAGACGACACAGTGTTCCTATCTTTCTCAAGAGTAGGCCTTAGGAGGGCACTGAAAATTTTTGATGCTTACTGCAAATCAAATTTTCTTACAATTAATCATGCCAAGTCCAAAGTTCTAATTTTCACCAAGAGCCGAAAAACCTAAAATTGGAGAATAGACGGAAAAGCCATTGACCAAGTCTTTAAATTTCAATACTTGGGAGTCCTTCTCCAACACAACATGGGCTGGAAGGTCCATCTGGCATATGTATTAAATAGAGCTAAAGCCCTTTCCTTTGCGCTACTGCGTTTTTTCTTTTCAGATGGGGCTTTCCATATTCCATCAGTGTTAAAAGTTTTCAAGGCAAAGGTGATTGCAACAATAGCATATGCAATTCCAATATGGGGGTCCTTTGTTAATCTAACCCAATTGGAGGTAATCCAAAACCAGCTGCTAAGAAGGTTGCTAAAACTACCCAGGTGTGTAGGCAATACTGCTATACGTCTTGAACTAAATGTTACATCTCTAGAAACCACATTATGGAAATGCATTCTCTGTTACTGGTTGGCATTATGGCATAAACTTCCAAATCTCCACTTGATACAGTGTCTCTGGAGAGACGACTTCCCTAGCCCTTGGGCAAAAATATTACATGGGAAACTTGTGTCCTTAGGACTATCTCCATCTGAACTACTAAAATTGGATTTAATTTCTGCCAAGAGAATTATAACTCACAAATTAGAGGAGATGGATTTACAATTTAATATTGCGACAGGTGGTGGCACCTGTTCGCCGATAAACCTTGGCTTAACACCACCAATGAAGCTTCCATCTTATTTAACTACCTTATCGGTGGTGATGCACAGGTACGCCTTTATAAAGGCTAGATTCAATGTTTTCCCATCAAATGTGTTGGGTAACAGACTCTCCAACGGACAGATCTCACTCCTCTGTGACTGTAAAAGTGGATCTACAGAATCGTTATATCATATAATCTTCTGTTGTCCTACACACTCGGCTTCACGGTCCAAGTTTCTGACCCCATATTTATCGAGAATAGCTGACAGACCTCAGGAAGCCCAAATAATATACTTATTAAACGACGAAGACTCAAGTAGATCCCTTGCAGTCGCTAGATACCTGATTAATGTCTTATTTCATAAGAGGAGAAATGGATCACTGTATGACTCTGACAGCTTAGCCAAACTCAAGAACCATCAATAAGTGCCAGAACTAAGACGCATATCCCCCAAAATCTGAGGGATTTGAATTGCGGTTGACATAGAGGGAGCTTATTGTGTATAGTTTACTTAATTGAATTAAAACTGGTTTTATAGGGGTGTTTTAACTTGGAACTGTTTAAATTGTATTGTTTATGGATAAATTTTGATGTATTGTTTTTAGATATGGGCCAATGGCCGTAATAAACCAATCAATCAATCAAAGCCCTAAGTGGATTCACCAGGGATTGCCACTACTGTGACACGTGAGACCACAGAAGAGCTACCTTGACACCTGAGAACACAAAATGGCGGGGGGCAAAGCAAACTGCATTTTTTCCAGTCAATAGTGGACCTTCCTGCTAAATGTAAAGCATAGACCACTACTGAACAAAATACAACAGGTGTTCCTTTATGCAATATCCTATATCCAGCTATCTGCACTACTATTCTTGCAAATGACCTTAAGAGGCATGGCTTGCAAGTCCCCTTCAGGTTTGCACAAACCCACACATCTAGTATGGTAGATACACAGTTATTATTTAGTGCCTATCTATATAACATACACATACATTGTATTGGTCCGTGTTGCTCCCTCCTTTGCTGCCCTGCTCAACCCACCCCCTTTTCCATTGGGCCTATTCCCATTCACAGGGCACCCCTACCTTCACCGAGATCTAGGGTGCGGAGAAAAGATTTGCAAGTTCTTACAGAACTTTAATGCAAATCTATCTCCGAATGGGGGACTGTTACGGAAGGGGGGGGCATGTCTTCTTCACCTTCTTCTTCGCTACAATATATCAATTTATTTCCAATTGTCAATGTCAAAAGGGACTAAAATCTATAAAATTCATAGGAAATCAGCCTGCCAGTTTGCTCAATTACTCTAGGACTCCATCACACCTCCCCTGTCCAGCATAATCCCTCAAGCAAGGTGTCAAGACCTTAATCCTTTCAAATTGCTCTGATCAGCCTTTCCTCCAGACAATGTCAGGTGACAGAATATGCATATTTGGGACTATTGTTTTCTCATCCCCAGGAAGTGTTTATCTGTGCATATCTCCAGCTCTGCATATTCCCCCTCCCTCCTCCTTATGTTAATCCGATGTAGCTCTGCATATTCCCCCCTCCCTCCTCCATATGTTAATCTGTGTAACCCAACCTCCCTTTAATATATTCATGATGTAATCTGTGTAACCAAACCTCTCTTTAATGTATTCATGACGTGTTTTGCACTGTATTCTGGGACATGGAGGGAGTTTCAAAAACTCATGTCACCCCTTTCTCACTGTTCAATCTCGTCTTGAACCTGTTGGCCAATAAACTTGGATCTTCTGCAGTTTGCTCCTGTCTCCGGCTGAGCTCATTTTCCTCCGCAGGGACCCACGGACTGAGTCCGATGAGCTGGGTGGCAGAGCAGCCTCGCACCCAGATTTTTGCCCTAACAACCCCAAGAGTCAGCGCTAGGAGAAGGGCTCCACCCTGTTACGGTAAAATCTGGGTGCGAGGCTGCTCTGCCACCCAGCTCATCGGACTCAGTCCGTGGGTCCCTGCGGAGGAAAATGAGCTCAGCCGTAGACAGGAGCAAACTGCAGAAGATCCAAGTTTATTGCGCAACAGGTTCAAGGCAGATTGAACAGCGAGAAAGGGGTGACATGAACTTTTGGGATTTCCCTCCATGTCCCAGAATACAGTGCAAAATACATCCCAGTTACATCATGAATACATTAAGAAGAGGTTGGGTTACACGGATTAACATATGGAGGAGGGAGGGGGAATATGCAGAGCTGGAGATATGCGCAGATAAGCACATCCTGAGTACTGGTGATGAGAAGACAATGGTCCATGTAGGCATAGTCTGCCACCTGGCATTGCCCGGAGGAAAGGCTTGGCTGAGTGATTTGACAGGATTAGGGCCTTGACACCTTGCTTGAGGGATTATGGAGGACAGGGGAGTTGTCTTGGGTTCCTAGAGAAATTGAGCAAATTGGCATGTTGATTTTCTATGAATTTTATAGATTTTTGTCCCTTTTGACATTGACAATTGGAAATAAATGGATATATTGTAGCGAAGAAGAAGGTGAAGAAGACATGCCCCCCCATTCCGTATCAACCCGCAGGCCATGGGGAAAAGGGGGCTCTTCCCAGACAAGGCCGGAGACTCCCCTGCTGGCCCCCCGGAGTCCCAGGAGCCTTTTCTGGACGGCCCTCACTTGCCCCCCAAACGGGCTAAGACCGTTCCTCTGCCTCAGGCAGTAGTTCAACAGGAGAAGTCTTGGGGCCAATGGAGCCCAGTGGGGGACTGGGGAACTGGCTGAACTGGGGTCCTCCAAGAACGAGAGGGAGCTCGCAGAAGAGGAAGCCATTGCGGAGAAGAACTGGACTTGGCTGTTCTCTGCTGAGGGTCTCCTGCCTTTCTTCCAAGGCTTCCTGGGAGTGCCATGGCCAGAGGAAGACACAGCCCCCCCACCCTGAATCCCTTGCAGGGCCCTGGGGAGCAAGCAGAGCCTGCCTCAGTTTCCTTTCCCAAGGCTTTAGGGGAACCTTGGGGTGCGGAATGAGGGACCCCAAATGGAGCTCAGGCTCCTGGCAAGTGGGGAAAGGAACATGAAATGGCGCTTTCCAGATGAGTCTCAGAATCTCCCCCCAGGTCCAGGGACTGATCCGCCCTGGCTTCCTCCTCAGAGGTCCCTTCCGAAGGAGAAGGGGTTCCAGATCTCCATGGGGGAAAGCGTTCCTGAGCCTTCCTGGCTCCGGCCACCTCTGTGCTGTTTATGGGAGCTGTAGAGATGGGATCCCCAAATTTAATAAGGATCCCTCAAAAAACATGAGCTCTGCTTCAGCATGTTGTCCCCCCACAACCTTCTGTAAACTGAAATGAAATTTGTTTTAAAATATATCCGCAATTCATTTTTTGTATATACAGTATATTTTATTTTCCCCCATATATGTTTATTGATTTTCCCACGTTTAACAGTTTTATGACAATATAATAGATCATCCTTTTACCCTGTGCTCTGCTGAGCATTCGACTTCCCTCCCTCCTTCCTCTGGTTTACTTATGTCTTTCCTTTATTTTTCACATTCATAATATCTACACTCTTTGGCTTTCCTTCCCCCCCACTTTTATCTCCAACAGAATGCTCATTCTATCTCAGTCCTGCTAGTGTTTTTTGTTTGCTGTTTACAAGGATTTTCTAAATTGATTCCACTTCCTCTGGAACACTTGGTTGTCTTGGTTCCAGATCTGGACAGTTCCGCATGCTCCATCATCTTCATCTTACATCACAGTTGGTAATTCTTGCCGTTTCCATTTTTGGGCAATTACAATTCTAGCTGCCTTTGTGGAGTACATAAACAATCTTGGATCTACTCTTGCTGATTCATGTTTTGAATGTTTTAAAGAGATGTTTCTATCAATAATTTTAGTGTTTCAGTCTCATTATAAATCCTTTTCAGATTTATTTATTTTTTAAATCCAGTCATGGATATGTAGGAGAAATTCAAAAAGAGGTTCCTAGACTGGAAGTTACCCACAGAAACCCAGAAGAAATGGAGGAAGTCTCCAAGTGGAAAGATAGGCCTTTATTGAAATACCAATGGGCCTGCAAAGAACCGCATCCCAAAAAGCGTTGCCACAGAAACGAGGGAGCTAGAGATGCTTTTCTGGCAGTGGGACAAAATGTCACCGCTAAAGTCTAGAGGGCAGAAACCGGAAAATACTGCTTCCTTCTGGAAGGTTCTGTTATTTTCTGCTGAGGCAGCTAGATGTATTATGATTTGTGTTTTGTTATCTCAAGGTCACACTGAGGCAGAAAGATAAATCTGTCAGCTAAAAAAAGCCTGTAGTCGAAAGTTCTTCTTTTGCCAATGAACTTTGCCACTGCGTGATTTATTGGGAACCAGATGCATCCACTCCAAAGAAGCTTCTGCAGCGCCTTGGCATTGAAGACCCAGAAAAAGAGACGGAGGGGAATGTGTGGGTCACAAGGTGGGAGTCGTTGGAAAGGAGTCGCTGGGAGAGGCAGAATGTTGTGTTGAGCAGGCGAGGGAAGAGCAGGAGGAGAGAGAAAGAGCCCCAGGGAAAGACGAGGTTGGGCTGAGCTGGTGTGGGAATGAGAGGCAGAGAATGCAAAGCAACTCCGGAAACGGTGAACAAGGCAAGCTATGATCTCGTTTGAGGAACGGGAATTAAGATGCCTGCTTCCCCATCCCCAGTGGATTAAAATGTCCAAAGATTAGGGAAAGAAGAAAGAAGAGGAAGCAGGATTGGATGAACATTAGAAGAGACCAGAATTTTCCATTGTGACTTGGCTGAGATTTGTTGGAACAGTTTTTCAAAGGCTTTATAGAAACTGGACCTAGAAGCTGGAGAAACACTGATTTGGATTCTTAGACGATCATTATAAGCGTCATATTGAACTGTCTGAGTGGTTAAGATTTGAAGGCTGGGCGGGGGGGGGGGGAATCTTCTTGGTAGTGGCACCCGCCCTGTGGAACACCCTCCCACCAGATGTCAAAGAGAAAAATCACTACCAGACTTTTAGAAAACATCTGAAGGCAGCCCTGTTTAGGAAAGCTTTTAATGTTGAAAAGGTTATTGTATTTTAGTGTTTTGTTGGAAGCCATCCAGAGTGATGATGTAGGAAAAGTGTTATCTTGTTGAAGGGGAGGAAAAAGACTGGATACTAAATGCAGCTGGGTTTATTCTGGAGTGCATATTCTGAATAATTGCTGCAACATGATTTTCAGATAGAGATGGAAGTTTCCTTTTCATCCATTTTTTGTTTTTTTTCTATTAAGATTCCTTTATTTTGAATTTTGGAGGACACACACAGGAAAAGGAGAGTTGGAGGTGGGAGGGACCTGCAAGGAATGCAGGGAAGGATCTCTCAGGGTGGGAGACGGGGAGAAGAGGGGGACACCTAGGGGAGGCGGGGGAGCCTGTCTTTCTATGGGTTGATGAATGATATGTATGATACAAATGTGATAAAAGGTATTTTTAGTTATTCTTCCCCCTTTCTATTTTCTATAGAATTGTGTTTTGTAAGGGTTGTTTAATAATTTTTGTTTGTTATTTTTCTTTTTGAGTTTTCCCTTTGTATGAATTCTTTGATGGCTTGTGAGATTAGTGCCTTGACTGAAGCTCTTCCTGCATTCCAAGCACTAATATGGTTTCTGACCTGTATGAGTTCTTTGATGGGAAATGAGACTACCTTTTCGATTGAAGCTCTTTCCACATTCCAAGCACTGATAGGGTTTCTCCCCTGTATAAATTCTTTGATGAACAGTGAGACAATCCTTCCGATTGAAGCTCTTTCCACATTCCAAGCACTGAAAGGGTTTCTCCCCTGTATGAATTATCTGATGGCTAGTGAGCTTAGCCGTGTCCTGGAAGCTCTTTCCACATTCCAAGCACTGATAGGGTTTCTCCCCTCTATGAATTCTTTGATGGGAAGTGAGATGTGCACTTTGACTAAAGCTCTTTCCACATTCTAAGCACTGATAGGGTTTCTCCCCTCTATGAATTCTTTGATGGGAAGTGAGACTGTAGCTATTAGCAAAGCTCTTTCCACATTCCAAGCACTGACAGGGTTTCTCCCCTCTATGAATTCTTTGATGGGAAGTGAGATGTGTGCTTTGACTAAAGCTCTTTCCACATTCTAAGCACTGATAGGGTTTCTCCCCTGTATGAATTCTTTGATGAACAATGAGATAATCCTTCCGATTGAAGCTGTTTCCACACTGCAAGCACTGAAAAGGTTTCTCACCTGTATGAATTCTCTGATGGTTAGTGAGCTTAGCCCCCTCCTGGAAGCTCTTTCCACATTCTAAGCAATGATAGGGTTTTTCCCCTCTATGAATTCTCCGATGGGAAGCAAGGTTTGCGCTTTGATTAAAGCTCTTTCCACATTCTAAGCACTGATAGGGTTTCTCCCCTGTATGAATTCTTCGATGGGAAGTGAGACTCACTTTCCAACAGAAGCTCTTTCCACACTGCAAGCACTGAAAAGGTTTCTCCCCTGTATGAATTCTCTGATGGCTAGTGAGCCTAGTCCCATCCTGGAAGCTCTTTCCACATTCTAAGCACTGATAGGGTTTCTCCCCTGTATGAATTCTTCGATGAGAAGTGAGATGTGCGCGTTGACTAAAGCTCTTTCCACATTCGAAGCAATGATAGGGTTTCTCCCCTGTATGAATTCTTTGATGGGAAGTGAGACTATCTTTCCGATTGAAGCTTTTTCCACATTCGAAGCACTGATACGATTTCTCCCTACTCTGTGTTATTTCGTGTGAAGTGAGGCTATTCCTTCGAACGAAGCTCTTTCTTTGACAGGAGGTGGACTGGGACCTTTGACGGATGTTCTCTCCACACTCTGAATATTTATAAGACTTCTCCGATATGTGGATTCTGTTGACTTCTCCCTTGTTCTCCCCTTTGAATTCATCACCATCTGCAATGAAGAAAGAAACTACTTAGCAGCTCAAAAAGAAATGGAGCTCCGTATTATTGAACAAGGTTTTCCCCCCACCTCACTGCAAGACTTGAGAGTGCTCCGTTTCGGCCTCAAGAGGACATCCTTGAAGTCTAACTTAATGTCATTGTTGATGTGTGGCATCTTTGACCCTCCCAGCATTTGAGCATGCCTGTGGGGCGCCTGACTCTCTTGAAACCAGTGGGGCGCCACTGCCAGCATACTGTGACAGGGGTGCAGACACAGAACCATCAAACCCACCACCTGATCCCTCCCCCAGCAATGCACTGCCATGTTAGCATAAGTCATGCTAACTCTGCATCGCTGCCCCGGACCCCAACCCCACTCAGAGCGAAGGGGACGTGCTTCACATCCATTATTGAACAAAGTTAATGAATGCTTGTGACAGAGGAAGAACTGAAGAGAGAAATGTGAGGCTTTACTATATTTTTCCCTACTTTTGTTGGCTGCCATTAACTGACACATTGCTTGGTTTTTAGCTGGGATAGATTTTGTTTGGCTCACTCATGAAATCCACTCATTCTTAGAGGTCAGTCATCTCTTTGGTCAACCAAATGCAGACTGAAGCCAAAACAAAAACAAGCCTGACAGAAGTTACTTAAATTTCCCTTCAAGTCCTGAAGCCGACATTTAAGAAGGCCTGGGTAGTTCAGACAAGCCTGGTTATTGTTTGAAAATGCATGACTAGATGAAGAACAGTCACAGAACAAAGTTGTTATCCCTCCATTCAGGGTTCACAGTGGAGATGTTAGAATCCCAGATGCTCTTGGTCTCCATCCAAATAGTGGAGGTTCATCAAATAGAGGTATGCATGGAATTTCAACCTCATGAGAAGAGAAGACTCCCTGGAAAAGACCCTGATGTTGGGAAAGATGGAGGGCACAAGGAGAAGGGGGCGACAGAGGACAAGATGGTGGGACAGTGTTCTTGAAGCTACCAGCATGTGTTTGACCAAACTGTGGGAGGCAGTGGGAGACAGGAGTGCCTGGCGTGCTCTGGTCCAGGGGGTCACGAAGAGTCGAAGACAACTAAACAACAACAACAACAACAACATGGAATTTCAAAACTGATCTTATGATCTAATGGAATTTTACCAAGAGCGTCCATGATGCCACGATTCTCCTCCTTGACTTCCTTATGCAGAACTCTCTGGTCAGGATCCAGCAACGTCCACACCTTGTCTGTAAAAACAAACAGTAACATACTTTGAATCCCCTCCCATTTTCATGAGGAGACCAACTCTGTATTGTTTCATTGGTGACAGAAGAGGAATAATGACTACTGCTCACAATTAATCTAGGCACAACAGCCGCAAGAGCTCCTGACTAGGCATTCGGCGTTGCGATGTTGAATGTTCTCTGTTCTCTACTGTTTCCCCTTTTTTGTTTCAGTTGAAAGAAATTCATGAACCCAGAACTCATAGACTGACCACTAATGATGAACCATATGTGTCCTGTTTGCAGGTGGTTGCTCACAAGTAAACAGCCAGGGCTCAGACCTGCTTTTTACAGGTTTTATTGAGTGCAAACTATGTACAGTGCAGAAACCCAAAGTTCATGTTTGTCTCAGTCACTTGCAGATTCTGGGAGTGGCTTCTTCCTCTTCCCCCCAGGATAAGAACTTAGACACCTCGCTTCGCACCTCCTTTCCCCCTCTGATTCGCCGGAGGCGTGACTCTCTCCACTGCCTTATGAAGTGCTACTCCTCTACGAGAAATTCCTGTTACGCACCCCTCAGGAATCCACACATTTTCAGAACTGGGCGCCCCCTCCAAGACAACTAGATACTCTAGTTCACGGGTGTCAAACACAAGGCCCGCGGTCCAAATCCGGCCCGCCAAACCTCGTCATGTGGCCCGTGTAGCCGCCACTGGCCGCCAGCCTTCACCTTTTATTCTTGCTTTTTTTTTAATACACAAGGAAGCCGCCTCTTCACCGCATGCACAGCAGCCTACAAGCCAGAAAACGTCTGCCCTCTAGTGGCGCTGGCCGTTCTACACAGGAAACCTCCACTTTACATAGTCCTACAGATACAACCGGCCCTTTGAGGGTGACCAAACTGCTGATGCGGCCCCCCGATGAATTTGAGTTTGACACCCCTGCAGTCTAGTTGATGTCCGTTCCACCTGGAGTCAAGTATCAACATCACTTCGTTGCATTGTTCCCTCTCTTCTACGTTTGGCGGGGTGGATCCCTCCTGCCCCCTCTCTGGGCAGCCGTGCCCCTCCCTGTAAGGCGACGGCAGGGACCTGTGGGAAACCAGGTGTATCCTCATGTTGTCTTGCAGCTTCAGCCTAAACGCTACTGGATTGACCTGCTGGATGACCTCAAAGGGGCCCACTCTTCTAGGCTGCAGTTTCTTGCACCTCCCCCTCAGGGGCAGTGCCTGAGATGACAACCACACCTTGTCCCCCACCCGAATGACTTCCCCTGGTCTTCTATGCTTGTCGGCCTCCTTGTACGCCTCCTTGGCCCTCTCCAAGTTCATCTTGAGCTGTTGGTGTATGGCCTCCATCTCCACCGCGAATTGCTCCGTGGCCGGCACACGCCAAGCCTCCTCCCCTGGTCCTGGGATGGCACCCGTAATTGGCAAGAAAGGGACTCATCCCTGTGGACACATGCTCAGCATTATTGTATGCAAACTCTGCTAGTGCTAGCTTCTCCACCCGATCATTCTGCCTCTGATTGATGTGACAGTGCAAGTCCTGCTGCAAAATGGCAATGGCTCTTTCGGCTTGTCTGTTGGTTTCTGGGTGCCTTGCTGTCGAGAAGCTCACCTCTACCTGCAACAAACTCATGAGCTTGCGTCAGAAATGCGAGGTGAACTGCCTTCCACTGTCCAAAATTACCCTCGCAGGTACCCCATGCAGCCATGAAGCCCCATGAAGACGTGGTGCACAAACAACTTGGCGGTCTCCTCCACTGTCACTGCATGGGAACATGCCACAAAGTGACACATCTTGGTCAGTAGGTCCACCATGAACACCGTCTTACCTTGGGACATGGGCAGGTCTGTCATGAAATCTATGGACACCACCTCCCATGGCCTCCCCGGTGTGGGCAAGGGTTCTAGCAACCCCGCTGGTGCCACCCTCTCCCCCATTGCCCTCTGACACATGTCGCATCCTCACACATAATCTTGCACATCCTTCCTTACTTTGGGCCACCAAAAATCCTGCATAACTAACAACATGGCCTTGTGTTGCCCAAAATGCCCAGCAGTAGGGTTGTCATGGAGTTGTTTGAGAACTCTGACCCTTAGGGACTCTCCTGGTACATACAAGGTTCTGCTTCTTCTGCTAGGGCTCCTCCCCAGGTCCATTTGTCCTCCTGGTACATATGTCTGGCCACGGGGGGTTCCTTCTTCCTCCAAGCACTCTGGTTTTCGAGATAACGAGATATCTGCCCTCACATTCTGCTCTCCCAGGATGTACTGGATCCTAAAGTTAAAGTTGGCAAAAACAAAACAAAAAACCCAGCGGATTTGCCTCTGGAAAAGCACACGCACGGTCCGCCAGTATTCCAAGTTCTTGTGATCTGTACGTACCTGTATCTGCTGCTGCGCCCCAATCAGGAAGAGTCTCCACTGCTTAAAAGCCGCAAAAATTGCCAACAATTCTTTGTCATAGATACTGTAGTTTTGCTGACAATATGTTACCATGACAACATGTTATAGATATTCCAGCAAATCTATTCTGCTATTTTATATACAAATGACATGAGAAGACTCAGTCTACATATTTGTATCATTTCTTAGTCCTATGATCCTTGTTTTTAAAAGCAAAGAAGAGTTATAAAAAAAGAAAAGAAAAAGGCAACACACGGAGGCCCGATTTGCATTCAATCTGCAAAGCAGGATCAGGTTACTCGTGGCTTCTAGTGCCGCGTGACGGATCAGTGAGTTGTCTGGCATTGGGAGGACTTTCAGATCACGGTAATTGTTTTAGACCTTTTGAGCTGCCAATACAGCGCGGTGGCCGGGGAGCTGTGACCTATTCCTAGCTCAAATTGCCTGCAGGAGACAAAGGCGCAGGCAGGCAGGCAGGCAGGCAGGTGGGGGAGCCCGAAAAGGTGCCCCCCTTCTCCATCTCCATCCGCCTGCCTGCCTCCCCCCACCCCCTAGCTGAGGAAGCCCCAATTCCTCTCTGGCTCCATCCATCCAGGTCCCCATCTCCCCTCCCCTGGGACTCACCAGATCTCTCGGAGGTCCCTGGGAGGAAACGTTCAAAGACTGTGGGGAGGGATGCAGGAGACATCCTGACCAGGTCAACCGTCCATCTTCCCCCTTCCATCCTCGCTAGCTTTGCAGGATCCGTCTCTTTCATCCTTCCTGAGGAGTCAAGGAGCCAAAAGAAGCTGGAGGGTCCTGGGAGAGAGGAAGAAGCAAAGGGAGCCTCAGAGGCCCTGCAGGGATTCTCCTGCCCTAGATATTCTCCTGCCCCTGGAGAAGCACAAATGGGGCAGCCCCTCCCCCACAGAAGCCCCATTTCTCATCATCTCCAGTGGTTCCAATTTCCTCTGTTTGCTCCTCACCCTACTTCGTAAGGCTGGCAGGGTCTGCCCAGTAGTGACCTAAGAGCAGATCTCCTTGGATTACCACCTGGATTACCACCTGATTTTCAATTAATTTGGCTTTTTAGACCAAATATATTGCTTGAATCCCCTTACTAAAATTTTCACCAAAACTCATTCCTTCAAGGACTTTATTCATAAATTTGCATGAGATGTTGTCAAACTATTTTTTCAGCATCTATCACTTCCAGGTATTCTATCATCTATAATGTTTCTTATATTAGGTTTCAATTGTCTCCCAGGAAAGAAGCCAGGGCAGACAAAAACATCAGAGGTATTACATCTGGCGATATCGATCTGGCAAGCTTGATCGATAGAGCCGTAGCTGTCCGGCGTCCGGCCGCTTCCTTCCCAGCTGCGCAACTCTGCTGCTGGTTTTCTCAGCCACGGCTATTAGCAGAGTGAAACACACAGCGGTGTAAAGCAGACTTACTCCTTGCAAGCATACATAGACAGGTTTGTCTATTTACAGCTCTTTATTAAAACATTTCAGCATCAAAGTCCATCACTGCTGGCAGCCATTGCAAACATCTCTCTCCCTCAGAATCACAGGGAGAACAAGTGAAAGTACAGGGAAGAATCTCCTTAGCTCCTCCCTAGCTTCTAAAGCTTCTGTCTCCTCCCAGCTTCTAAAAGCTGACGTCGGGATGTGACGCACACTCAGAACCCTTAACCATTTAAGTTCTGAACACTCACATTACAGTGGGGAAAAGAATATGCAAATTAAAAGCATATGCAGATGACCTTGTAATTACAGTTGAAGACCCTAAGAACTCTCTTCCAAAAGTTTTAGAAAAAATACAGGAGTATGGGCAAGTGGCAGGTTTTAAGTTGAATAAAGATAAGACAAAGTTGTTAGTGAAAAATCCAGCAGGAGAAAATAAAAAATTACAGAAAAATTTAGAAATAGAAATCCAGAGAAAAGTCAAATACTTAAGACAATTATGAAAATACCTGGAATGAAATAAAAAGGAATCTAGAAATTTGGGGAAGAATGAATTTGTCCTTATTAGGGAGAATTGCAGCGATCAAGATGAACGCACTGCCAAAAGTATTATTTTTATTTCGGTCAGTGCCGGGAATCAGTAACCCAGCATGCTTCAAGAAACGACAGAAGGACATTTCAAAATCTATTTGGAAAGGGAAGAAGCCAAGGTATGATAAAGGCAAAGTAAATAAAGGATTTACAATCATATAAGAAGAAGGTCACTCTTACAAGTTTGGGAAAGATACAAATGTAATGAATGGCATGGCTTGCATGGACCTGAAAGATGGCTGAAGACACCACAGACCTGTGGACTGTATTCCTTAATTTATAGGCACGCCTACCAAGGCCAAAAAATGCATCCTGTTAAGGTGCCCTGGGGTTATGTGGATCTGTGAGGAAGTGAAGGAGAACTTCTCTCTCTCTCTCTCTCTCTCTCTCTCTCTCTCTCTCTCTCTCTCTCTCTCTCTCTCCCACTGTCCCCCCCCCTTTTGGCTGGGTTTCTACATCCTTCTGGCAGGCAGAAATCCAGCAGGTGGGGAGGATTTCCTTTCAATATTGTCGCTGGAATGTTTGCAGTTGAAAAAGCATGTAAACGTAATAGGCCGTATAGTAACAATTGCAAAGTTATTTACTAGAAACTACTTCTCTAGAATTAGATACAGATTCTCATAATGTCAAAATCGACATCGTATCATAATATATTAAAATGTAGCTTTTCAGTTGACCCCCAAGTCCAGTCTGTACAAAATACAGCTCCTATTTGGTCCGTGCCGTAGTACATTCTTTTCTACTTTCTTGACTCTTGTCTTTTTCTGTCTGGTGTCTTCCCTTGAGGAGTAGCATGAAATAATCTTCTAAGTGATTGGGATAAAGAGGATCGGGTTGGCAGACCAAAAAGACTGGCCCTGATAGATGCCGCCTAGGCAGGCGAGGCGAGGATTCCGGGCTTTTCCCTTCCTCAGCGGTGCAGAGGGCGAAATCCTTTTGGAATGTTTGCAGGGACCGGGAGCTTCCCTCGGATCACTGTCCTGGATTCCTTGGAAGGGATTTCTGCACCAGGTCAAGGGATTTTTGACCCCCCAATTCCCCCCCCGACACCCAAGGAGGCGAGTGTACCTAAAGCAGGAAGAGGTCCTTGCTGACCTCCAGGCTAGGGGGCAGCGAGCCGGGGGGCGCCTCCCTCCCCCCCCGGCGCCCCCTTCCTTCCCCGCCTTGCTTTGGCCCCCGGGATCCCTTCGCCCCCTTCAGTGCTGCGTCTCCTTTTCCCTCTGCCCTGACTCTCCGCCCCCTGAGTTGGGGGTCTCCCCCCGCCAGGCATGACCTGAGCAGGGACCCCCAGGCCCCCTCCCTGCCCCCCTGGGACCCCCTTCTCCCCATGGCACCCTCAGGGGGCAGAGAGAGGAGACTCACCCGAGTCCAGGAGAGAGAAGAAGGCAGGGAGGCATGAGGGAGGGGCTTCTGCTCTGGAGGACCTTGCCCCCTCCCCCTCCACTTCCCGTCCTCTCTAGGAATCCCGCTCGGCTCCCTTTAACCCTTGCCAAGCCGAGTCCTCCCCTCCCTCCCCGCAGTTTTCCTGCTTCTGCGCCTGCGCCCTAGGGGCTGCCCCCTTCCCTCCCTCATCCCACCGGACGAACTGCCAGGGAGACGGGAAGGGGGGTCCATGGGGGGGTTGCCTCGGCTCTCCCCTCCCCCAACATGGAGGCTCCTGGATCCCGAGGAAAGGCTGGGAGGGAGAAGAGGCGAAGGGCTGCCCAGTGGCGGGAGATGCCGTGGGCTCAGCCATGGCTCCCTCCAGACACCCCCCCCCCAGGAACACCCTCCAGCTCAGGGAGGGGGGGAGGAGGGAGGGGGGCTTCCCAGCCAGGAGACCCCTCCCCCCTCCCGGGTTTTTCTTCTTCTGGAGCCGCTTTTCAGAGGAGGAAGAGTCTCGGGCCAGGAAGGAAAGGCAGACGCGACACGGGGGGGGGCAGGAGGGGGGGCAAAGCCAGGAGGGGGGCGGGGGTTGCTCAGGGGGGCAAATCAATAATAAGGATTGAATAAGGAAGGGGAAGACCAGGCTGGTGGAGAGAGGGGACCAGACTCCAGTTCGGAGCCAGAGGGACCCCGGCCCTCCTTTCCCCGAGTTTCCTGACAGAAAACCAGTTTCTCCGGGGCTCCCAGAACCACATGGAGGCAGGAGACCCCCATTTCCCACCCCAGAGCAGGGCTGGACCAATCAGAGGCCTCTCCATTGGGCAGCTGGCCAATCCCCTTTCAGATTCCCCGGGGCCTCCTCCTCTCCTTCGCCCGGTTTCCTGAGGGAGTTTTCCCCCTGAGTTTCCCTCATGGCTGCTCCCCTCCCAGGTCCTCCTTCATTTCTCCTTCCTTCTCTTCCTTTTCCTCTTTCCCCCTCATTATTTGGGGGCAGCTGGATTCCCCCAATGGCCAGGCAGGCCCAGGAGGAGCGCATGGAGGCAGCAGGGCCAGGAGAAGGCGTTTCCCGCCCTTTTCCGAAATAGGAGGGGACGCCATTTTGTTTTTCCCTGAGACGCCATGGCTCCCCTGTGGGCCCCGGGGGTCCCAGGCTCTTGGGGTCTCTCCTCCCGGATGAAGGAGGGCGGCACCTTTGGTCCTCAGCCACCTCCCTGCCATGATGGCTTGGCCTCCACAGGGCAGCCTCTCTCCTCGCCATGTTGCCCCACGGAGGAGGCCTCTCCCTTGGGAGACGCCAGGCAAGCGGCCTGGGGGGATCCGCCACGTTCTGCGCCAGGACAGGCGAAGGGGGCCAGGAGGGAAAGCCCCTCTCTGTCTCAGAGGCCCAAGGAGGAGAATAATAATAATAATAATAATAATAATAATAATTATTATTTTGTCCCCTCAGAGGTGGAGGGTTCCCTCAGGGGAATTTGACCCCCAGACCAGCATCCTTGGTCTCCCTAAGAGTCAGCACTATGTAGCAGGAAACCCCCCCCATCATCCAGTTTGTACAAACTTCACACACACTCACACACTACATACGCCACACTTCTGTTATAAATTCATAGAAAAATCAACCATACATCAGATTTGCATTGTTCCATTTTTATTTTATTCCATATGACAAGGACTATCAAAAGGGGGTGGCTTGGTTCTGGTCAGCCATAATCCCTTCACCATCTCAGCACATCCACAGGAGCCCTGTCCAGTTGTTATGCCAACCCTGATGGTCCCAGACAGAAGACAATCAAGATCACAAAGAACTTGCATATGGGAGTGGATTCAGCATGGATTGAAACAAAGGACACTGATCAGATCTTCCCTCAGGGGGCAGGAAACTGCAAACTCTCCTTTGTCTCCTAGAAGTTCCTGGAAGGGGAGGGGGGAAAGGAGGAACCAGCCAGGTGACAAGACACTCAGGTTACCACCAACTCCTCCCTCAACCCCTCCTTTCTGTAATGTATGCATGATGTTTCTGGGGGTGGGCTTGACCTAAAGGTAAAGGTAAAGGTACCCCTGCCCGTACGGGCCAGTCTTGCCAGACTCTGGGGTTGTGCGCCCATCTCACTCAAGAGGCCAGGGGCCAGCGCTGTCCGGAGACACTTCCGGGTCACGTGGCCAGCGTGACAAAGCTGCATCTGGCGAGCCAGAGCCGCATACGGAAACGCCGTTTACCTTCCTGCTGGTAAGCGGTCCCTATTTATCTACTTGCACCCGGAGGTGCTTTCGAACTGCTAGGTTGGCAGGCGCTGGGACCGAGCAGCGGGAGCGCACCCCGCCGCAGGGATTCGAACCGCCGACCATGCGATCGGCAAGTCCTAGGCGCTGAGGCTTTAACCCACAGCGCCACCTGCGTCCCCATGGGCTTGACCTAGAGGAGGAGAATTTCAAAAGTTTTTATAAGACCTTGCACACTATTCTTCTGAGTCTTTCCTCTCTCTTGCAAGTGAGGGGAACACCCTGTTGTAACAGTTCAATAAAGTCCAAGCCTACAGGCTGCTGTTTTGCTCCAAGTTATCCTGGTTGGTGTCTTTGTTTGTCCAAGGGAGCCCTCGGATTTACTAGAAGGGCTCCACCTGCAGGCCATGGGGAAAGGGGGGCTCTTCCCCAGACGAGGCAGGAGACTCCCCTGCTGGCCCCTCGGGGCCCCAGGAACCCTTTCTGGATGGCCCTCGCTTGCTCCCCAGATGGGCCAAGAAATCTGTTCCTCCCCCTCAGGAGGTAGTTGAACAGAAGTTGCCCACACTCCGGATCCCTGCGGAACTGGGGTCCTCCCAGTCCAGGCCAGACAAGAAAGAGAGGGAACTCGATGCAGCTGATGGACTATATGCAACTGGCCGAGATGACTGGCAGAATCCGAGACCTGGGAGAAGAGAGGGTTGAAGAAGACCAACGGATGGCCAATGGAGCCCAGTGGGGGACTGGGGAACTGGCTGAACTGGGGTCCTCCAAGAACGAGAGGGAGCTCGCAGAAGAGGAAGCCATTGCGGAGAAGAACCGGACTTGGCTGTTCTCTGCTGAGGGTCTCCTGCCTTTCTTCCAAAGCTTCCTGGGGGTGCCATGGCCAGAGGAAGACACAGTCCCCCCCCGAAGGGCCCTGGGGAGCAAGCAGAGCCTGCCTCAGTTTCCTTCCCCAAGGCCTTGGAGGAACCTTGGCGTGCGGAAGGAGGAACCCCAAATGGAGCACAGGCTCCTGGCAAATGGGGAGTCTTGATACAATACAATATTCTTTATTGTCATTCTCCCATACAGAACCACGAAATTGAAAAAATGTACATCAGACATTCAAAAACCAACAAGCCTGCTATCCCAGCTATCCCAACCTGGTTAGCCCCCTAAAAACTCTTAATACCCCATAATTAAAGACAATATACTCCCATAGAGACTACCTTACACTGCATTTAAAGCCAAAATCACAATTGAATAGAAACTGTTCCTCAGGCAGCTAGTCCTAGTCTTTATAACCCTGTACCTTCTTCCAGAAGGCAGAAGCTGAAAGAGATCATTTCCGGGGTGCGCACTATCCTGCACTATCTCTGCAGCTTTCTTCTCTAGCACCTTCTGCAAATGCCTGCAGGGCCATGAGTAGTATGCATGAAAACATCAATGCTAAATTGCAATAAGGGGAGAAAGTACTCTTGACAAGGTGTATACGAACACTGGACGGGCATATGAGGCGCACCTCGGTGGCTCAGATCATGTGTCCCTGCTTCTGACACCAGTGTACAAACCCCTCAGGAAACAAGGCCAGCTACAAACACGGATGGTTACAGTGTGGCCTCTCAGCAGTTGCAGGACTGTTTCCAGGAGACCGATTGGAATATGTTCGACCATCAGGATCTAGAAAACTTCTACATCAACTGTCTTAGATTCGGCACAGGAAATGCACCAGGGAAAGGTATTTTAAGCTGTATCCGAATAGGAAGCCCTGGATGACGGGAGAGGTTAGGAGATTCTTGAAGGCCAGAAACTCTGCTTTTAGAACTGGGGACCGTATGGTATAGAAAGAGCAAACTTGAAGAGGGGTATCAGGAAATCAAAAGCGGAGTACAGAGGAAGAATCGAGGACCATCTGAGAAATCTTGATACTAGACAAATGTGGCAGGGAGTTCAACATCTGACTGGTTATAAATCGAGAAATACATCAGCGGTAGAGAGTACTGCTTCCTTGGTGGGAGAGTTGAAGACCTTTTTTGCCCGATTTGAGGTGACACCAACAGTGACTCCAACAGGGATGTCAGAGCTATTGGCCTCACTACCTGCAGGAAATGCTGTCAGGGTGGAAGAGGGAGAAGCGAGGCAAATATGAAAGGCGGTAAACACGAGGAAGGCTATGGGCCCGAATGGGGTGGCTGGCAGGGTGCTAAGAGATTGTTCGGACCAACTGGCAGGAATCTTTATGAAGATTTTTAACCAGACTCTGGCCCAAGCTGCCGTTCCACCCTGTCTAAAATCTGGTACCATTATACCCCTGCCAAAAAACCCCCAAAGATAGACAGTCTGAATGATTTTCGCCCTGTGGCGTTGACACCCATTATAATGAAATGTTTCAAAAAACTGGCAAGGAACCGTATCATATCTCGTCTGCCAGTAGGACTTGACCCTCACCAGTTTGCGTACGAGGCAAAGAGATCCACGGAGGATGCTGTGGCAATGGCTTGACATGGTGTCCTGACTCATTTGGAGAAGAAAGGGAACTATGCAAGATTGTTATTTGTAGACTTTAGTTCTGCATTTAATACTATTCTTCCGCATAGATTGGTGCCCAAACTATTAGACCTGGGACTTCCACCATGTTTCTGCAGGTGGATATTATATTTTCTATCAAACTGTTCCCAGCGGGTCAGGATGGATTCCCACGATCCAGTTGTCTACGAATATCATCTGTTAGGGCAACCAGAGCCGTCTCCGTCCCAAAACCAGGACGGAAACCGGACTGAAATGGATCTAATGCCAATGTTTCCTCCAGAAACCTACCAAGTTGTTTAGCAACCGCTCTCTCAATTACCTTCTTCCATACCTGGGTAAGGTAATTGAGAGAGCGGTTGCTAAACAACTTGGTAGGTTTCTGGAGGAAACATTGGCATTAGATCCATTTCAGTCCGGTTTCCGTCCTGGTTTTGGGACGGAGACTGGGCGGTAATTGGATAGGTCTAAGGGATCTAATGAAGTTTTCTTTAAGAGTGGACACATCACTGCTTCCTTCAGTTCCCCTGGGAATGTCCATGTGTCAAGGGACAAATTGATAATTTCAACCAGGGGGGTCCGCGCAACATCTGGACACTCCCTAATCAGCCAAGACGGGCACGGATCAAGGAGGCAAGTGGTGGGCCTACCAACTTGGAGGAATCTATCCACATCAGCAGGGAGTATCCAATCGAAATAGTCCAACACTGGACCTGAAGTCAGTCGAGGGGCCTCCAGTTCAGTCATTGTATCTAAATTGGCAGGGAGGTCACGGCGGAGCAACAGGACTTTCTCCGCAAAAAAGCTCGCGAATGCCTCACAGCTGTGGGTCGAATTTGTGCTTAAATTTGGTTGTCCTCCTAAGGACGTTATTGACCTAATTATTCTAAAAAGTTGTGCCGGGCGAGAGCTAGCGGATGCAATGGAAGCTGCAAAGTAAGATTTCTTAGCAGCTTTCATAGCCATCGCATAGGCTTTCATAAGCGTCCTATAAGATGTTCTTGAGGCTCCATCAGGGGTCCGTCACCATACTCGCTCTAGCCGTCTGAGATCCCGCTTCATTTTCCAGAGCTCCTCAGTAAACCAAGGGGCCCGGTTTCGACGGGGTCGCAGAGGGCGCTTAGGCGCGATCTCATCAATGGCTGCTAAGAACCGATTATTCCAGTCCTCAACAAGGTCATCTAATGAGTCGCCAAGAGGAGCAGGGTTCCGCAAGGCTTGTTGGAATCTTATCAGGATCCATCAGTTTTCGCGGATGAGCCCAAATAGGTTCGCCACCTGAGCCAGGGAGGAGCAGGAAGTCAATCCTGGCTTTCAAAGCGTAGTGATCAGACCATGGCACTTCCACAGCAGGGAGCATGATCACATCTATGCCAGCCCCAAAGATCAGATCCAGCGTGTGGCCTGCTTGATGAGTGGGGCCCAAAACAAACTGGGAGAGCCCTAGTGGTGCCATGGAAGTCACTAGGTCCAGAGCCTGTGAGGAGGGAGCGGCATCGGCATGGACGTTGAAGTCTCCTAAAACCAGTAGGTTTGGGAACTCCAAGGCCCAGCCCGCCACCACCTCCAGCAGATCTGACAGGGTGGCTGCAGGTGTGCTGGGTGGTCGGTACACCAGCCAGACAGCCAAGCTCTCCTTGGTGCCCCACACGAGACCAACACATTCAATGCCGGAGATCGCCAGTGATGGCAGAGCTCTGAAAGAACAATCCTCCCGGAATAACAACGCTACTCCTCCCCCCCGACCCACAGTCCTCAATTGATGGAGGACAAAGAAACCTGGGGGTATCATCTCATGTAGGGAGACTACTTCGCCTTCCCGTACCCAGGTCTCCGTCACGCAAGCCAGGTCAATCCCCTGTGAGGCAAAAAAGTCACACATGCTGGCAGTTTTGTTGCCTATGGACCTGGCATTGCACAGCACCAATGACAGAGGTGTGTAATCCTTGCTCTCCCTACCCTCATCCCTTGGGATGGGGCGTAGATTGGAAGGGGTTCGAGGATCACTGCATCTCGAAACCCTTCGCTGATAGAGATATCTAGCCCCACCGCCATTCCTCCCTAGCCCTTCAATTGTGGAAATCCCAGATCCCATACTAGCCTCCCCAATAGATGGGTAGCATCCCCTCAATAACAAGTCATCCTTGGGCCAGGACTCCTGGGTCAAAATGGTATGGGAAAGAGGTGGAGGTCTGATAGGGTAAGTATCCCTAGAAGATAAAACCCAACCAACCGCACCCCAAGCGGGGGAGACAGTCCCATGGTGTTTCATTAACTGTCAATCCCCCTCTCCCTCCTGGGTTAATTGGAGGATTGTTGGTTCTATCTGTGGCTGTGGGAGTATTAATGAGGTATGTGTTATAAAATGTGGATCACTGGCCAACAAAGAGCCAGATTCGAATTCGGAAGATCTGTCCATCCTGTCTCGCCAGGAGTACAGTAGAGAAGGCTGATCATTCAGAGTTGGTGCTGGATATCTCCAGATTGTCAGCAACATAGAGTTCTTTAGGTGTTGTTGCCATAGAAATGTCGGAGGCACCAAATTCCTCATCTAATTCGGTGTCGTTTGAAAAGGGAACAGGGAGTTGCACTGATGTCTTTCTACGGGATAAAGAGCTGTTGGACGTCTTTAAATATTGTGCTCTAGGCTCTACTGTCCTTATATTTTGGGTAGAAATCTCAGTCTTTATACTCATTAGCCTCTTCTTCAGGTCTTGTAATTCTAGGCTTACAAAGTTCTTTTCTTCCTTCGGGCAATTAGTATTTCTAGTGTTGAGCTTGGTTTCCTTTATCCGCATTAGCTTTGACTCTATGCAAGGGACCAATCGCCTCCTAGTTTCGTCCTTAAATACCCTCACTGGGCGGAGAGAATGGAACCACCATAGGGTATCCTTTATCTCCATGAGTCGAGATGGGAGGGTTGATGACCTAAAGGTCATAAATAGGCGCATGGTGTTTCTCAAGGTAGGCAGGAAGTGGAAATTTTCTAGATCTACATTTCGGTAATGGTAATTCAGGAGCTGAGACAAGGACATAGTAATCTGTCTGCGGTTCAGCCACCTGTGAGTGTATCGGTGAATCTCAGGCATTATCTGGTTCGTTTGCAAGACTTGACAGGACCTCACTTCATCCATAGTTTGAGTTGGTGAGTTGTAACAGAGTCATTTCTTATCATCCTTTTAAGCCCTTGGACATTTAAAGGGGAGGAACTAGTATCCAATTGTTTCTCAATGTTAACTATTTTGGTGAGGATTTCATTCAGTCTTTGGAGAACCAGAACCATAGTTTCTGCAAACAACATGCAAATCTCTTGGTAGGGATGCGTATCCCGAATTGGTGGAAAGCAGGCTCCTCTGATATCTTGTTCTAGAGGCATGGGTGGGTCAGCGTTAGGAGTGGGAGGAATCCCTCCTGCTCCTGCTCTTGCCCTCTTGGTCGGATTAGCTTTTTTCTGGGAGGAGGGGGGTCGGGTCATTGACATCCTCCTTAAGGGGGGGTGAGGTTCCCCCAACGTTGCTACTCACTGTTTGTTCTATTTGCTCCAATTTCTTGGTTTCCTCAACCCACTCTGTTTCTGAGCGAGGACAGATGGCGTTGGCTCTCTGCCGATTCTTTGTTTTAGAGAAACTGTGAGTCCCAATAATGGTCTTCTGGCTCTTTGCACCTCGTTTTCTCCTTCCAGCAGGCATTCTCAATATTTTAATTTTTTATTTAATATTTTTTGTTTTATTTCTCTTTTTTGGTTTCCCCTCTGTATGAATTCTTTGATGGGAAGTGAGATGGGAGCTCCGTCTGAAGCTCTTTCCACATTTCAAGCACTGATAGGGTTTCTCCCCTGTGTGAATTCTATGATGGCAAGTGAGATGGGAACTATTAGTGAAGCTCTTTCCACACTCCAAGCACTGATAGGGTTTCTCCCCTGAATGAATTCTGCGATGGGAAGTGAGATGGGAGCTATGAGTGAAGCTCTTTCCACATTCCAAGCATTGATAGGGTTTCTCCCCTGTATGAATTCTGTGATGCGAAGTGAGATGGACCCTCTGACTGAAGTTCTTTCCACATTCCAAGCAGTTATACGGTTTATGCCCTCTATGAACTCTTTGATGGGAAATGAGAGTGTCCTTCCGGCTGAAGCTTTTCCCACATTCGAAGCACTGATAGGGTTTCTCCCCTGTATGAATTATTTGATGGGAAGTGAGATTCCCCTTCTGACTGAAGCTCTTTCCACATTCCAAGCACTGATAGGGTTTCTCCCCTGTATGAATTCTTTGATGCGAAGTGAGACTCTGCCTGTGACTGAAGCTTTTTCCACATTCCAAGCAGTGATACGCTTTCTTCATACGCCCTTTATGAACTCTTTGATGGAAAATGAGATAGTCCTTCCGGCTGAAGCTCTTCCTGCATTCAAAGCACTGGTAGGGTTTCTCCCCTGTATGAGTTCTTTGATGCAAAGTGAGCTTGGCCCCCTCCCCGAAGCTCTTCCCACATTCAAAGCACTGAAAGGGTTTTTCTCCTGTATGAGTTCTTTGATGAAAAGTGAGACTGTTTCTGACACTAAAGCTCTTCCCACATTCCAGGCAATGATAGGGTTTCTCCCCTGTATGGACTCTTCTATGCAAAGCAAGATCACCTTTCTGACGAAAGCTCTTCCCACATTCCAAGCATTGATAGGGTTTCTCCCCTGTATGAATTCTCTGATGAGAGGTGAGATGTCCACTTTGACTAAAGCTCTTTCCACATTCCAAGCACTGATAGGGTTTTTCTCCTGTATGAATTCTGCGATGGGAAGTGAGACTGGAGCTATCAGTGAAGCTCTTTCCACATTCCAAGCACTGATAGGGTTTCTCCCCTGTATGAGTTCTTTGATGCAAAGTGAGCTTGGCCCCCTCCCTGAAGCTCTTCCCACATTCCAAGCACTGATAGGGTTTGTCCCCTGTATGAATTTTTCGATGGGAAGTGAGATTCCCCTTCTGACTGAAGCTCTTTCCACATTCCAAGCACTGATAGGGTTTCTCCCTTGTATGAATTCTGTGATGGGAAGTGAGATGGGAGCTATTAGTGAAGCTTATTCCACATTCCAAGCACTGATAGGGTTTTTCTCCTGTATGAGTTCTTTGATGCAAAGTGAAAGTAGTACTGTGCCTGAAGCTCTTCCCACATTCCAAGCACTGATAGGGTTTCTCCCCTGTATGAGTTCTTTGATGCAAAGTGAAAGTAGTACTGTGCCTGAAGCTCTTCCCACATTCCAAGCACTGATAGGGTTTCTCCCCGGTATGAATTCTTTGATGCAAAGTGAGATTCCGGCGGTTACTGAAGCTCTTTCCACATTCTCTGCACTGATACAATTTCTCCCTGCTCTGTCCTCTTTTGTGTGCAGTGAGGCTATCCCTCTGAACGAAACTCTTTCTTTGATGGGAGGTGTCCTGGGAGCTCTGACGGATGTTCTCTCCACACTCTGAATGTTTATATGATTTCTCCACTATGTGGATTCTCTTGTGCTCCCCCTTGTTCTTCCCTTCCAGTTCATCTCCATCTGCAATGAAGAGAGAAGCGAATTAGAGCCTCAGGAGGAAATGGAGCTCCAGATCATTGAACAAAGTTAATGAATGCTTGTGATAGAGGAAGAACTAAAAATAGTTAGATGTGGGGCCTTTCTATAGTTTTCACTGCCTTTGTTGGCCGGTATTTACTGAAATATTGCTTGGCTTTTATCTGGAATGGATTTTGTTCTGGCTCAAACCTGGAATCCACTCCATCTCCAAGGTCAGTCATCTCTTTGGTCAATCAAATGCAAACAGAAGCAAAAACAACAAGCCTGACAGAATTTACATCAACTTCCCTAAAAACTCTGAAGCCGGCATTTAAGAAGGCCTGGGTGGTTCAGAGAAGCCTGGTCACTGTTTTAAAAGGCATGACTAGACGCAGAACATTCACAGAGGAAACAGTTGGTATCCCTCCATTCTGGGTTCACGGTGGGAGATGTTAGAATCCCAGACGCTGTTGGTCTCCAGCCAAAGAGTTGAAGTTCATCACATACAGGTATGTATGGAACGTCCACGTCTCGTCTGTGAAACAAACAGCAACACCTTCCCCTGAACACTCCCCATCAGTTGTTGCCTCAATCTAGTTGGTCTAAATTTAAATTTATACGTAAATCGCTTTCTTCACTTTGAACTCCCCTCCCATGTCCATGAGGAGACCAACTCTGTATTTTTCATTAGCAACAGAAGAGGAAAAGTGACTATAACTCAGTTCAAACCAATTCATGAACCCAGAACTCATACACTGACCACTAATGATGAACCATATGTTATAGATATTCCTGCAAATTTATTCTGCTATTTTTGAAATGCAAATGGCATGCAAAGACTTAGTCTTCATATTTGTATCATTTATTAGTCCTATGATCCTTGTTTTTAAAAGCAAATAAGAAGTTATACCAAAAAGAAAAGGACAACACACAGAGGCCCCATCTGCATTCAGACTGCAAAGCAGGATCAGTGAGTTGTCTGACATTGGCAGGGCATTCAGATCACAGAACAGGTTTTAGACCTTTTGAGCTGCCAATACATCACGGTGACTGGGGAGCTGTGACCTATTCCTAGCTCAAATTGCCTGCAGATGATAAAGGTGCAGGCAGGCAGGTGGGGGAGCCCGAAAAGGTGCCCCCCTTCTCCATCTCCATCTGCCTGCCTGCCTCCCCCCACCCCCTAGCTGAGCAAGCCCCAATTCCTCTCTGGCTCCATCCCTCCATGTCCCCATCTCCCCTCCCCAGGGACTCACCAGATCTCTTGGAGGTCTCTGGGAGGGAACGCTCAGAGGTTGAGAGGAGTGATGTAGGAGACAACCTGACCAGGTCAACTGTCCATCTTCCCCCTTCCATCCTCACTAGGTTTGCAGAATCCATCCCTTTTATCCTTCCTGAGTCATGTAGTCAAAACGAGCTGCAGGGTCCTGGGAGAGAGGAAGAAGGAAAGGGAGCCTCAGAGGCCCTGCAGGGATTCTCCTGCCCCTGGAGAAGCACAAATGGGGCAGCCCCTTCCCAACAGAAGCCCCATTTCTATACCTCTCCAGTGGTTCCAATAAATCAGGTAGGCTACTTGCATGGCAATTAAAGACAAAACAAAAGGAGAGAGTAATAGAAAAATGAAAAATAATTGAAGATCCTAAAGAAATATGCAAAGAAAAATTAAATTACTATAGGAAATTTTACAGTGAAGAAGAAGACCAAGAGGAAATGGCACAAAATAGACTCCCGACAACAGCAGATTGGAAAATAGAACAACTAAATTTACCAACAGCGATGATGGAGGTGCAGCAATCTCAAAAGCAAAGATAGGAAAGTCCCCAGGTACGGATGGATTACTGGCGGCATTTTATAAGAAGTTAGAAGATATATTATCAAAACTAATGAAACAGTACTAAACGGAATTTTAAAAGAAGGAAGAATACCAAAATCATGGGAAGAAGCATTTATCACACTGATACCCAAACAAGGAGCAGATCCAACACTAATCAAAAATTATAGACCTATATCATTCTTCAATAATGATTATAAAATTTTTGCCAACATCCTAGCCAACAGATTAAAATAAAGTATTAAATGAAATAAAAAACAGAGATCAGGCTGGCTTCTTACCAGGCAGACACATGCACAATAAAATGAGAAACATAATTGATATTTTAGAATATTTAGAAGCACGATCAGATAAAAAAGCCATTTTGATGCTGATAGACACGGAATAGGTCTTCGACAACATCTCTTGGAGCTCCATTAAAAAAAACTACAGAAAAAACAGGACTCGGAGAAAATATTATTAGGGGTGTTGAGGCAATATATTGAAATCAGAGAGCCAAATTGATACTAAATTGTGAAATAAGAGAAGAATTTAAAGTAAGTAAGGGGACCAGGCAAGGCTGCCCCCTTTCGCCTCTACTTTTTATTACTAGAATTCTTAGCAATGACAACAAGGAGTGATCAAGGCATAAAAGGTCTAACAATGGGGAAGAAGTCGCACAAGATGAAGGCCTTTGCAGACAATTTAATTCTAACTACAGGTCTGCTATGAAACCTCCGATGTATAAATTAATTAACCAATATCAGCTGTAAAAATAAAACTTTCAAAATTAGGAACCCGAAATCAGGAGGGAAGGAAGTCAGTTAGTGTGTATTATGTATTAGCTTATTTCTATTTTATTTCTTGTCTTTTACCCATTTCCCCCCACTTTTTTGGTGCCCTTTATCGCTTTTTTCTTTTTCTTCTTCTTTTTTTCTCCTGATATTTGATTTAATGAGTACTTGAACTAATGAGTACTTGTATTTGTTTCTTTTACTTTTTTGTGCTGTCTTAATTGTTTGTTTTCTTTTTTGTGTGTGTGTGACAAATGAAACCTAATAAAAAGAATTAAAAAAAAAATTCTAACTACAGTGGTGCCCTGCAAGACGAATGCCTCGCAAGACGAAAAACTCGCTAGACGAAAGGGTTTTGCGGTTTTTGAGCTGCTTCGCAAGACGAATTTCCCTATGGGCTTGATTCGCAAGACGAAAACGTCTTGCGAGTTTGTTCGCTTTCTTCTTAAAGCCGCTTGAAGAGGTGCAGTTGCAACGGACCGTGCTTCGCAAGACGAAAAACATCGCAAGACAAAAAGACTCGCAGAACGAATTAATTTCGTCTTGCGAAGCACCACTGTACTGAAAATCAGGAGGAAAGCATACCAAAAATAATAAGGAAAGTCCTTGAATTTGGAAGTCACAGGATTTAAATTAAATAAAAATAAGACTACTATGCTAGCAAAAAAATATGTCAACACAGGGAAAAGAAGAACTAAAGAAAATATCAGGATTGGAAATAGTAAATAAAACTACGTATTTCGGAATCTGGCTGACAAATGAAAACGCCAACCTATTTAAAGACAATTATATTAAAACTCTGACCAAACTGCGGGAGGCAGTGGAAGACAGGAGTGCCTGGCGTGCTCTGGTCCATGGGGTTACAAAGAGTGGGACACAACTAAACGACTAAACAACAACATATTAAAACATGGAAAGAAATCAATTTTGAATCATATAATAAGAAAATTGATATATAGAGTATGGGAAAAACATAAAGTGGTGTTAGAACCTAAAACCCCCTGGTGGATTTCACCTCAAGAAGCAATAACTGGGGAAAAGAAAAATATGGAATTGAATTGGGCCACTTTCACTGCCTTGTTGTGACGAAGGGGCTTGAATAACTCAGAGAAGCTATGAGCTAAGCTGTGCGGACAGGTCATAGTGGAGAGTTTAGACCAAACGTGATCCACCTGGAGCAGGAACCGGCCAGCCACTCCAGTATCCCTGCCAAGAAAACTCCATGGACAAAGACAACAGGCATCTAAAAGTTATGACGCTGGAAGATGAGCCCCTCAGGTCGGAAGGCGTCCAACATGCTACTGAGGAAGAGCGGAGGACAAGGACAAGTAGATTCAGAACTGGGCCAAAGTTGGATGTGGTGAAAATGAGATGGCAAGAATAAATATTGACATCCTGGGCATCAGTGAACTAAAATGGACAGGGATGGGCGAATTCAGTTCAGATGACCATCATAACTACTACTGTGGGCAAGAATCCCGTAAAAGAAATGGAGTCGCCCTCATAGTCAACAACAGAGCGGTGAAAGCTGTTCTGGGATGAACTCTCAAAAATGATAGAATGATCTTGATATGTATCCAAGGCAGACCTACAAGAAATAAGAGTACAGATTTCCAAATAATAGCAAGGAGAGACAAGAGGGCCTTCTTAAATGAGCAATGCAAAGAAATAGAGGAAAACAATAGAATGGGAAAAACCAGAGATCTGTTCAAGAAAATTGGAGATATGAAAGGAACTTTTTGTAGAAAGATTACCATAATAAAGGACAAAAGTGGTAAGGACCTAATAGAAGCAGAAGACATCAAGAAGAGGTGGCAAGAATACACAGAGGAATTATACCAGAAAGATATGGATGTCTCGTATACCCCCAGTAGTGTGGTTGCTGACCTTGAGCCAGACATCCTGGAGAGTGAAGTCAAATGGGCCTTAGAATGCACTGCTAGGCCAGTGGAAGTGATGATATTCCAGCTGAACTATTTAAATTTTTTAAAGATGCTGCTGTTATGTTAAGGTGCTACACTCAATATGCCAGCAAGTTTGGGAAACTCAGCAGTGGCCAGAGGATTGGAGAAGATCAGTCTACATCCCAATCCCAAAGAAGGGCAGTGCCAAAGAATGAAGAATGCTCCAACTACTGCACAATTGCACTCATTTCACACGCTAGCAAGGTTATGCTTAAAATTCTACAAGGAAGGCTCAAGCAGTATGTGGACCGAGAACTCCCAGAAGTGCAAGCTGGATTTAGAAGAGGCAGAGGAAGCAGAGACCAAATTGCAAACATGCGCTGGGTCATGGAGAAAGCTAGAGAGTTCCAGAAAGACATCTACTTCTGCTTCATTGACTATGCAAAAGCCTTTGACTGTGTCGACCACAGCAAACTATGGCAAGCTCTTAAAGAAATGGGAGTGCCTGATCACCTCATTTGTCTCCTGGGAAATCCTTATGTGGGACAAGAAGCTACAGTTAGAACTGGATATGGAACAACTGATTGGTTTAAAATTGGGAAAGGAGTACGATAAGGCTGTATATTTTCTCCCTGCTTATTTAACTTATATGCAGAATTCATCATGCGTAAAGCTGGGCTGGATGAATCCCTAGCCGGAATTAAGATTGCCGGAAGAAATATCACAACCTTGATGGCAGAAAGTGAGGAACAATTAAAGAACCTTTTAATGAGGGTGAAAGAGGAGAGAGCAAAATATGGTCTGAACCTCAACATCAAAAAAAACGAAGATCATGGCCACTGGGCCCATCACCTCCTGGCAAATAGAAGGGGAAGAAATGGAGGCAGTGAGAGATTTGACTTTTTTGGGCTCCATGATCACTGCAGATGGTGGCAGCAGCCACGAAATTAAAAGACGCCTGCTTCTTGGGAGAAAAGCAAGGACAAACCTAGACAGCATCTTAAAAAGCAGAGACATCACCTTGCCAACAAAGCTCCGTATAGTTAAAGCTATGATTTGACCCCAGCAGTGATGTATGGAAGTGAGAGCTGGACCATCAAGAAGGCTGGTCGCCGAAGAATTGAAGCTTTTGAATTTTGGTGCTGGAGGAGACTCTTGAGAGTCCCATGGACTGGGAGAAGATCAAACGTATCCATTCTTAAGGAAACCAGCCCTGAGTGCTCACTGGAAGGACAGATCGTGAAGCTGAGGCTCCAAGACTTTGGCCACCTCATGAGAAGAGAAGACTCCCTGGAAAAGACCCTGATGTTGGGAAAGATTGAGGGCACAAGGAGAAGGGGACAACAGAGGACAAGATGGTTGGATAGTGTTCTCGAAGCTACGAACATGAGTCTGACCAAACTGCGGGAGGAAATAAAACACCACCTAACAGGGTTGATCCAGTATCACCAAACAAATGAGGTCTTCAAAGCTGTCAAGAAAAAGCATTTTGCAGTTTCCATATTGGATAAAGAATTACCATATTTTTCGCCCTATAGGACACACTTTTTCCCCTCCAAAAATGAAGCGTCCTATGGGGCGAATGCAGGCTTTCGCTGAAGCCTGGAGAGCGAGAGGAGAGCTGCCTGCACCCAGAAGCCTGGGGCGTGCTGAGCTGAGTGCCCCCCAGGCTTTGGGCTTCGCGCAGCTCTCCTCAAGCTGTGGGAGAGCTGCACGAAGTAGCAGATAGCACCCTGTTCCCCCCCTTTATTTCCCCCCAAAAAACCTAGGTGCGCCCCATGGGCCGGTGCGCCCTATGGGGCGAAAAATATGTCATTACAAAACAAAACAAAAGTAATTTCTAAAATATATGGAATCTTATTGGAGTGAGAGGATATGAGTGAACAAGTAAAGGCGGTAATGATCAAATTGGCTATGGATTTACGGAAACCTATTAAATTAACATCATGGGGAAAATTATGGAAGGAGAGTTGGAATTTTACGGCTTGTGAGGCAATAAAAGAAAATGTGATAAAGATGTTTTATAGATGGTATTTAACACCAACCAAGATATGTAAAATGTATAAAAGAAAATCAAAATTATTTTGGAGGTGTAAGCAAGTAGAGGGGACACTTCTGCATATGTGGTGGCTATGTGATAAAATCTTTTTTTTTAATATAATTTTTTATTAATTTCCACAAAAAGAATACATAACACATCACATTTTCAACTTTAACAGATTTTCCAATTTTGGACTTCCCTCAGCCTCTCTGACAATCATCCAAATCTAATTTTTAAGTACACAGTTATTAAATTCACTATTGCCTTTCGAAAGGCTATATGATAAAATCAAGGACTTCTGGGATACGGTATATGAAGAACTAAAGAAAACATTTGAACAACATTTTGCCCCCCAAAACAGAAGACTTTTTATTGGGAATATTGGATGTAGATATACCAAAAGAAAATAAGGAAATATTTATTTACGCCACAGTGGCAGCGAGAACATTAATTGCCAATTAATTGCCAAAGATTGGGGAAAAAGAAATAATTATGACAAAAAAAGCTCTCTTTGGAGGAGGGTCCCTGGCACTCGGGGAGAGACCACAAATTTTGTAACTACTCCGGGTCAACGCTATCTTTCCCCTTAATTCCTCATGAAGTTTCCTAATACCAGTTATACCATATGCCTTTTACCATTTTCTAAAATTCTATGATTATCCCTGCTGTGTTTTATTTAATGGAAATTGAGACTGGTTTCCTAGGTGAAGCTTTTTCTAAGCATTCTAAGCAGTCCCCTGTAGGAAATATTTCATGGAAAATTGGATTCACCAACTGAATGAAGCTCTTTCTACATTCCAAGCACTGATCCGGTTTCTGACCTGCATGAAGCTTTTTCCAAACACTCCCCTGTATGAAGTATCTCATGGGAATTGAGAATGGAGCTGCGAAGGAAGCTTTCCCAACATTTCAAGCACTTATTTATTCCCCCGTTAGTTCTTTCATGTGAAGTGAGGCTCTCCTTGTGAACGAAGAGCTTTCCTTGATGGGAAGTGGACTGGGAGCTCCGACTGAAATTCTCTCCACACTCTGAATATTTATATGGTTTCTCCAATTTTGTGGATTTTTGTTGTTGTCTCCTTCCTTCTTCCTTTCCAATTCACCACCTACAACCCACGGCAGTAAATTAATTAATTAATTAATTAATTATTATTATAATAGCCTCAGGAATAGAGTCTGAAATGATTGAACAATGCAAATGAATGTTTGTGAAAGAGGAACAGATAGGTAGCCGTGTTGGTCTGCCATAGTCAAAACAAAAAAATTCCTTCCAGTAGCACCTTAAAGACCAACTAAGTCAGTTCTTGGTATGAGCTTTCGTGTGCATGTGTATCTGAAGAAGTGTGCATGCACACGAAAGCTCATACCAAGAACTGACTTAGTTGGTCTTTAAGGTGCTACTGGAAGGAATTTTTTTGTTTTGTGAAAGAGGAAGAAGAGAAGGGAATTACTGCCTTTTTTGGCTGATATTACCTGTCAGGGGTTCAGAAGGAGAGACACAGGAGGGGGAGCAAATGGAGAGTGAGGAGGAAGAGGACGAAGGGGGTGCAGGCAGTGACAGTTACCAGAGTCATGACTCAAGCCTCTCTAGCGAATCGGAGGACTCACAGAAGGGAGCACCGAGGGCCAGAGCGAGGGAGGTTCCAGGGGAGAAACCTCAGGAGGGAGGGGCCAGCGGGGAGTCCTTGAGCAGCAGTTGGAAATCGGGACCAGCTTCCCCACCAGAGAGGAGTGGGGAGGGGGAGTCCCAGGAGTCGGGACCAGTGTTCTTACCACCAGCGGGAGGAGAGGAGTCAGGCTTGGCCACGCCCACATCCGGAAGCGGGGAAACGGTCAGAAGGAAGGTTACCGGTTGGGCGCGCGCGCCAAGTTCAAATGTAAAGGCGAGCGGCACAGCAGGGAGTCCTGACAGGGAGCCAGGTCCTAAAGCCCGCCGGAAGGAAGGAGGGGACTCAGGGGGGTCAGCGTCAGAAGAGTCCAGGAAGGAGGAAACCCCAGGGGGCAGAAGGACCCAGAGAAGGAAGGAGCAGCGTAGGAGGTGGAGCAAAGCGAGAATCTTAAACTGGTGTGGCTTTAGCAGCGAGTCAGAGGGGACTTAGCCGGTCTAGCGTCAAGACGTGGGTCTGCGCGCCCAGAGCTTGGAAATGGAAACTAAACTTCAATAAAGACTTTTGTATATAAGATCCACTGGGCGTTGGTCCTCTGTGAGCTGGGACCTAGCGGCAGCACCTGACATTACCTAATTTATTTATGGGACCCGGAGATTTGAAAAGCCTGGCTCTATCCAGGGATGGATTTAATTTGGCTCAGTCGTGGAATCCACTCCATCTGCAAGCTCAGTCATTTCTATGCTCAACCAAAAACAGAGAGATGCAGAAAGGGAAACAGAAAATTAGACATGTACCTCCATGACAGGAGTGCCTGGCATGCTCTGGTCCATGGGGTCACGAAGAGTCGGACATGACTAAACAACAACACCTCCATGTCCTTAATACCTCTGAAGCCTACATGGAAGAAGGCCTGGGCAGCTCAGAGCAGCCTCATCCTGGTTTGAAAAGGCAGGACTGGTGGAAGAATATTCCCAGACAGAACAGGAGATACATGTCCTATGGAGAGTTGTGGGTGGGTTAACATCTCAGATGCTGCAGGTGGCGCTATTGGGCTCCCTCAAAATAGAGGAGGTTTGTCCTTCAGAGATCTGTATGGAGTTTCAAAACTGACCTCATGATCCAGCAGGGAGCCTTACCAGAGAGGCCACGATCCCAGGATTCCCCTCCTTGACTTCCTTCTGCAGAGCTCTCTGGTCAGGAACCAGCAAAGCCCAGTCCTCCTCTGTGAAAGGAACAGCTACGTCTCAAAGCACACCGGACCCTAAGAGAAAAAGGGAGAAGAAAGATGATATTTTTCCAAACATTGCTCTGTTCTTTTCTGAAACCATTTTGTTATGTATTTAAATGATGAGTACAGTGGTACCTTGGGTTACAGACGCTTCAGGTTACAGACTCCACTAACCCAGACATAGTACCTCAGGTTAAGAACAGTTTCAGGTTAAAAATGGACCTCCAGAATAAATTAAGTTCTTAACCCGACGTACCACTGTATTAATCTTTGTGTAAATGGGGGAATTCCACAAAATAATATTTTATTATCTATATGGCACTCATCTTCAAGTAAATCTTTGCTAGCATTCCCATTTTCCAGATGGAAGGACCTCCTCTTCCTTCATCTGGTGGTGTGGACCCTCCCCCTGCCCTCAAGCCAACTTCAAGGGGCACCAGGAGGGGGAGGGGAGGGAATGTTGGTTGGCATCCATCTGTCTTAGGAGACCATGGAAGAGTGTGTGTCTTTGAGTGAGATCCAGTTGTTGGAGGGTAACAGCGCCAGCCCTGGGTGTGGAGACTGACAGAGGAGAGACATGTGTTGTTGCATCTGGGACAGAGGAAGTGGTCCAGTTGTGCTGCTGCAGATGCAGACAGGCTTTTCTCCTCCCTGTGCTCCCCCCACGTGGGAATGTTCCCGTCTGGCTGCAGCCTCTGGTCACAAAGGTGACTTTTCCCTCCCTCTGAAGGGGGTTTATTTCCTTGACCCAAAGCCCCAAAAAGGAATCAGCGCCTGGATCCCGAGGAAGAGCAGAGCTGCATATTTCCTGCGAACTGGCCCCCTCCCTGCCTCGGCAGAGAGGACAAAGGAGGACCCTCTGCTCCCCCCAGGCATGACCTGAGCAGGGACCCCCAGGCCCCCTCCCTGCCCCCCTGGGACCCCCTTCTCCCCATGGCACCCTCAGGGGGCAGAGAGAGGAGACTCACCCGAGTCCAGGAGAGAGAAGAAGGCAGGGAGGCATGAGGGAGGGGCTTCTGCTCTGGAGGACCTTGCCCCCTCCCCCTTCACTTCCCGTCCTCTCTAGGAATCCCGCTCGGCTCCCTTTAACCCTTGCCAAGCCGAGTCCTCCCCTCCCTCTCCCTCCCCGCAGTTTTCCTGCTTCTGCGCCTGCGCCCTAGGGGCTGCCCCCTTCCCTCCCTCATCCCACCGGACGAACTGCAAGGGAGACGGGAAGGGGGGTCCATGGGGGGGTTGCCTCGGCTCTCCCCTCCCCCAACATGGAGGCTCCTGGATCCCGAGGAAAGGCTGGGAGGGAGAAGAGGCGAAGGGCTGCCCAGTGGCGGGAGGTGCCGTGGGCTCAGCCATGGCTCCCTCCAGACACCCCCCCCCAGGAACACCCTCCAGCTCAGGGAGGGGGGGAGGAGGGAGGGGGGCTTCCCAGCCAGGAGACCCCTCCCCCCTCCCGGGTTTTTCTTCTTCTGGAGCCGCTTTTCAGAGGAGGAAGAGTCTCGGGCCAGGAAGGAAAGGCTGACGCGACACGGGGGGGGGCAGGAGGGGGGCAAAGCCCAGGAGGGGGGCGGGGGTTGCTCAGGGGGGCAAATCAATAATAAGGATTGAATAAGGAAGGGGAAGACCAGGCCGGTGGAGAGAGGGGACCAGACTCCAGTTCGGAGCCAGAGGGACCCCGGCCCTCCTTTCCCCGAGTTTCCTGACAGAAAACCAGTTTTGAATGTACATCAGACATTCAAAAACCAACAAGCCTGCTATCCCAACCTGGTTAGCCCCCTAAAAACTCTGGTAAAAGGTAAAGGTACCCCTGCCCGTAGGGGCCAGTCTTGCCAGACTCTAGGGTTGTGCGCCCATCTCACTCAAGAGGCCAGGGGCCAGCGCTGTCCGGAGACACTTCTGGGTCACTTGGCCAGCGTGACATCGCTGCTCTGGCGAGCCAGAGCTGCACAAGGAAACGCCATTTACCTTCCCGCTGGTAAGCGGTCCCTATTTATCTACTTGCACCCGAGGGTGCTTTTGAACTGCTAGGTTGGCAGGCGCTGGGACCGAACGATGGGAGCGCACCCCGCCGCGGGGATTCGAACCGCCAACCATGCGATCGGCAAGTCCTAGGCGCTGAGGTTTAACCCACAGCGCCACCCGCATCCCTGATACCCCATAATTAAATACAATATACTCCCATAGAGACTACCTTACACTACCTTACACTGCATTTAAAACCAAAATCACAACAGGATAAAAACTGTTCCTTAGGTGGCTAGTCCTAATCTTTATAACCCTGTATCTTCTTCCAGAAGGCAGAAGCTGAAAGAGATCATTTCCGGGGTGCGCACTATCCTGCGCTATCTCTGCAGCTTTCTTATGTAGCACCTTCTGCAAATGCCTGCAGGGCCATGAGTAGTATGCATGAAAACATCAATGCTCAATTGAGCAGATACCCAGAGGCAGCAAGGATTATTGTGGGGGACTTCACTCACACAGATGTGAGGGCAGTACTCCCAAAATCCCACCAGCACATTGAGTGTGCAATAAGGGGAGAAAATACTCTTGACAAGGTGTATACGAACATTAGACGGGAATATGAGGCGCACCTCGGTGGCTCAGATCATGTATCCCTGCTTCTGACACCAGTGTACACACCCCTCAGGAAAGAAGGCCAGCTACAAATACGGATGGTTACGGTGTGGCCTGAGGGAGCCTCTCAGCAGTTGCAGGACTGTTTCCAGGAGACCGATTGGAATATGTTTGACCATCAGGATCTAGAAACTTCTACATCAACTGCCTTAGATTCAGCACAGGAAATACACCAGGGAAAGGTATGTTAAGTTGTATCCGAATAGGAAGCCCTGGATGACGGGAGAGGTTAGGAGATTCTTGAAGGCCAGAAACTCTGCTTTTAGAACTGGGGACCGTATGGTATAGAAAGAACGAACTTGAAGAGGGGTATCAGGAAGGCAAAGGTGGCAAGGAACCGCATCATATCTCGTCTGCCAGTGGGACTTGACCCTCACCAGTTTGCGTATAAGGCAAAGAGATCCACGGAAGATGCTGTGGCAATGGCTTTACATGCTGTCTTGAATCATTTGGTGCCCAAACTATTAGACCTGGGACTTCCACCGTGTTTGTGCAGGTGGATATTAAATTTTCTATCAAACCGTTCCCAACGGGTCAGGATGGATTCTCACGTCTCTGTGGATCTCATGAATATGGGGGTGCCACAGGGGTGCGTGTTGAGCCCACTTTTATATATGCTCTATACAGCTGACTGTGCCCCCAGTAATAAGATCATTAAGTTTGCAGATGATACAACGGTGGTTGGTTTAATCATGGCTGGAGAAGGGGAGGCGGCCTATAGGAAGGATGTTGAGCAGTTGGGGGAGGGGTGCAGGAAAAACAACTTCCTCCTTAGCTGAAAGAAAACAAAAGAGATTATTGTGGAATTTAGGAAATGTAGAGCACTTGGAATTGCCTCCACGGTCCAGGGACGGATCCGCCCTGGCTTCCGCCTCGGAGGTCCCTTCAGAAGGAGAAGGGGTCCCAGGTCTCCATGGGGGAAAGCGTTCCTGAGACCTGCATTCGAGGCCAATGCTTTCACCCTTCAGGCTCCAGCCCACTTTCTCTCTGGTGTTTTTGTGAGCTGTAGAGATGGGATCACATGCGTTCCCAAGTTTAATAATGATCCCTTGAAAAAGCTGAGAAACCTTCTTTTGCCAATGAACTTTGCCTCTGCGTGATTTATTGGGAACCAGATGCATCCACTCCAAAGAAGCTTCTGCAGCGCCTTGGCATTGAAGACCCAGAAAAAGAGACGGAGGGCAATGTGTGGGTCACAAGGTGGGAGTCGTTGGAAAGGAGTCGCTGGGAGAGGCAGAAGGTTGTTTTGAGCAGGTGAGGGAAGAGCAGGAGGAGAGAGAAAGAGCCCCAGGGAAAGACGAGGTTGGGCTGAGCTGGTGTGGGAATGAGAGGCAGAGAATGCAAAGCAACTCCGGAAACAGTGAACAACACAAGCTATGATCTCGTTTGAGGAACGGGAATTAAGATGCCTGCTTCCCCATCCCCAGTGGATTAAAATGTCCAAAGATTAGGAAAAGAAGAAAGAAGAGGAAGCAGGATTGGATGAACATTAGAAGAGACCAGAATTTTCCATTGTGACTCGGCTGAGATTTGTTGGAACACTTTTTCAAAGGCTTTATAGAAACTGGCCCTAGAAACTGGAGAAATACTAATTTGGATTGTTAGACGATCATTATAAGAGTCATATTGCACTGTCTGAGTTGGTTAAGAGGGAAATGTAGGTAAAGTGTCATCCTGGTGAAGAGGAGGAAAAAGGCTGGATACTAAATATAGCTGGGTTTATTCTGGAGTGCAAATTATGAATAATTGTTGCTACAGATGATTTTCAGACGGAGATGGGAGTTTCCTTTTCGATAGTGGCCTTCTTGGTAGCGGCGCCTGCCCTGTGGAACCCCCTCCCAGCAGATGTCAAAGAAAAAAACAACTACCAGACTTTTAGAAGATTAACCTCCTGAATGTCCTACATCTGGGGAGGAGCTTCCTACGTAAAGAGAAGCTGCAGGTTCTTTGTCTGTGTGAAACAGTTTCACTTCTGTCCGGGAGAGAGACACACAGCATGTGTCCGAGCTCTGGTGGAGTTGTTTGTTATTTTACCTACTGATGTAAATAAAGGCTGTTTATATAGAAGAAACAACATGTGGACTTTTCCTTTATCTCACACGGAAAGCACTCGCTGCTCACTCTGTTGCTGCCTGGAAGAATTGATGCGCAGAGGAAACGTGCCGGACTCAGGCAGTAATATGGCGGAATTTATGGCTATTTGTGTAGCCTTTAGAAGCCCTTAAGCCCGGCACACTTCCTTGCGCAGCTCTAGTTACCGTCAGCTACTTGTAGCAGAGTTAACGCAGCGTAGAAACTGATGCAGTGCGTGTGTGATAAATCAGGCTACAGACGAGCATTCTGGCTTATCTCTTCCTGGCTTTAATCGTGTAGAAAAACAACTCATAGATCACCCGGTGAGCAAGTGGACATCTTGCTGTTCACCGTCAGGAGAACACTGAACACATAGAGAAACACTTCCCTCTGTGAAAACTGGCCACGCCTCAGGAATGTGAGACGTCACTCAGAACTTCTTAACCCTGTAAGTTCTGATTCTCTCCACACCCCCTCTCGTCTCGCATCCTGAGGGAAACTGTGAACATACATGTACAGACTTCTGAGAGTTCAATCCCCTTCCCATTGCCTTTTGCCCCTTCCTGGCATAGTTGTCAGGCAACTCTTGAACCCCTTCAAAACTCCCAGGTTTGCACTGTGCGAAACCAACCCACACACTGGTGGCCTGATACCTCTCAGGTGGAATTCCCTTCGTTGCTCGAGTGGACCGTCTGAGTACAAATTCAGGTGTTTCTTCTGACCCACTGGGGCCAGCAAGTGTGTCCTCTACATCACAGGACTCCCCCTCTGACTTAGTGCGCCTTCGGGCTTTCTGCATTATGCTAACAGAAGGCTCACTCTTGGCCTCTCTTTTAACAACTTGTGGAGATGCCCAACCCTGTTCTTGACCCTGGTCATTGACCTTGTCCTCATCAACAGGTTCAGCCTCTGGCTCTCCCTCATCCTCAGAATTAGACAGACATTCTGAGAGAACGTCAGGACTAGCATTGCGCTTTGACCAACCATCCTGTTCACAGAACTCAGCATGTTTGCTGATCAGAAGCTTGGTCTGATCACCTTCTGGATATGCAAACCTCCACCCCTTTGTCGCAGGTTCATACCCACAGAAAATCATTTTCTGGTACCTAGAGCCACCTTGCTTTTGTTGAGCTTTTGTCACCGGCACCAAGGCCGGTTACCCAAACACACGGAAGAAATGCACCTGCGGCTTCTCTCCGTAGAGCACAAAATGTGGGGTTTCACCTACCACTGAATTGTAGGACCTGTTAGTCGTAAAGGTCACCGTCCTCATCGCCTCCCACCAAAAACTTTGAGGCAAACCAGTCACACAGTAAAACCTCTGTTGCTTGAACCAGAGCTCTACTTGTCAGCTCTGCCACTCCCCTCTCCTGAGGAGAAGTAGCACCCGTCACCTTGTGACGTATCCCTTTCTGGAGAAAGAACTCCTGCAGAGCAGACCCAGTAAACTGCACATCGGTCACTCTTGAACCCCTTCACCTTGGTGGAGAACCTTAGTTCCACCTCTGCAACCCAGTCTTTGATTAGTTGTGGTGCATCTTTTAATTTCAGCGCATAAGACCAACTAGTTCCAGGCTGAAATCATCCTGCAGTGTCAGCACATACCTGGCACCGCCCAGACTTGGCTTTGGCATTGGCCCAAAGAGGTCTGTGTGCACAAGCTCAAAAGGTTTTGTGGTTACCCTCTCCACCCTGGGATAACTGCACCCTTTTATCTTTGCCATTTTGCATGCTCTACAATTTAGGGATCTGCCACATTCCTGTATTTTGCACCCTTTAGTGCACTCCTGCAACATCTGGATCTCTTCTGAAGAACCATGTGACATTCTCTTTTGCCACACACAAGCACATGAAACATGAGTAGTAAACGGTTGGACACTTTGCTTGTGCCTTCCCAGCATTCCCCTCACCCTCCAGAGGCATTTCCAGAATAAAGAGGTTGTTCTGCCCTTTTGCAACACTGACCAGTTGCTTCCCCCCTCTGAAAATTGTGCAGACATTGTTTTCGAAGCACACCTTATACCCCTCCTGTAAGAGACAAGGGACAGATAAAAGACAATGTTTCATCCCAGGTGCCACGTAGACTTCCAACTCCGCCTGCAAGACAGAAAAATAAACATTTGCCACATTAGATATCGGTTTTTGTGTCCCATCAGCGAGCTCAATTCTTTTCCCAGCTGAAACAGCTTTGCAGTTCCACATCTCGAGAGCAGGTGTCGCTGTTATCAGGTGCCTGCTGGCTCCAGAGTCTATGACCCAGCGCAGCATTCTCTCCTCACTGGAGTTGTCCTTCAGCATTCACATTCTCTGCCAAAAAAGCAAGCACACGCTTCTCAGCTTCACTTAGCTCTGCAGCCTTTTTAGCTGCCTTCTGTGGTGGCGCAACTACTTCCTGTTGACTGTTTGCAGTATGGTAGCGCTGCAGAGAGCTTGCTGGGGAGACCATGCATGAAAAAGAAAGGGACTCAAAAATAACTTAAACAAGGTTTTAATTACAAAAGAACAAAAACTCCTTATACACTAAATACATTAACAACAAACCAGACCCAACCACCAACCCAACCCCCAGGGTAATGGGAAAGCTAGGTGCTGCTCCTTATATACTACACCAGAATGGTTTACACACCTTAATCAATGCAAACTCAGCAGCACCTGCTATCTTTCACAGCTGTAAAGCTGGGTCTCGTTATCTTGCTCTGGCCCTTGCTCTGGCCCCTTAAAGGCATACACATTAGGTGGAACAATGATGAACCTTTACATTTAAAGAAACCATTCAACACTTCCCGCAGCTGTGACCCGACGAGAAGAAATTCTACTTGAAAACTCCACTGCAACCAACTTTGGCAACTCAGCTTCTCACATGGCAGCTTAAGCTCAAAGCCATGCTCCTGGGACTGAGCCATCTCTCCCCCGGGGCCTGGCGTACTCATGTAACCAGTAGTAGCTCTCCGGCACCCGACTCAGCAGACCAGCTTCTCCCAGCGAGTTCCTCTGCCTTTAAACGGAGGCAGGACTTCCAGCTGGCTCCAGCTTCCTCAGCTGGCTTCCACACACACCGGCACGTCTTGGCATCAGCTTCAAAGCTTTTGCTGACCTCCCATAACCTATGGCGGAATTTATGGCTATTTGTGTAGCCTTTAGAAGCCTTTAAGCCCGGCACACTTCCTTGCGCAGCTCTGGTTACCGTCGGCTACTTGTAGCAGAGTTAACGCAGTGTAGAAACTGATGCAGTGCGTGTGTGATAAATCAGGCTACAGACGAGCGTTCTGGCTTATCTCTTTCTGGCTTTAATCGTGTAGAAAAACAACTCATAGATCACCTGGTGAGCGAGCGGACATCTTGCTGTTCACCGTCAGAACACTGAACACACAGAGAAACACTCCCCTCTGTGAAAACTGGCCACGCCTCAGGAATGTGAGACGTCACTCAGAACTTCTTAACCCTGTAAGTTCTGATTCTCTCCACAAGTAAACCAAGCGGTTCCGGCTGTACGTTTTTGTGCTGAGTGTGAGAAGCAAAGTCCAGCTCTGAGATCCTGCCTGAAGCTGAGGCAGTCATGATTTCTCTGGCGAAAGCGGAGCTTGCTGCAGGAAGCATCTTTCAAGCACCGGCCGGCAGAAAGCGTCAGTAAGCTTAAAGCTCCAGGAAGATGGCACAGCAGCAATCTCACGAATCTTTCAATGTGCCTTTTGAAAGGCTAAATGGCCACAATTGGGACGACTGGTCTCGCCAGATTCGTTACTGCTTAATGGGCAAGCAGCTCTGGGAGTGCCCCCAAGCCAATCCAGTACCGGCAGCTGCAGGGGCCAATGTGGCCGAAGTGGAAAGGGCTGCTGGCGCAGCAAAAAAGGATCAGAAAGCCATGTCCCATATTGTAATGGCCATGGAGGCTTCGCAATTGCCTCACATTGATGGTTTATTAATAATAATTTTATAAAAATAATTTATTATTTATACCCCGCCCATCTAGCTGAGTTTCCCCAGCCACTCTGGGCGGCTTGTCACAGAATTTGGCAAGCTTTAACGAGGGACCACCAGTGCACAACAGCTGGGGCCAAGATCCATGTGTGATACGCTCCCTGTTTCAGAAAAGACTGTCCCCGGGAGAATCGGTACGTGACCACATTGTGCAGATGCTGGCCATTTTCACTAAGCTGCGTCAGCTCAACGTACCTTTCCCAGGTGAGCTGAAAGCTTCCACTCTGCTGAGCTCTTTGGACAGGAGTTATGAGAACCTGGTTCTGACAATGGAAGTTATGCCGCCTGCGGAGCTGACGACTGAATATATTCGTGGGAGATTGATTGATGAACAGGAAAAATGCCAGAGGGTGGGGAGAGAAGGCACAGGCTGCACCCCAAGAAAGAGTGGAGGGGCAGCAAGAAGCAGTGAGGACTCAGTAAAAGCCTTTGTCTCCAAGCGCTGTTTTCGCTGTGGATCTACGTCGCATCTCGTGAGAGATTGCCCTGCAGAGGCTCAAGAGCCGAAGGTCAGCCAGAAAGGAATGCAGATAAGGAGCTCCTCAACAGCGGCCAGGCATATGAACAATTCCCAAGGTCCCAACCGAGGTGAAAGTAAAGAGAAGATGTCGCTGTATCATCTGGCTGCTTCAATGGCAGTAGTGAAAGCATCCAGAGGGGAGTCAGCCTCCCCTTTATTGTTGACACAGGCGCTACCCACACTTGAGTGCCATTGGCTGGACTTCTTCGGAACTGCAAGACTGTGCAAAGTGGAAGATTTGTGTCACTGGCAGATGGAAGCAGATGCCCACTGACGCTGTCTGGGACTCTGTACTGTTCATTCCTGGACCACGAGGTTCAGGCTTTTGTGGTTCCAGAAATTCCAGGGATGGGAAACACCTGTTCAGTGTTGAATGCAAGAATAAGCTGTTTGTGGTTGAGATGCCGATTGCAGATGATGACCCCCCTGAGGTAACACAGGTGCAGTGCTCAAACGCCCCGCCACACGATGGGTGCGATCATTTATGGCATCAAAGACTGGCACATTCTTGTTAGAATTATGTCAAAAAAGCCCCAGTGTACAGAGTGGTGTAAATTAAAGAGATGTGATAACTTTTTAGATTGCAGAGCCTGTAAGCAATCCAGGGTAAAAACATGCTCATATCCCAGGTCTAGCAGAGAGACAAGCAAGCCCTTTGAGCTACTCCATGCAGATTTGTGTGGCCCAATGCCAGTAGCGAGTCTGGGCGGGTCCAAATACATTTTGCTTCTTTGGGATGATTTTTCGAGGACCTCCTCGGTTTTTTCGATTAAACACAAAGGGGAAGCTGCTGCACTGATTAAAGATTGGATCACATTGGCAGAGTTGAAATATTCTACAAAATTGATTAGCTTTCAGAGTGATAGAGGGGCGGAGATTACTGGGTCTGCCCTGCAGAATTTCTTCCTCCAGAAGGGAATCAGCCACAGGTTGACCGCACCACCCAGTCCTCAACAGAATGGTGTTGCTGAACGTAAGAACAGAACACTGCAAGAGGCTGTGGCTGCCATGCTTTCTGACGCAGGACTCCCACAGTGCTTTTGGGCTGAGTGTTGGAAGCCTGCTGCGTTCACGCAGAATTGCGTGCTTAATTCAGCTGTAGGGGACACGCCCTATTTTCTGCTGCATGGTAAGAAGCCTAAAGTGCATTTCTTACGTGTTTTTGGCTGTGAGGCTTGGGTCCTCATCCCAAAGGCCAAATGCAGAAAGGGTGGCCCAAGGTCCAGGAAAATGATCTTTTTGAGATATGAACCAGGGACCAGAGGGTGGCGGTTTGCATATCCTGATGGCAACCAGTCCCGGCTGCTTGTGAGCAGCAGTGCTGAGTTTTGTGAGCAAAGTGGGTGGGCACGCATCCATGGTAACCCAGATGTTCTTTCAGAACAGTTTCTTGACTCAGATGAGGAGGAAGAGGAGGGAACTGATCCTGTTGCTGAGGAACAGAGGCCAGAGCAGGAGAGGCCAGAGCAGGAGTGGCCCAGAACCCCTCCAAAGGCTACTGTCAAGTCTGAGCCAAAGAGTGAGCTGTCCTTGCCCACAGGTCCAGCTGTAAGGTTCAAAAGATGCAGCAGGTCAGAGGGGGAGTTCTCTGTCACTGGGGATGGTCTAGCTGGCCCTAGTGGGTCAGAGGGGGTACCAGAGCTCACACTGAGATCAACCTGAGCCACAAAGGGTAAACTGCCTGACAGATTTGAAGCCACAAGTGTGTGGGTTGGTGTGGCTCAGTGTGAACCTGAAACTTTTGAGGATGTCCCGAAACGGCCTCAGGAAGAAGCCAGCAAATGGCATGAGGCAATGCAGAAGGAGATGAGCTCAATGGAGTCTCTAGGTGTGTTCTCCCTCACAACGGGTAAGATTGAGAAACTGCTTGAGAAGCTCCAAATGTCTGAGTGTGCAGTAGTTAGGACACCCATGGAGACTAGCTACATGAAAGACAATCAGCAAGTAGAACGCGCTGCATTCAAAAATACTGAACTCTTCCAGTCAGCTCTGGGTAGCCTATTGTATCTATCCCAGTGGAACAGACCTGACATAGTGTTTGCTATTAATCTGCTCAGCCGGGAAGCTTCAAGCCCAAGTGTGCAAGCCTGGAATGGTATCAAACGGGTCCTGCGTTACCCGGAAGATACAAAAGAATTCTGCCTTAAGCTGTCAGTCAAGGGCAACATCAAGCCGACGTGCTGCGTAGACAGCGATTGGGTGAATCTGGCAGATAGGAAGTCCGTGTCCAGTATGGTGGTAAAATTCGGGAGCTCTTTGGTTGGGTGGAGTTCCCGAAAGCAAAGTCTCATAGCGCTCTCATCTACTGAGGCTGAGTTCAGTGCGCTTTCTGAGATTTGCAGGGAACTGGAGTTCTATGTGTGTTTGGTTCCAGAGATCTGCGGAGAGTTGTATGCCTGTCACTGTTTTGGAAGACAATCAGCTCTGTCTGAAGTTGGCAGAATCTGAGCAGTTTAAGGCCAGGACCAAGCACCTAGACATCTGTTTCCAGCATGTGTGTCAGAGTGTTCGGGCTGGATTAGTTGCATTGAAATACTGTCCCTCTGCCTGGAACCTCGCTGATGGGGAGTTCTGTGAAGGTCTGTGTTTGGGGTAAGTGGTGTTTAGATAGAAGAAACAGTGTGCAGACTTTTCCTTTATCTCACACGGAAAGCACTCGCTGCTCGCTCTGCTGCTGCCTGGAAGAATTTATGTGCAGAGGAAACGTGCCGGACTCAGGCAGTAATCCAACAGCCCTGTTTAGGGAAGCTTTTAATATTTGATGGATTACTGTATTTTAATATTTTGTTGGAAGCTGCCCAGAGTGGCTGGGGAAACCCAGCCAGATGGGAAGGGTATAAATAAATTATTATTATCATTATCATTAACATCATCATCTATTTTTTGTATTTTTTTATATTAAGATTCTTTATTTTGAATTTAGGAGGACACACACAGGAAGAGGACAGTTGGAGGTGCGAGGGACCTGCAAGGAACGCAGGGAAGGAAGGATCTCTCAGGGTGGGATATGGGGAGAAGAGGGGGTCACACAGGGGAGAAGTGGGGGAGCCTGTCTTTCTATGGGTTGATGAATGATATGATATATATGATACAAAGGTCATAAACAGTATTTTTAGTGCATTTCCCCCCCTTTTTCCTTTCTATACAATTGTATTTTGTAAGGGTTGTTTAATATTTTTTGTTTTATTTCTCTTTTTTGGTTTCCCCTCTGTATGAATTATTCGATGGCGAGTGAGATGGTAGGTGCTACTGAAGCTCTTTCCACATTTCAAGCACTGATAGGGTTTCTCCCCTGTATGAATTCTTCGATGGGAAGTCAGATGGTGAATGTGATTAAAGCTCTTTCCACACTCCAAGCACTGATAGGGTTTCTCCCCTGTATGAATTCTTCGATGGGAAGTCAGATGGTGGCTGTGACTGAAGCTCTTTCCACATTCCAAGCACTGATAGGGTTTCTCCCCTGTATGAATTCTGTGATGGGACGTGAGACTGGAGCTAACAGTGAAGCTCTTTCCACATTCAAAGCACTGATAGGGTTTCTCCCCTGTATGAGTTCTTTGATGCAAAGTGAGTTTCGGCCGCTCCCGGAACTTCTTCCCACATTCGAAGCATTCATAGGGTTTCTCCCCTGTATGAGTTCTTTGATGCAAAGTGAGTTTCGTCCGCTCCCGGAAGTTCTTCCCACATTTGAGGCACTGATAGGGTTTCTCTCCTGTATGAATTCTTTGATGGGAAGTGAGAGTATGCCTCTGACTGAAGCTCTTCCCACATTGGAAGCACTGATAGGGTTTCTCCCCTGTATGAATTCTTTGATGGGAAGTGAGATCACCACTCAGACGAAAGCTCTTCCCACATTCCAAGCAGTGATAAGGTTTTTCCCCTGTATGAATTCTTTGATGGAAAGTGAGATTCACCTTCTGACTAAAGCTCTTTCCACATTCCAAGCAGTGATACGGTTTCTGCCCTCTATGAACTCTTTGATGGAAAATGAGAGTGGACTTCCGACTGAAGCTCTTCCCACATTCCAAGCACTGATAGGGTTTCTCGCCTGTATGAGTTTTTTGATGCAAAGTGAGCTTGGCCCCCTCCCCGAAGCTCTTCCCGCATTCGAAGCACTGATAGGGTTTCTCTCCTGTATGAGTTCTTTGATGGGAAGTGAGACTGTGCTTGAGACTAAAGCCCTTCCCACATTCCAGGCAATGATAGGGTTTCTCCCCTGTATGGACTCTTCTATGCAAAGCAAGATCACCTTTCTGACGAAAGCTCTTTCCACATTCCAAGCACTGATAGGGTTTCTCCCCTGTATGAATTCTCTGATGTGAACTGAGAGAAGTACTGTGCCTGAAGGACTTCCCACATTCCAAGCACTGATAGGGTTTCTCCCCTGTATGAATTCTTTGATGCAAAGTGAGTTTTGTCCGGTCCCGGAAGTTCTTCCCACATTCCAAGCACTGATAGGGTTTCTCCCCTGTATGAGTTCTTTGATGCAAAGTGAGTTTCGTCCGCTCCCGGAAGTTCTTTCCACATTGCAAGCACTGATAGGGTTTTTCTCCTGTATGAATTCTTTGATGGGAAGTGAGAGTGTGCCTCTGACTGAAGCTCTTCCCACACTGCAAACACTGATAGGGTTTCTCCCCTGTATGAATTCTTTGATGGGAAGTGAGATCACCACTCAGACGAAAGCTCTTTCCACATTCCAAGCAGTGATAAGGTTTCTCCCCGGTATGAATTCTTTGATGGAAAGTGAGATTCCGGCGGTTACTGAAGCTCTTTCCACATTCTGAGCACTGATACAATTTCTCCCTGCTCTGTCCTCTTTTGTGTGCAGTGAGACTATCCCTCTGAACGAAGCTCTTTCTTTGACGGGAGGTGGAATGGGAGCTTTGACGGATGTTCTCTCCACACTCCGAATGTTTATATGACTTTTCCACTATGTGGATTCTGTTGTGCTCCCCCTTGTTCTTCCCTTCCAGTTCATCTCCATCTGCAATGAAGAGAGAAGCGAATTAGAGCCTCAGGAAGAAATGCAGCTCCAGATCATTGAACAAAGTTAATGAATGCCTGTGATAGAGGAAGAACTAAAAATAGTTAGATGTGGGGCCTTTCTATAGTTTTCACTGCTTTGGTTGGCTGGTATTTACTGACATATTGCTTGGCCTTTATCTGGAATGGATTTTGTTCTGGCTCAAACCTGGAATCCACTCCATCTCCAAGGTCAGTCATCTCTTTGGTCAATCAAATGCAAACAGAAGCAAAAACAACACGCCTGACAGAATTTACATCAACTTCCCTAAAAACTCTGAAGCCGGCATTTAAGAAGGCCTGGGTGGTTCAGACAAGCCTGGTCACTGTTTTCATAGAATCATAGAGTTGGAAGAGACCACAAGGGCCATCGAGTCCAACCCCCTGCCAAGCAGGAAACACCATCAGAGCACTCCTGACATATGGTTGTCAAGCCTCTGCTTAAAGACCTCCAAAGAAGGAGACTCCACCACACACCTTGGCAGCAAATTCCACTGTCGAACAGCTCTTACTGTCAGGAAGTTCTTCCTAATGTTTAGGTGGAATCTTTTTTCTTGTAGTTTGGAACCATTGCTCCGTGTCCGCTTCTCTGGAGCAGCAGAAAACAACCTTTCTCCCTCCTCTATGTGACATCCTTTTATATATTTAAACATGGCTATCATATCACCCCTTAACCTCCTCTTCCCCAGGCTAAACATGCCCAGCTCCCTTAGCCGTTCTTCATAAGGCATCGTTTCCAGGCCTTTGACCATTTTGGTTGCCCTCCTCTGGACACGTTCCAGTTTGTCAGTGTCCTTCTTGAACTGTGGTGCCCAGAACTGGACACAGTACTCCAGGTGAGGTCTGACCAGAGCAGAATACAGTGGCACTATTACTTCCCTTGATCTAGATGCAATACTCCTATTGATGCAGCCCAGAATTGCATTGGCTTTTTTAGCTGCCGCGTCACACAGTTGGCTCATGTCAAGTTTGTGGTCAACCAAGACTCCTAGATCCTTTTCACATGTACTGCTCTCAAGCCAGGTGTCACCCATCTTGTATTTGTGCCTCTCATTTTTTTTGCCCAAGTGCAATACTTTACATTTCTCCCTGTTAAAATTCATCTTGTTTGTTTTGGCCCAGTTCTCTAATCTGTCAAGGTCGTTTTGAAGTGTGATCCTGTTAGCCACCCCTCCCAGTTTGGTGTCATCTGCAAATTTGATCAGGATGCCCTTGAGTCCATCATCCAAGTCGTTGATAAAGATGTTGAATAAGACTGGGCCCAAGACAGAACCCTGTGGCACCCCACTAGTCACTCTTCTCCAGGATGAAGAGGAACCATTGATGAGCACCCTTTGGGTTCGGTCAGTCAGCCAGTTACAAATCCACTGAGTGGTAGCACAGTCAAGACCGCATTTTACCAGCTTCTTTACAAGAATATCATGGGGCACCTTGTCAAATGCCTTGCTGAAATCAAGGTAGGCTACATCCACTGCGTTCCCTTCATCTACCAGGCTTGTAATTCTGTCAAAAAACGAGATCAGGTTAGTCTGACATGACTTATTTTTCAGAAATCCATGCTGACTATTGGTGATCACAGTATTCCTTTCTAGGTGCTCACAGACTGTTTGCTTAATGATCTGCTCCAGAATCTTCCCTGGTATTGATGTCAGACTGACTGGGCGGTAATTATTTGGGTCCTCTCTTTTCCCCTTTTTGAAAATAGGGACAACATTTGCCCTCCTCCAGTCTGCCGGGACTTCGCCTGTTCTCCAGGAATTCTCAAAGATGACTGCCAGTGGTTCTGAGATCACATCTGCCAGTTCTTTTAATACTCTTGGATGCCGTTCATCTGGCCCTGGAGACTTGAATACATCTAAACTAGCCAAGTATTCTTGTACTATCTCCTTAAGTTATTCTGGGCTGTGTTTCCTCTGCTGAATCATTTGCTCCAAATTCTTCAGGTCGGGCATTGTTTTCTTTATCGGAGAAGACTGAGGCAAAGAAGGCATTGAGGAGTTCAGCCCTTTCTGTGTCCCCTGTTTGCATTTCACCATCTTCTCCTCTGAGTGACCCCACTGTTTCTTTGTTCTTCCTTTTGCTACGAACATACCCATAAAAGCCTTTTTTGTTGCTTTTAACCTCTCTAGCAAGCCTGAGTTCATTCTGTGCTTTAGCTTTTCTGACTTTGTGTCTACACGTGCTGGCTATTTGTTTGAATTCCTCTTTGGTGGTTTCCCCCCTTTTCCATTTTTTGTACACATCCTTTTTTAATCTTAACTCAGTTAAAAGTTCTTTAGATAGCCACCCTGGCTTCTTTAGGCACCTTCCATGTTTCCGTCTCATTGGTATTGCCTGAAGTTGTGCTTTTACTATCTCCCTCTTAACAAACTCCCAGCCATCATGAACTCCCTTTCCTTTTAGTATTACTGTCCATGGGATCTCACCCAGCACTTCCCTAAGTTTTATGAAGTCGGCTTTCTTAAAGTCAAGAAATTGAGTCCTAGTATGCTTGGCTGCTCCTTTCCGCTGTATAGTAAACTTCAGAAGAGCATGATCACTCGCGCCTAATGATCCTTCCACTTCTACCCCACTAACCAGGTCATCAACATTGGTTAGGACCAGATCTAAAATGGCTGTTCCTCTTGTTGCTTCTCCCACTTTATGGACAATGAAGTTGTCTGCAAGGCCAGTGAGGAATCTGTTTGACCTTATGCTCTTGGCTGAGTTTGACATCCAGCAAATATCCGGGTAATTGAAGTCCCCCATTACTACTATCTCCCTTCCTTTTGCATGCTTGGCCATCTGTTCCAGGAAGGCATCATCTATGTCCTCCGTTTGGCTTGGGGATCTATAGTAAACTCCCACAATGAGGTCCCTGTTATTCATCTCTCCCTTAATTTTGACCCAAATGCTCTCGCTTTGGCTTTGAGGTTCTAAATCTTGGATCTCTTCACAGGTATACACATGCCTGACATATAACGCCACTCCTCCTCCTTTCTTGTCTGGTCTGTTTCTCTGAAATAGATTGTAACCCTCCATTATTACATTCCAGTCGTGGGACTTGTCCCACCAGGTTTCAGTGATGCCTATTATGTCATATTTAGTTTGCTGTACCAAGAGCTCAAGCTCATCTTGTTTATTACCCATGCTTTGCACATTAGTGTACAGACATTGAAGTCCATTAATCATTCCACCGTGTCTCTTATTTAAGGATTTTTTCCTCCCACCACTAGGTCTGCATGCTGTTTGCTGCATTTGGTTTATGACATTTGGATGATCATGTTCATCAATTGATAGACTCCTACCTTCAGGAGCACTGTCTCCCTCCCCCACATTAGTCAGTTTAAAGCCCTCCTGATGAGGTTTCTGAGATTTTTGGCAAAAACATTCCTCCCACCCGTTGTGAGGTGCAGCCCATCGCTTGCCAGAAGTCCATCTTCAAGAAACTGCAGTCCGTGATCTAAGAATCCAAACCGTTCCTGTTTACACCATTTGCGAAGCCAGCTGTTCACTTCCACTATTTTTCTCTCTCTCCCTGGGCCACGTCGTTCAACTGGGAGGACAGATGAGATGACAATTTGTGCATTTAATTGCTTCAATTTCCTGCCCAGAGCCTCATAGTCTCTTTTGATCTTCTGGAGGCTATTGCTTGCAGTGTCATTGGTTCCCACATGAACCAAGAGGAAGGGGTATTTGTCAGTGGGTTTTATGATTCCTTGTAGTCGTTCAGTTACATCTTGGATCTTAGCCCCGGGGAGACAGCACACTTCCCGAGACATCTTGTCAGGCCCACAGATCACTGCTTCTGTTCCCCTCAGTAGGGAATCCCCTATCACCACTACACGCCTCCTCTTAGGTTTGGTCGGGGTTCTTCCGTGATCTGTCCGTTCCAAGGTCGCCTGCACATTCCCTGAGGACTGTCTTTGCTGCTCGTCTTCATATACCTGATCGACTGTAACGAGGGAGAGATCCTCAAATGGAGTCTGCTCTTCGTCTTCCATTCTAGGGGAGAGGACCTCAAAGCGATTGTGTATTTCTAAACAATCAGAGCGAACCCTGGGCCTCCTACTTCTTTGAGTCACGTTTCTCCATATATCTGGCTCCTGTGTTGGTGAACTAGCCTCCTTCTCAGGGGAGTCCCCTGTCTCCTCCTTGGTGGAGACGGTGTGCTCTGTTGCTTCCAAGAAGAGCTCCAGCTCTCTAATTCTTTGGAGCGTAGCCACACATTCCTCCAGTTGCTGGACTTTGTCTTTTAAGAGGGCAATCAACATGCAATTACTGCAGGTAAAGCTGCCTGCAACCTTTGGCAAGATGGCAAACATTGTGCAGGAACCGCAGGCGACTGCAGCTGTTCCCTCACTCTCCATCTTGAGAACGTGTCGTTGGGGCTGGCTACAGTGGTCCTCCATCATAAGAAGCGTGCAGACAGGACAAGTAACTCCCCCCCAAAAAACCCTAGGTCTCCCCAAACAAACGTTTGAGACTAGCTCCCCTGAATCTAAAGATAGATAAAATTGCGCGCGCCGCTGCCCTACAAGCTCTGATAAGCTCCTCCCACAGCTAATCACCTACCTCAACAGAAACCCTGCCCCCTCTGACCTTTGCACAGGGAGAACAGCTAATCAGCCACAAGAAACACACGGAGGAGAAAACCCTTTTTGCTCCTTCTTCAGCCGCTGCCCTACAAGCTCTGATAAGCTCCTCCCACAGCTAATCACCTACCTCAACAGAAACCCTGCCCCCTCTGACCTTTGCACAGGGAGAACAGCTAATCAGCCACAAGAAACACACAGAGGCTCCTTCTTCAGCCGCTGCCCTACAAGCTCTGTTTTAAAAGGCATGAGTAGACGCAGAACATTCACAGAGGAAACAGTTGATATCCCTCCATTCTGGGTTCACGGTGGGGGATGTTAGAATCCCAGACGCTGTTGGTCTCCAGCCAAAGAGTTGAAGTTCATCACATACAGGTATGTATGGAACGTCCACGTCTCGTCTGTGAAACAAACAGCAGCACCTTCACCTGAACACTCCCCATCAGAGATTTCACCCCTCCCATATCCAAGAGTCTCCTGCTGATTCAACAGAGAGGAGGAGCAATGTTCTGCTTTCTACTTAGTCAGTGAGTGAATCAGCAGGCGTGTGAGTCAGTCAGTGTATCGGAGAGTGTTAGAGATCGTGTCTAGAGATAAGGTTGCTGCTAAGAGCAGCTGCAGACTCTCAGTGTAGCATTGATTTATGCTTAGATCCTTTAGCTCTGTATATAGTTTTGTATCATAGTTGTAGCTATAGAATAAAAGGAAGATATTCTACAGAGCTGCTCTCTGAGTGGTTTATGCTCTGCAAAACTCTGCTGCGCAACGACTGTATTATTGAGACAGTGAATCCGGTGCTCTCAGCTCTAAGCTGTGAGTCCACAGCACGGTGACCTGTCCCTGTGAGAAAGGTGGTCGCTGGCAGTGCTACCCAGCTCGCCTAGCCCAGTCGGGGTTGAAGTGCATGAGTCCAGTTGGTGCACTGGCTCAAGGGCGATGCTGACAGTTGCCTCAATCTGGTTGGTCTAAATTTAAATTTATACGTAAATCACTTTCTTCACTTTGAGGACTGCATTTTTTCATTAGCAACAAAAGAGGAAAAGTGACTATAACTCAGTTCAAACCAATTCATGAACCCAGAACTCATACACCGACCACTAATGATGAACCATATATTATAGATATTCCTGCAAATTTATTCTGCTATTTTTGATATGCAAATGGCATGCAAAGACTACATATTTGTATCATTTATTAGTCCTATGATCCTTGTTTTTAAAAGCAAATAAGAAGTTATTCCAAAAAGAAAAAGACAACACACAGAGGCCCCATCTGCATTCAAACTGCAAAGCAGGATCAGTGAGTTTTCTGACATCGGCAGTGCATTCAGATCACAGAACTGGTTTTAGACCATTTGAGCTGTGGTGACTGGGGAGCTGTGATCTATTCCTGGCTCAAATTGCCTGCAGATGACAAAAGAGCAGGCAGGTGGAGGAGCCCGAAAAGGTGCTCCCCTTCCCCATCTCCATCCGCCTGCCTCCCCCCCCCCCAGCTGAAGAAGCCCCAATTCCTCTCGGGCTCCTAGCTCAAACTACTCCTAGCTCAAACTGCTTGCAGAGGACAAAGGCTCAGGCAGGCAGGCAGGTGGGGGAGCCCGAAAAGGCGCCCCCCTTCTCCATCTCCATCTGCCTGCCTGCCTCCCCCCACCCCCTAGCTGAGCAAGCCCTAATTCCTCTCTGGCTCCCTCCATCCAGGTCCCCATCTCCCCTCCCCTGGGACTCACCAGATCTCTCAGAAGTCCCTGGGAGGGAGCGCTCAGAGGTTGTGGGGAGGGATGCGGGAGACAGCCGGACCAGGTCAACTGTCCATCTTCCCCCTTCCATCCTTGCTAGCTTCGCAGGATCCGTCTCTTTCATCCTTCCTGAGGAGTCAAGGAGCCAAAAGAAGCTGCAGGGTCCTGAGAGAGAGGAAGAAGCAAAGGGAGCCTCAGAGGCCCTGCAGGGATTTTCTGGCTGGAGGGGAAGCCTCCCAATATCTTGGGGGCCCCATCCACAGCAAAATCCCTTCTTTAACTCATTTCTGGCCAGAGAGCTTCCCCTCTTCACCCTCCATCCATCCAGGTCCCCATCTCCCCTCCCCTAGGACTCACCAGATCTCTTGGAGGTCCCTGGGTGGGAACGCTCAGAAGTTGTGGGGAGCGATGCAGGAGACAACCTGACCAGGTCAACCGTCCATCTTCCCCCTTCCAACTTCGCTAGTTTTGCAGGATCCATCCCTTTCATCCTTCCTGAGGAGTCAAGGAGCCAAAAGAAGCTGCAGGGTCCTGGGAGAGAGGAAGAAGCAAAGGGAGCCTCAGAGGCCCTGCAGGGATTCTTCTGCCCTATATATTCTCCTGCCCCTGGAGAAGCACAAATGGGGCAGCCCCTTCCCAACAGAAGCCCCATTTCCATACCTCTCCAGTGGTTCCAATAAATCAGGTAGGCTACTTGCGTGGCAATTGAAGAAAGAAAAAAAGAGAGAGAGTAATTGAGAAATGAAAAATAATTGACGATCCTAAAGAAATATGCAAAAAAATTGTAAACTACTATAGGAAATTTTACCATGCAGAAGAAGACCAAGAGGAGGAAATGGAAAGACACATAGCACAAAATAGATTCCCGACAATAGCAGATTGGAAAATAGAACAACTAAATCTACCAACAGCGATGATGGAGGTGCAGCAATCTCAAAAGCAAAGATAGGAAAGTCCCCAGGTACGGATGGATTACTGGCGGCATTTTATAAGAAGTTAGAAGATATATTATCAAAACTAATGAAACAGTACTAAACGGAATTTAAAAGAAGGAAGAATACCAAAATCATGGGAAGAAGCATTTATCACACTGATACCCAAACAAGGAGCAGATCCAACACTAATCAAAAATTATAGACCTATATCATTGTTCAATAATGATTATAAAATATATTGAATGAAATAATACACAGAGATCAGGCTGGCTTCTTACCAGGCAGACACATGCACAATAAAATGAGAAACATCATTGATATTTTAGAATATTTAGAAGCAAGAGCAGATAAAAAAGCCATTTTAATGCTGATAGACATGGAGAAGGTCTTCAACAACATCTCTTGGAGCTCCATGAAAAAAACTACAGAAAAAACAGGACTCGGAGAAAATATTCTTAGGGGTGTTGAGGCAAAATAATAAGGAAAATCCTTGAATTTTGAAGTGGCAGGATTTAAGTTGAATAAAAATAAGACTAGTATGCTAGCAAAAAATATGTCAACACAGGAAAAAGAAGAACTAAAGAAAATATCAGGATTGGAAACAGTAAATAAAACTAAGTATTCTATTTAAAGTCAATTATATTAAAATATGGAAAGAAATCAAATTTGAATAATATAATAAGAAAATGGGCCACTTTCACTGCCTTGTTGTGATGAAGGGGCTTGAATAACTCAGAGAAGCTATGAGCTAAGCTGTGCAGGGCCACCCAAGACGGACAGGTCATGGTGGAGAGTTTTGACCAAACGTGATCCACCTGGAGAAGGAACCGGCCAGCCACTCCAGTATCCCTGCCAAGAAAACTCCATGGACAAAGACAACAGGCATCTAAAAGTTATGATGCTGGAAGATGAGCCCCTCAGGTCGGAAGGCGTCCAACATGCTACTGAGGAAGAGCGGAGGACAAGTAGATTCAGAGCTGATGAAGCGGCTGGGCCAAAGCCGAAAGGACGCTCAGTTGCGGATATGCCTAGAAGCAAAAGGAAAGTCTAACAAACACTCTGTGAGGTGAGCGGGGCTGAGAGACTTCAAAGAAGTGTGACTGGCCCAAGGTCACCCAGCAGCTGCAGGTGGAGGAGCAGGGAAGCGAACCTGGTTCACCAGATTACCACTTTTAACCACTGCACCACACTGGCTCTCCAGAGGAATTATACCAGAAACATATGGGTGTCTCGTACAGCCCAGGTAGTGTGGTTGCTGACCTTGAGCCAAAAATCCTGGAGAGTGAAGTCAAATGGGCCTTAGAATCAGAATCTCCTTTAAATCAGAACCAGTGAAGGCGGTGAAGGTCCTGTGTGAGTGCCTGGAGGCGGTTGGAGGATGGATGGCGGCTAACAGATTGAGGTTGAACCCTGACAAGACAGAAGTACTGTTTTGGGGGGACAGGGGGCGGGTGGGTGTGGAGACTCCCTGGTCCTGAATGGGGTAACTGTGCCCCTGAAGGTGCGCAGCCTGGGAGTCATTCAGGACTCACAGCTGTCCATCGAGGCGCAGGTCAATTCTGTGTCCTGGGCGACTGTCTCCACCTGGTTTGCAGGCTAAGACCCTACCTGCCTGCGGACTGTCTTGCCAGAATGGTGCATGCTTTGGTTATCTCCTGCTTGGACTACTGCAATGCACTCTACTTGGGGCTACTTTTGAAGGTGACCCGGAAACTGCAATTAATCCAGAACACCAGTCCTGAGAGATCTGCATTGGATCCCAGTATGTTTCCGAGCACAATTCAAAGTGTTGGTGCTGACCTTTATTTTTTTTTTTTTAATATAATTTTTATTAGGTTTATAATATACAAAATTCAAATTGCAAATACATGTTTCCATAAATCTAATGGACTCCCCCCATCTTCCGGGCACTGCATTCTCTGTAAATCCAAAACCTCAGCAATTTGTTAACTTATTTTAAACATAATAATATATCTTCCATTTTATCGTGATATCTGGTCTCTAAGCATTTCAATCCAAATCCATTAATTTTTAGTTTCAACACAATAAAATTATTTCATTACACCACTTATGTCTAGTTGTGCCTTATTTACCAATTCAAAAATTTACCGATACTGAAGCTGTACTTTCCTAGAAAGGAGCATTTTTTAACATTCATACAACTTATAATGCTTTTTCAAATAGTCCTTAAATTTTTCCCAAACTTCCTCCGTTTCTTCTTCTCCCGAGTCTCGGATTCTGCCAGTCATTTCAGCCAGTTCCATATAGTCCATCAGCTGCGTCTGCCATTCTTCCAGTGTGGGTAGATTTTGTGTCTTCCAGTGCTTTGCCATCAAGATCCTTGCTGCTGTAGTAGCGTACATAAAGAAAATTCTATCTTTCTTAGCCACCCTCCGGTCTACCATGCCCAGGAGGAAGGCCTCCGGTTTCTTGGGTACGGTAAATCTAAGCACCTTTTTTAGTTCATTATGTATCATCTCCCAGAAGGCCTTCACCTTCGGGCAGGTCCACCAGAGGTGTAGAAATGTCCCTTCCTCCTCTTTACATTTCCAACATTTATTATCAGACAGGTGATATATTTTTGCAAGCTTGACTGGGGTCATGTACCACCGGTATGTCATTTTCATAATGTTTTCCTTCAAGGCACTACATGCCGTGAATTTCATTCCGGTGTTCCATAACTGTCAGGGTTTCTGGGAGAGAGGAGGAGATGACAGAGGAGACGGAGAGCGAGTGGGAGGAGGGGCAGAAGGATGAGGAAGAAGATGACGGAATTCTGAGGGAATCCACGAGTCTGAGCAGCGAGTCAGAGGATTCTCAAAAGGGGGTTACCTTAATCAAGCAAAGGGGAGGAGAAGGGAGAAGCGGAGAGGAGCCCAGTGGAAGACAGAGGGAGCAAGAGGCGTCTCAGCCGGAACGGAGTAAAGGGGGTGGAGTCGTCAGCCTCTCGGAGGGAGCAGGATTAGGAGAGAACAGAGAGAGGGGGTTGGAGCAAGGTGTTCAGCCGGAAAGGGTGAAGAGCAGAACAAGGGGTGGTGTAGCGGTCGAAAGAAAGGTCAGCAGCAACGTACGCGCGCCAAGTTCAAACGTAGAGGCGCGCGGAAGTGGAGAGAGCTCAGGGGAGGAGCCCGGCCCTAAAGCCAGAAAGAGGGGGGAAGAGGCGGCAGAGGATTCAGCCTCAGGCGAGTCACGGAGAGAGGGAACCCAGGGGGGCAGGAAGACCCTGCGGAAAAGAAAGGAGAGGAAGAGGTGGTCTAGAGCCAGGCTATTAAGTTGGTGCGGAAGAGGGGAGGAGTCAGAGGGGACTGCAGCGGTCTAACGTGGCAGACGTACGGCCACAATGCTGAACTGTATGAGAAGCAGAAATCTTCAATAAACTTTTCCTGTAAATAAGCTGCAACGGAGTGAGGTCTCTTGTGAGCTGGGACCCGTCCTGGGTGGCCGTGACAGTAAGTCCCCTCTCAGAAAGCAAAAAATTTTTTTTTGCGAAGCTCACGAACGGGAGCAACCATGAGCGCTGAGGAGCAGCTGGTTGCACTGCAGAATCAGGTTACCGCTCTCACATCGGCAGTCATTGCTTCGCAGAAGAAGAATGACGACTTGGAGAAGACGTGCCAGGATTTGCAGGCAAGGTGGGAGCACGCGGACAAGGCGGGGGCCCCAGGATCCAGAGCGGAGGGCATTGCGCTTGGACGGAGGGGGGGTGCCCTAGTTCCGCATTTTAATGGCAACTTGCAAGATTATCCCAATTTCAGAGCGGACGTTGTATATGCACTGCACTTACTCCATCACGATTTTAGAGATGAGGAGGAGAGAGTGGGGTTCATTGTTTCGCACCTGCATGGGGAGGCCAGGGCTTGGCTACGCAATCTGTGGCGCGAAGATGGACCGGCCCGTCGCAATTCAACTGCGTTCCTCAAAGCGATGGATTCTTGTTTTCAATCCTCTGTGGATGTGGACATTGCGCGCCGTCAAATGCACGGGCTGAGGCAGGGGAAAGCGACTGTGCGCCAATACCACTCTAAATTTTTTGCATTGCTCACCGCCTTAGATTGGCCAAAGGACAGTAAACCGGTCAGAGATCTTTTTTGGGAGGGATTGAGCCCCCCCATCAAGGATGAGATCGCTAGGGGGGACAGACCCCAGACCCTAGAAGACGTGGTGCAACGGGCTTTAGCTATTGGAATTCGACATGAGGGACGTCCGTGGCACGAGGGGGACGGGCCCCAAGCGCGTGCGCAAGCAAGGACTCTCCCTTTTGTGCACAGGGACTTCAGCCGTGCGCACCCCTCGCCAATGGGGAAGGACAGCGAGGAGCCGATGGAGATTGGTGGTGCTTGGGCTCAGAAGCCATCCCAGAGCCCTGTCCCTGGTGCAGCCAAAGCGAAGCCTCCTAGAGGAACCAGGAAGTGTTACATCTGTGACAGTGCGCACCATATGGCGAAAGAGTGCCCCCAGAGGCTCCAGAAGCACACTGCAGCGCTGGCAACTGTGACAGCAGAGGTGCAACCAGGGGAGCAGCTTCAGGGAAACGACAGTGCCTGGCTGGAAGCAGAGCTACTGGGGCTCAGCCAGGCGGATCTGTAGACAAGCCCCCAGCATCACTGCAGAGCGTGGACCCTTTGCCTCCCAAACCGGCAGTTCTGCTCACAGCAACACTCCAGTTGCCTGATGGGAGACTCCTTGAGGTTCCAATAACGATCGATTCGGGAAGCAACGCCGACTTCATGGGACTGCAGTTCGTTAAGCAGCACAACATGGCGCTCCTGCCTGCAACGACGCCTTTGAACGTGGTCACGGTAGACGGCAGGAAGTTGCTGGGGGGGCAAGTGGTGCAGCAAACCCCTCCCATGATGATGCAGATTGGCAACCATCGAGAACTTATTAGTTTCAATGTCACCCACTTATCGGACACACCCATCGTGTTAGGCATGAGTTGGCTGGAGAGGCACAGTCCCGCGGTTGCGTGGTACCAGAGGCAGATCAACTTTTGTTCATCGTATTGTGCTCAGCATTGCTTTCAGACCGGTCAGGGAGGAGAAGCTGAGCAGCCGTTGCATCTGGGTATGGTGCAAACAGTGCCTCACAAGTACCAGGACTTCTTGGAGGTTTTCTGTGAGAAGGAAGCTGACAAGTTGCCGCCTCACAGACCTTACGACTGCGCGATTGATTTAGTGCCGGGGGCGCAACTGCCTGCTGCCAAGCTGTACTCCATGTCGGAGGACGAAATGCAAGAGCTTCGGGAGTTCATAGACCATAACCTCAAGCGAGGTTTCATCCAGGAATCTAAAGCAGCGGGAGGCAGCCCTGTTTTCTTTGTGAAGAAGAAAGACACGCCCCAAAAAAGGCTTATAGTGGATTACAGGTTCATCAACAGCTTGACTAAGCCCAAAGCTTTCCCCATGCCCAAGATTGACGACCTTTTAGCGACCGTCAGGAGGGGCAAGATTTTCACCAAGCTGGATCTACGTGGAGCTTACAATCTCATCCGCATCCGGAAAGGAGATGAGTGGAAGACCGCCATGTTCACCCCTCTGGGCACATACGAATACAGAGTCATGCCTTTCGGCCTCCAAAATGGCAGCCACGTTTTTCAAGCATTTATGCACCACGTGCTAGCAGGTCTCCTCTACAAGAAGTGTGTCTGCTTTCTCGACGATATCCTGATTTTCTCGGAATCGCCGGAGGATCACGATAAGGACGTGAGGGAGGTCCTGCAGAGGCTGAAGGAACACAGGCTGTACGCCAAGTTGGAAAAATGCCAGTTTGATGTCAGAGAGGTTGATTTCCTTGGCTACAAGTTGTCCGACGAGGGACTGGCCATGGACAGGGCTAAGGTTCAAGCGCTGTTGGACTGGAAAAGCCCTCGAAATCGGAAAGAGGTCCAGAGGTTCATCGGCTTTGCCAATTTTTACCGCAAGTTTATTAAAGGTTTTGCGAACGCGACGGCGGCGATCACTGACACCCTCAGTTCCAAGAAGAAGAAGTTCGTCTGGACCGAACAAGCGGAGCGGTCCTTCCGGAAGCTTAAGGGTCTTTTCGCCTCCGAAGAGCAGCTGCTCCACGTGAATCCCGGCAGACCCATGCGGGTAGAGACCGATGCGTCAGACAGAGCGGTTGGGGCCGTTCTTTTGCAAGAGGATTCACAAGGCAACTGGCGACCGGGTGCGTTCTACTCCCGGAAGCTCAGCAAGACGGAGCGCAATTATACCATATGGGACAGGGAGTTGTTGGCCATTCATGCAGCTTTCAAAGCGTGGCGACACTTCTTAATAGGAGCCAAGCACACGGTGCAGGTCCGCACGGATCACAAGAACTTAGAGTATTGGCGGACGGCTAAGTTGCAGACCCAGCGACACATGCGCTGGGCGGAGTTCTTTGCGGACTTCGACTTCAAAATAGAATACATCCCAGGAGACTCCAATGTTATTGCAGACGCGCTGTCCCGAAAGCCGCAATACTTGGAGGAAGCAGCTCCAATCGCAGCAAGGCACATTTTCGCACCGCAGGCGTGGACGTGCGCTACCATCGCAGTCGACCTGGACGCGGTGCGACGCGCGTTGCAAAGGGATCAGTTTGCACAGTCTAAGATGGAGGAGCTACGCGGAGGGTCGCGAGACAACGATGAGTTTCAATTGCAAGATGGACTTTTGACTCGTAAGGGTGCCCTTTACGTGCCCACCGACGATCTTCGAGCCAAGGTTCTGCAACAGTTGCATGACGCCCCTAGTGCAGGCCATTTCGGCAAAGAGAAGACGATGGAGTTGGTGGCTAGAGACTTTTGGTGGCCCCAGATGAGAGGAGAGGTGGCGGACTACGTCGCCAGGTGTGATATCTGCCAGAGGTCCAAACCAGTGCACCAGAAGCAGGCGGGATTGCTAGAACCGCTGGAGACACCGCAGCAACCGTGGGAGAGGGTAGCGTTGGACTTTGTTACAGACCTGCCCAGCTCCAGAGGTAAGACGGCGGTGTTAGTGGTGGTGGACTTGTTCACCAAGATGGCGCACTTCATCCCTTGTGCCAAGGTGGCGACGGCAGAACAGACCGCAAAGCTCTTCATCGATCACGTCTTCAGAGTGCATGGACTTCCGCAGTCCGTCTTGTCCGACAGGGGGCGCCAGTTTGTTTCCACTTTCTGGCGAAAGCTTCTGGGCATCTTGCACGTCAAAATCAACCTGACATCGGCGAGGCATCCACAAACCAACGGTCAAGCGGAGAGGGTCAACGCGATCATGCAGCAGTACCTGCGGTGCTACGCCAACCAGCGACCTGCGGCGTGGGTGGACTATCTGCCGATGGCTGAATTCGCCTACAACAACACGAAACACGCATCCACCGGGGTGACGCCTTTCTTCGCGAACAATGGCCGTCATCCCAGAACCTTCCCGAGATTTGCGGCACCAGGAGGGGGGGGGCCTCAAGATGCCGACCAGTTTGCAGCGGAGTTGCAAGAGGTGCACGAGGAGCTGCGGAGACATTTGGAGCTGGCAAAACAGGCGTATAAGGTGCAGGCCGATAAGCACAGGAGGGCGGGAGAGGACATCCAGGTTGGGGACTGGGTGTGGTTAGCAGCCCACGCGATGCCGGCCAGGTCATTGGCCAAGAAGAAGTTAGGACACAGGCAGCTAGGGCCATATCAAGTTGAGGCTAAGATCAATCCGGTGGCTTTTCGTCTAGCCCTTCCGGAGGGTTCCAGGGTGCACCCGGTCTTTCATAGGTCGGTGCTCACTCCCTACGAAACCCCACACAGGTTTCAAGAGTCGGGAGCACCCCCAGAGCCACGTAGGAGGGCGCCTGAAAGGGGGGAATCGCCAAGACCAGAACCTCTTAACGAGGTCACAGAGATACTGGACTCGAGATGGGGGGAGGAGGGAGTTGAATACTTTCTCGCCAGGGAGGGCACACCAGCCGCTGCTAATAGTTGGGTGCCAGGCTACGAGTTAGACGAACCCCTTTTGAAAGAAGAGTTCCATGCACTTTTCCCACATAGACCCATGCCAGCGGAGTACTTTGATGACTGGCTTTTCACACCCACATTGTCAGATAGCACGTTCAGGGGTTTCTCTTCCCCCGAGGACAGAACACCAGAATCGAGCCCGCCCAGGGGAGCGTGCTCGGGGGGGGACACGGAAACCCCTTATTGGTGGGAGGAGCAGCCAGAGGAGGAATGGCGTAAGAGGTGGCTGATAGGTCCTGGGCGGGCAGCACCGGAGGAAGTGGCGATGGAAGCAGAGACTGAGAAGCATTTGGGGGAAGAACCCGACTTCGAATACACATACACAGAACTGCCAGCAGAGAACATTGACGTAGACGACCTGTATCCTGAGCCTACCCCCGAAGAGCCGCAGTTTCCACAACCGGTTCCCGGCGAGCGGGAGGGGGGAAGGGGGGGCTTCGAGGGGGGGATGGATGTCAGGGTTTCTGGGAGAGAGGAGGAGATGACAGAGGAGACGGAGAGCGAGTGGGAGGAGGGGCAGAAGGATGAGGAAGAAGATGACGGAATTCTGAGGGAATCCACGAGTCTGAGCAGCGAGTCAGAGGATTCTCAAAAGGGGGTTACCTTAATCAAGCAAAGGGGAGGAGAAGGGAGAAGCGGAGAGGAGCCCAGTGGAAGACAGAGGGAGCAAGAGGCGTCTCAGCCGGAACGGAGTAAAGGGGGTGGAGTCGTCAGCCTCTCGGAGGGAGCAGGATTAGGAGAGAACAGAGAGAGGGGGTTGGAGCAAGGTGTTCAGCCGGAAAGGGTGAAGAGCAGAACAAGGGGTGGTGTAGCGGTCGAAAGAAAGGTCAGCAGCAACGTACGCGCGCCAAGTTCAAACGTAGAGGCGCGCGGAAGTGGAGAGAGCTCAGGGGAGGAGCCCGGCCCTAAAGCCAGAAAGAGGGGGGAAGAGGCGGCAGAGGATTCAGCCTCAGGCGAGTCACGGAGAGAGGGAACCCAGGGGGGCAGGAAGACCCTGCGGAAAAGAAAGGAGAGGAAGAGGTGGTCTAGAGCCAGGCTATTAAGTTGGTGCGGAAGAGGGGAGGAGTCAGAGGGGACTGCAGCGGTCTAACGTGGCAGACGTACGGCCACAATGCTGAACTGTATGAGAAGCAGAAATCTTCAATAAACTTTTCCTGTAAATAAGCTGCAACGGAGTGAGGTCTCTTGTGAGCTGGGACCCGTCCTGGGTGGCCGTGACAATAACCTTTCCCAGTCTTCAAACATAATGTTGTGCCCCAGGTCCTGCGCCCACTTTATCATGGAGGATTTAACAATCTCATCCTGTGTATTCCATTTAAGCAGCAAGTTGTACATTCTCGAAATTAACTTAGATTTTGGCTCAAACAACTCTGTATCTAGTTTCGATTTTTCCTCCTGAAAACCCACTTTTTTGTCCGCTTTAAAAACTTCCTGGATTTGAGCATAATGCAACCAATCTCGCACCTTGTTTTTTAACTTTTCCATACTCTGCAACCTCCATTTATCTCCAATTTTTTCAATTATTTCCCAATATTTAGGCCACTGGGCCTCCATATTGAGTCTTTTACGTGCTTTGGCCTCCATCGGTGAGAGCCACCTCGGAGTTTTACTCTCCAATAAGTCTTTATATTTTGACCAGACCGTAAAAATTGCCCTTCTGACAATATGGTTTTTGAACGATTTATGAACTTTAACCTTGTCATACCACAAATATGCATGCCACCCAAAAGCATTGTCAAATCCCTCCAGGTCGAGGACATCGGTGTTCTCCAACAATTGGTGCTGACCTTTAAAGCCCTAAATGGCCTCGGTTCAGTATACCTGAAGGAGTGTCTCCACCCCCATCATTCAGCCCGGACACTGAGATCCAGCCCCGAGGGCCTTCTGGCGGTTCCCTCATTGTGAGAAGTGAGGTTACAGGGAACCAGACAAAGGGCCTACTCGGTAGTGGCGCCTACCCTGTGGAACACCCTCACCTCAGATGTGAAGGAAATAAGCAGCTATCCTATCTTTAAAAGACATCTGAAGGCAGCCATGTTTAGGGAAGTTTTTAATATTTAATGCTGTATTGTGTTTAACACTCGATTGGGAGCTGCCCAGAGTGGCTGGGGAAACTCAGCCAGATGGACGGGGTGTAAATAATAAATTATTATTATTATTATTATTATTATTATTATTATTATTATTATTATTATTATTATTACTTAGAAAGCACTGCTAATAACAAGGCCAGGGGAAGTGATGATATTCCAGCTGAACTATTTAAAATTTTTAAAGATGCTGCTGTTATGTTAAGGTGCTACACTCAATATGCCAGCAAGTGTGGAAAACTCAGCAGTGGCCAGAGGATTGGAGAAGATCAGTCCACATCCCAATCCCAAAGAAGGGCAGTGCCAAAGAATGCTCCAACTACCGCACAATTGCACTCATTTCACATGCTAGCAAGGTTATGCTTAAAATTCTACAAGGAAGGCTCAAGCAGTATGTGGACCGAGAACTCCGAGAAGTGCAAGCTGGATGTCGAAGGGGCAAAGGAACCAGAGACCAAATTTCAAATATGCGCTGGATTATGGAGAAAGCTAGAGAGTTCCAGAGAGACATCTACTTCTGCTTCATTGACTATGCAAAAGCCTTTGACTGTGTGCCTGATCACCTCATCTGTCTCCTGAGAAATCTCTATGTGGGACAAGAAGCAACAGTTAGAACTGGATATGGAACAACTGATTGGTTCAAAATTGGGAAAGGGGTACAGTAAGGCTGTATATTGTCTCCCTGCTTATTTAACTTATATGCAGAATTCATCATGCGAAAGGCTGGGCTGGATGAATCCCAAGCCGGAATTAAGATTGCCGGAAGAAATATCAACAACCTCAGATATGCAGATGACACAACCTTGATGGCAGAAAGTGAGGAGGAATTAAAGAACCTTTTATTGAGGGTGAAAGAGGAGAGCGCAAAATATGGTTTGAAGCTCAACATCAAAAAACAAAGATCATGGCCACTGGTCCCATCACCTCCTGGCAAATAGAAGGGGAAGAAATGGAGGAAATGAGACAATTTACTTTCTTGGGCTCCATGATCACTGCAGATGGTGACAGCAGCCACGAAATTAAAAGACGCCTGCTTCTTGGGAGAAGGGCAATGACAGGCCTAGCCAGCATCTTGAGAAGTAGAGACATCACCTTGCCAACAAAGGTCCGTATAGTTAAAGCTCTGGTTTTCCCAGTTGTGATGTATGGAAGTGAGAGCTGGACCATAAAGAAGGCTGGTCGCCGAAGAATTGATGCTTTTGAATTCTGGTGCTGGAGGAGACTCTTGAGAGTCCCATGGACTGCAAGAAGATCAAACGCATCCATTCTTAAGGAAATTAGCCCTGAGTGCTCACTAGAAGGACAGATCCTGAAGCTGAGGCTCCAAGACTTTGGCCACCTCATGAGAAGAGAAGACTCCCTGGAAAAGACCCTGATGTTGGGAAAGTTGGAGGGCACAAGGAGAAGGGGACGACAGAGGACAAGATGGCTGGATAGTGTTCTCGAAGCTACCAGCATGAGTCTGACCAAACTGCGGGAGAAAATATGAAATATCTGGGGATTAATATGACAGCTAAAAACTTGAATTTATTTAAGGACAATTATGAGAAATGTTGGATAGAAGTTAAAAAAGATTTAGAAATATGGTCCAAACTGAAGCTTTCCTTGTTGGGTCGAATTGCAGTTATAAAGATGAATGTATTGCCAAAAATGTTATTTTTGTTTCAAACTTTGCAGATTGTGGACAAGATGGATTGTTTCAAGAAGTGGCAGAGAGATATCTCTAGATTTGTCTGGCAGGGCAAAAAGCCCAGAATAAAATTTAAAATATTAACTGATGTGAAGGAAAGAGGGGGGTTTGCCCTGCCAGACTTTAAACTTTACTATGAATCAGCAGCTTTCTGCTGGTTGAAAGACTGGCTGCTTCTTGAGAACACTGACATTTTGGACTTGGAAGGTTTTAACAATGCTTTTGGATGGCATGCATATTTGTGGTACGACAAGGTTAAAGCGCACAAAGCTTTCAAACACCATATTGTCAGGAAAGCATTATTTAATGTCTGGATAAGGTACAAAGATTTACTGGAAAGTAAGACCTCAAGGTGGTTGTCACCCATGGAGGCAAAGGCTCTGAACAGACTCAATATGGAGGCCAAATGGCCGAAATATTGGGAGATATTAGAACAAGAAGGAGATAAATTGAAACTGCAGAGCTTTGAGAAATTAAAAGATAAAGTGCGAGATTGGCTTCATTATTATCAAATAAGAGAGGCCTATAATATGGACAGAAAATTGGGCTTCCAGGTGGAAAAATCAAAATTGGAAACAGAATTGTTAGAACCTAAAACTAAGATTCTTTCAAGAATGTATAATTTGCTGTTAAAATGGAATACACAGGATGAAACCGTTAAATCAGCAATGATTAAATGGGCACAGGACATTGGTCATAACATTATGTTTGCTGACTGGGAAAAGTGCAATGCCTTATGAGAGAATATTATGAAAATGATTTATAGGTGGTACATGACCCCAGTCAAGCTTGCTAAAATTTATCACTTGCCTGATAATAAATCTTGGAAATGTAAAGAAACTGAGGGTACATTCTTTCACCTTTGGTGGACGTGCCCAAAGATTAAGGCTTTCTGGGAGATGATATATAATGAACTAAAAAAGGTACTTAAATATACCTTCCTTAAGAAACCAGAGGCCTTTCTCTTGGGCATAGTTGGCCAATTGGTGTTAAAGAAAGATAGAACGTTTTTTATGTATGCAACAACAGCAGCAAGAATACTCATTGCAAAGCATTGGAAGACACAAGATATGCCCACCTTGGAAGAATGGCAGATGCAAGTAATAGACTACATGGAGATGCCAGAAATGACTGGCAGAATCCGAGACCTGGGAGAAGAAGCGGTGGAAGAGGACTGGAAGAAGTTTAAAGACTATTTGCAGAAACACTGTAAAAATTTATGAATGCTAAAATGATGTTGGTATTAAAAATAATATGGCATTAGTGATACAGGTTTAAAAGTTATGTAAAAAATGTAAATTGAAGAAGGGTGAAAGCCTAAAGTTACATTATGTTAAAAGTAAACAATATGTTAAAAGCGTTTAAACATAAGGAGGAATGATTGGAGACATAATAGAATGACTTTAATAATTAGAAATGAGTTATGAAAGAGGGTAAGGATTTGCTGTATCTGATTGGGTAAAGAGGAACACAAAAAAGGGAGGCATGAGGAAGTCAAGAAAGAAAGTTTTGCAAGTATGAATTTAAAGGTTGGAGTTTTTATTTTAAACTTTTTCTTTTTGATGGATGGAACTTATTTTTTTCTACATTTTGGCTTTCTTATCTGTTTTATATGTATTTTTGACTGTCTTTGTTTTTCTTTATTTCTGTGGTTGTTATGTGTTTCTTCTTTCTGTAAAACCTAATAAATATATTATAAAAAAACAAACTGCGGGAGGAAATAAAACACCACCTAACAGGGTGGATCCAGTATCACCAAATAAATGAGGTCTTCATATCTGTCAAGAAAAGGGGTTTTGCAATTTCAGTATTGGATAAAGGATTACTACAAAACAAAAGTAATTTGTAAAAGGTATGGAACATTATTGGGGTGGAAGGATATGGATGAACAGGTAAAGGCGGTAATGATCAAATTGGCTATGGATTTAAGGAAACCTATTCAAGTAACATCATGGGGAAAATTATGGAAGGAGAGTTGGAATTTTACGGCTTGTGAGGCAATAGCAGAAAATTTGATAAAGATGTTTTAAATAAGGAAATATTTCTTTACGCCACAGTGGCAGTGAGAACATTTATTGCCAATTAATTGCCAAAAATTGGGGGGGGGGGGGAGAAATAATTATGACAAAAAAAGCTCTCTTTCGAGGAGGGTCCCTGGCACTCGGGGAGAGAACATAAATTTTGTTACTACTCCGGGTCAACGCTCTTTCCCCTTAATTCCTCATGAAGTTTCCTAATACCAGTTATACCATATGCCTTATACCATTTTCTAAAATTCTATGATTATCCCTGCTGTGTTTTATTTAATGGAAATTGAGACTGGTTTTCTAGGTGAAGCACACTGGACCCTAAGAGAAACAGGGAGAATAAATATATTTTTCTACACATTGCTCTGTTTTTTTCTGTAACAATTTTGTTGTGTATTTAAATGATGGGTACAGTGGTACCTTGGGTTACAGATGCTTCAGGTTACAGACTCCACTAACCCAGACATAGTACCTCGGGTTAAGAACTTTGCTTCAGGATTAGAACAGAAATCGCACAGTGGTGGTAGCGGAGGCCCCATTTTCTAACGTGGTACCTCAGGTTAAGAACAGTTTCAGGTTAAAAATGGACCTCCAGAATAAATTAAGTTCTTAAGCCGAGGTACCACTGTATTAATCTTTGTGTAAATGGGGGAATTCCACAAAATAATATTTTCTTATATATATGGCACTCATCTTCATGTAAACCTTTGCAAGCATTCCCATTTTCCAGATGGAAGGACCTCCTCTCTCTCCATCTGGTGGGGTGGACCCTCCCCATGCCCACAAGCCAACTTCAAGGGGCACCAGGAGGGGGAGGGGAGGGAATGTTGGTTGGTTGGCATCCATCTGTCTTAGGAGACCACGGAAGAGTCTGTCTTTGGGAGTGAGATCCAGTTGTTGGAGGGTAACAGCGCCAGCCGTTCGTGTGGAGACTGACAGGGGAGAGACATGTGTTGTTGCATCTGGGACAGAGTTAGTGGTCCAGTTGTGCTGTTGCAGATGCAGACGGGCTTTTCTTCTCCCTGTGCTCCCCCCACGTGGGAATGTTCCCCTCTGGCTGCAGCCTCTGGTCACAAAGGTGATTTATCTCCAAACCTGAAGGGGGTTTATTTCCTTGTCCCAAGCCCCCTCCCCCAAAAGGAAGGCAGCATCTGGATCCCAAGGAAGAGCAGAGCTGCATATTTCCTGCGATCTCCCCCCCCCTGGCTTGGCAGAGAGGACAAGGGAGGACCCCCTGCTCTCTGACTTGGGGATCTCCCCCCCCCGGCATGATCTGAGAGGGACCCCCACTCATCCTCCCTGCAGGCCTGGGACCCCCTTCTTCCCAGGACACACTAAGGGGGCAGAGAGAGGAGACTCACCGCATTCCAGGAGGGGCACCAAGGAAGCGTTTGCAAAAGAGAGAGAAGAAAGCAGCCTCCTCTCTGCCTGCAGGAAGGGATGGGGGGAGGGAGGGGCTTCTGCTCTGGAGGACCTTGCCCCCTCCCCCTTCACTCCCCGTCCTCTCTAGGAATCCAGCTCTGCTCCTTTTAACCCTTGGCAAGCCGAGCGCCCCTGTCCTCCCCTCCCTCCAGTTTTCCTCCTTCTGCGCCTGCGCTCTAGGGGCTGCCCCCTTTATCTCCTGGGAGGGAGAAGAGGCGAAGGGCTGCCTAGTGGCGGGAGGTGCTGTGGGCTCAGAAATGGCTCCCTCCAGACACCCCCCCAAAAAACGCCCTCCAGTTCAGGGGGGGGAGAGGGAGGGGGGCTTCCCAGTCAGGAGACCCCTCCCCCCCGAAAATCACCTCCCCCCCCCCAGGAAAATAGGGAGATGAGGAAGAAACCCACTCGCGATCTTGGGGGGAGGCCAAAGTGAGATTTACTGTAATAAGCTTGCAGGAGACCCACCTACAAAGGACCCATGGAAAATGGCTAATCAATAAAGCCGCTTGGGGCCAATCATTTATACCTTCAGATCAATGGAAAAAAGAGGCACTTCATGCCAGCCCCACACTCGACCCAAAGCGGATATTGGACGTCGTAGCAAATGGAAAGAAATCGGACTTTCCAATACTGCCAGGGATGCCGGCAGAGGCGAAGGGAGTTTTCACCCAGAGCTTGAAAAGCGAGAGGCAGGAAGACAAATCCGCCCCTCAAGGCCCGGAAAGTGCCGCCTGGTCTGCCAGGAATCGCGGGCGCCTGAGACTGAGGCGAGGCAGTTGGGAAAAGGCGGGAAAAGGCGCTGAGGGGAAGAAGCGGGGGGGGGAGGGGCGCCTCCTCTCTCGTCCCTCCGAGACACAAGGGGGACCCTCTTGGGAGGGGGGCAGGAAGGTCTCTCGTCCCTCCGAGACACAAGGGGGACCCTCTTGGGAGGGGGGCAGGAAGGTCTCTCGTCCCTCAGAGACACAAGGGGGACCCTCTTGGGAGGGGGCAGGAAGGTCTCTCGTCCCTCAGAGACACAAGGGGTACCCTCTTGGGAGGGGGGCAGGAAGGTCTCTCGTCCCTCAGAGACACAAGGGGGACCCTCTTGGGAGGGGGGCAGAAAGGTCTCTCGTCCCTCAGAGACACAAGGGGGACCCTCTTGGGAGGGGGGCAGGAAGGTCTCTCGTCCCTCCGAGACACAAGGGGGACCCTCTTGGGAGGGGGGCAGGAAGGTCTCTCGTCCCTCCGAGACACAAGGGGGACCCTCTTGGGAGGGGGGCAGGAAGGTCTCTCGTCCCTCAGAGACACAAGGGGGACCCTCTTGGGAGGGGGGCAGGAAGGTCTCTTGTCCCTCAGAGACACAAGGGGGACCCTCTTGGGAGGGGGGCAGAAAGGTCTCTCGTCCCTCAGAGACACAAGGGGGACCCTCTTGGGAGGGGGGCAGGAAGGTCTCTCGTCCCTCAGAGACACAAGGGGGACCCTCTTGGGAGGGGGCAGAAAGGTCTCTCGTCCCTCCGAGACACAAGGGGGACCCTCTTGGGAGGGGGGCAGGAAGGTCTCTCGTCCCTCCGAGACACAAGGGGGACCCTCTTGGGAGGGGGGCAGGAAGGTCTCTCGTCCCTCAGAGACACAAGGGGGACCCTCTTGGGAGGGGGGCAGGAAGGTCTCTTGTCCCTCAGAGACACAAGGGGGACCCTCTTGGGAGGGGGGCAGAAAGGTCTCTCGTCCCTCAGAGACACAAGGGGGACCCTCTTGGGAGGGGGCAGGAAGGTCTCTCGTCCCTCAGAGACACAAGGGGTACCCTCTTGGGAGGGGGGCAGGAAGGTCTCTCGTCCCTCAGAGACACAAGGGGGACCCTCTTGGGAGGGGGGCAGGAAGGTCTCTCGTCCCTCCGAGACACAAGGGGGACCCTCTTGGGAGGGGGGCAGAAAGGTCTCTCGTCCCTCAGAGACACAAGGGGGACCCTCTTGGGAGGGGGGCAGGAAGGTCTCTCGTCCCTCCGAGACACAAGGGGGACCCTCTTGGGAGGGGGGCAGGAAGGTCTCTCGTCCCTCAGAGACACAAGGGGGACCCCCTTGGGAGGGGGGCAGGAAGGTCTCTCGTCCCTCAGAGACACAAGGGGGACCCTCTTGGGGGGGAGCAGGAAGGTCTCTCGTCCCTCAGAGACACAAGGGGGACCCTCTTGGGAGGGGGGCAGAAAGGTCTCTCGTCCCTCAGAGACACAAGGGGGACCCTCTTGGGGGGGGAGCAGGAAGGTCTCTCGTCCCTCAGAGACAAAAGGGGGACCCTCTTGGGGGGAGCAGGAAGGTCTCTCGTCCCTCAGAGACACAAGGGGGACCCTCTTGGGAGGGGGGCAGGAAGGTCTCTCGTCCCTCCGAGACACAAGGGGGACCCTCTTGGGAGGGGGGCAGAAAGGTCACTCGTCCCTCAGAGACACAAGGGGTACCCTCTTGGGGGGGGCAGGAAGGTCTCTCGTCCCTCAGAGACACAAGGGGGACCCTCTTGGGAGGGGGGCAGAAAGGTCTCTCGTCCCTCAGAGACACAAGGGGGACCCTCTTGGGAGGGGGGCAGGAAGGTCTCTCGTCCCTCAGAGACACAAGGGGGACCCTCTTGGGAGGGGGGCAGGAAGGTCTCTCGTCCCTCAGAGACACAAGGGGGACCCTCTTGGGAGGGGGGCAGGAAGGTCTCTCGTCCCTCAGAGACACAAGGGGGACCCTCTTGGGAGGGGGGCAGGAAGGTCTCTCGTCCCTCAGAGACACAAGGGGGACCCTCTTGGGAGGGGGGCAGGAAGGTCTCTCGTCCCTCAGAGACACAAGGGGGACCCTCTTGGGAGGGGGGCAGGAAGGTCTCTCGTCCCTCAGAGACACAAGGGGGACCCTCTTGGGAGGGGGGCAGGAAGGTCTCTCGTCCCTCCGAGACACAAGGGGGACCCTCTTGGGAGGGGGGCAGAAAGGTCACTCGTCCCTCAGAGACACAAGGGGGACCCTCTTGGGGGTGTTACAGGAAAATCCGAGGGCTCCCTTGGACAAAACAAAGACACCAACCAGGATAACTTGGAGCAAAACAGCAGCCTGTAGGCTTGGCCTTTATTGAACTGTTGCAACAGGGTGTTCCCCTCACGTGCAGGAGAGAGGAAAGACCCAGAAGAATAGTGTGCAAGGTCTTATAAAAACTTTTGAAATTCCCCTCCTCTAGATCAAGCCCACCCCCAGAAACATCATGCATACATTACAGAAAGGAGGGGTTGTGGGAGGCATATATTACAGAAAGGAGGGGTTGGGGGAGGAGTTGTGGTGGTAACCTGAGTGTCTTGTCACCTGGCTGGTTCCTCCTTTCCCCCTCCCCCTGAGTCACTTCCAGGAACTTCCAGGAGACAAAGGGGATTTTGCAGTTTCCTGCCCCCTGAGGGAAGATCTGATCAGTGTCCTTTGTTTGAATCCACTCCCATATGCAGGTTCTTTGTGATCTTGATTGTCTTCTGTCTGGGATCATCAGGGTTGGCATGGGCAGGGCTCCTGTTTATGTGCTGAGACAGTGAAGGGATTTGGCTGACCAGGACTAAATCACCCCCCTTTGTTAGTTCTTGTCATATGGAGTAAAAATAAAAATGGAACAGTGCAAATCCAATGTATGGTTGATTTTCTATGAATTTATAACAGAAATGTGGCGTATGTAGTGTGTGAGTGTGAAGTTTATACAAACAGAATGATTGGGGTGGGGGGGTTCCTGCTACAGTTCCCCCCTTCGGAGATAAGATTGCAAAGGTGGTTACTTTGCAATCCTTTTCTCCGCACAATTTAAGGTGGTAAATATTAACCTGCTATTCTCCGTCCCAGATGCGTGTGTCCATGTGAACTTGAAAGGGACTTGGATGTCATGCTTCTTAAGGATATTTGTATAGAAATATAACAGTGTAACAGTGCACATAGTTAGACATAGGATATCACGTAAAATTAAAATTTTGTTGCTCAGTTACTTGTGGTATTTTAGCACCTTGGAATAAATATTTCTCTCAATAGTGGCATATATTTACATTTAGCAGGAAGGTCCACTAATGACTGAAAAATGCAGTTTGCTTTGCCCCCCACCATTTTTGTGTTCTCAGGTGTCAAAGTAGTTCTTCTGTGGTCTCACACCGGCCTGGTGTAACAGTAGTAGCAATCCCTGGTGAATCCCCTTAGGGCTTTCATATTAACCATGTTGCCTGGCACTCACCCCAGCTGGCTCAGGAGAGATATGTCCTTGCCTGGCCATTCCATGGGATTTTATTATTATTGGCTATGGTCTTGCAATCATGGGAAGTTGCTGACTTGCACTTCAAGGACCAAAAAGCTACTTGCAGCCTGGATACACTTGCCCAATTCAAACTGAGTCCAATTTGAATTTATCTTGCCCCATGGTTCTCAACTTTTCAAACCAATCTGTTAAAAGAAAACCATTCTTAAAAGGGCACTTGTCCAAATAAGTCAATTTAACTCTATAAGGGATTATTCCTGCTAAACCAAAGCATATCCACCTTCATGTATCTTAGAAGCTTCTCCTTGGTAAAATGAGTTTTAGCACATTTTTAAAATGGGTAGGGAAGTTGGCAGAATGCCAGGTGAAACAACTAAATGTGGTTATAAATTTATCTAATTCTAAACATTGGACTACATAATAGCCTGATCTGTAAAAAAAAGCATAAAATGTATGAGAATCCTCAACTGGGGTGTAAGGAATAGGACATTAAACATAAAAACAATTACACACAAAAATAGCCACAAATAGCCCCCCCATTTGTGGAAATAACACACTGTCAGACACATTTCAACATTCCCACACAATAACACATAATACAAAACAAACTAATTAAGTATCAGTTACATATCTTGAGACAATTGTGATATTTTTACGCTTGTATCTTGAGGTTCATAAGTCAGAAAATGTCCTTGCAATTCAACTCCACCCCCCATTTGTCAGCCCCACTCCCCCGGCAGTCTATATCCTTTGAAACAGATAGCTGTGGCCATATTGAAAACTTTGATGTCTTCTGTTGTGGTGGCGAAGGTTTTCATTGGATCTGTAGTAACACACTTGTAGAAGTGATATCCTGTAAGGGCAGGGTGGACTTAAAAGACACAGTTAAAATAATAATAATAAAACACACACATACAATGACCTATGAGGAACCAAAAATAAATAAATGCTAAGACACACAATTTTTTAAGAAACCTGAAGTAACCTGCTTTGGCATTCTAACGTCCCAAATGAAAATAAAAGAGTGTTTCTTGATGTGACAACATCAGTCAGAATGTTAATAGCAAAATACTGGGAAATGACTTAATACCAAGAAAATGAATGGCAATTTAAAGTTGTGCAAGTACCTTGAACTAGCCAAAATGATAGAATTAATAAGAAATGATCAGGCAAAGGGTAAACAAATACCATTCCACAAACAATGTTAGGTTGTGCTTCGCTTAATTTCGTAGACATCATGGAAAAACTGATTAAATAAATGAAAAGAGATTATTTGTAACTTAAAGCGTCAAAGGCACGAAGAGATGGAAGTCACAAATACAGCAGGGATTCAGACTTGTTTCACAGAACAGGAAAGAAAGTTGCTGTGGGAGAAAAGAAGGGACAAAAACCTTTGTTATCGGGATTCACATATCCTGTTAAAAGGGAAAAATTATTTCATGTGAGAAGCCAGTCAGGAAATGCTGTTCCTAAAATGCACACAAAGTCTGTGATTTAAATCCCTTGGGGGGGGAGTGCTTTGAAATTTACCTGTGAAAAGAATTTGGCATGTTAATCATGTTAAGATTTGAAACTTGGCGCACCTTTTGTCTTGCGAAGCCCCTGGAGCAAAGGACACATTAAGGGTGATTTCCCTCAGTGGCTCCAAGTTTTTACATAAGGAAATTAGGATAAATTTCCCCCTTCAGCCCAAGGTCCTCTCACTCCCTACAGTTCCCCCTCCTTCCTCTATCTCTCTCCCCCCTTTGTTGCTGATCTAGCCTCTGTGCATGTGCCGAGTTCATATCTCAGCAAACCTTTTATACTATTGAAAATGTTGAAACCTTTGGCTAAATTACCATTTGAATAAAAGAAATGAAGGGTAAGGAATAAATTTTAAAAAATAGGGTTAGATTTTGTTAAAAAACAAAAAAGAGAAACTGAGCAATTAAAGTATTCAATAAAGTTAGCAATTGTAGCCCAAGCAAAAAGGACTGCTTCCTTTATGTACAGGAAAGGGCTATCATTTTGTGTGATTTCCCTCTGGTCATTCACGGAACAATGCCACGCCCTTATATATGGGGAAAAATCAGAATTTATAGGATTTTTTTAACATTCTCAGTCATTTCAGCCTTACCATTTGCAGACAAAATTTTCTGCCCTTTATTTACAGGATAAATGGTCAAGACTCATATGTATTTTATGTGCTTAAACTTTGAATTGACTTTGAAGTTTGATTTTTTTTTTTTAATAGTAGAGAAAATGATAAACACTGTTCTGCTTCAAAACATCACGGATTTTACCTCTCACCTTTTTTTTTTTTTTTTTAAGAAAAACAAAGAGCAAAGTTGGTCTGAATTTCAACTCATCACATGCTTGCAGACACATGGCTCTCCACACAGCCACAAATTGGGAGAGCTAAAAGGGACCCTTGGGTCATCTAGTCCAACCCTAAATACAGTGTTCATAGCAAGATTTCAAAGCAAGATTTGCACTATCAAAAGGACATATACATTTAAGTACAGATTTTCAACTAGGAAAGGAAACATCTGCTCGTTTCATGTACTAAGGAAGAGAAAAAGAAAAGTAGCCAACTTTACACAGAACCGTTTTAGCAGATCTTGAGATAGTTTGAGTTTGCTTCCTTCAAGTTCCTAGAGGAATTATCTTTATTTTTTTTTTTATAATAATGTTTTTATTTGCTTTTTTCCAAGGTCAGATACATCGTCAGTTATTCAACAAAGGCAGTTTTACAGAAAGAAAAAGAAAGAGGTTATAAGCAAAAAAGAGATCTTACTTTACAAAACAATTTTTCATGATCTACTGGACTTCCCCACATCTTCCATCCCCTGCATCTTTTTCAATAAAATAAAGTTACAGCAAATTAATACCTTGTTTCCTGTGTTTTGTACTTTCCTCAATTGTATATTAGGTTTAGGAGAAATATTGTTAGTTCACAATTCCAACAGTCCTCAATATAGAAACTTTACCCTAGACTTTAGTCATTTCATCATCAGAACTTAAATTCAGCAATATCAGAAATTTGAAATCTGAAGCTTGTTGTCTAAAAACTTAACAAATTCTCAACATTCACATAACTTATAATGTTTTTGTAAATAGTCCTTAAATTTTTTCCAGTCCTCTTCCACTGCCTCTTCTCCCAGGTCTCGGATTCTGCCAGTCATTTCGGCCAGTTCCATATAGTCCATCAGCTGCGTATGCCACTCTTCCAGCGTGGGTAGCTCCTGTACCTTCCAATATTTAGCCAATAGAATTCTTGCTGCTGTAGTTGCATATAAAAAGAAAGTTCTATCCTTCTTTGTCACTCTCTGGCCCACAATGCCCAGGAGAAAGGCCTCTGGTTTCTTAGTAAAGGTATACTTAAATACCTTTTTCAACTCATTATAAACCATTTCCCAGAATGCCTTCACCTTCGGGCATGTCCACCAGAGGTGAAAGAACGTTCCTTCAGCTTCCTTACACTTCCAACACCTTTTATCAGACAAATGGTAAATCTTTGCAAGTTTGACTGGGGTCATGTACCACCTATATATCATTTTCATAATGTTTTCTTTCAAGGCACTACATGCCGTGAATTTCATATCGGTGTTCCATAACCTTTCCCAGTCTTCAAACATGATGTTGTAACCAATGTCTTGAGCCCATTTAATCATAGCTGATTTAACTAACTCATCTTGTGTATTCCATTTAAGCAGCAAGTTATACATTCTTGAGAGCACTTTCGTCTTAGGTTCAAGTAGTTCTGTCTCTAATTTTGATTTTTCCACCTGGAAACCAATCTTTTTATCTTTTTTAAACATCTCTTGAATTTGGGCATAGAGAAACCAGTCTCGCACCTTGTCCTTTATTTTTTCTAAACTCTGCAGCTTCCAATTATCTCCAACTTTTTCTATTATCTCACAATATTTAGCCCAACCACTCTCCATGTTAAGTACTTTGGTGGTCTTCGCCTCCGTTGGTGACAACCACCTCGGTGTCTTATTTTCAAATAAGTCCTTGTATCTAGTCCAGACATTAAACAAAGCTTTCCTGACAATATGGCTCTTGAACAATTTATGTACCTTTACCTTGTCGTACCACAAATATGCATGCCATCCAAAAGCATTGTTAAACCCTTCCAGATCTAGGACATCAGTGTTTTCTAGTAGAAACCAATCCTTCAGCCAGCAGAAGGATGCTGCCTCATAGTATAACCTTAAGTCCGGCAGGGCAAACCCCCCTCTTTCTTTAGCATCTGTTAGTATTTTAAGTTTTATCCGGGGCCTTTTGCCCTGCCAGACAAATTTCGTAATGTCCTTCTGCCACTTTCCAAAACACTCCACTCTATCCACGATCTGCAGGGTTTGAAACAAGAATAACATCTTTGGCAATACATTCATCTTTACAGCTGCAATTCTTCCCGACAAGGTAAGTTTTAGTCTTGACCAAATTTCTAAGTCCTTTTTAATTTCAATCCAGCATTTTTCATAATTATCTTTGAATAAGTTCAAATTTTTCCCGGTCAAATTCACCCCCAGGTATTTCACTTTTTTAGCCACATTTAACTCCGTTTCTCTCTGAAACTCATCTATTTCTAAAGAAGTCAGATTTTTCGCCAAAACCTTTGTTTTTTGTTTGTTCAACTTGAATCCTGCCACCTGACCAAACTCATAAATTAATTCTAAAGCTCTTTTAGTACTAGCTTCTGGCTCCTGTAGTGTTAAAACCAAATCATCTGCAAAGGCCTTCAACTTATATTGTTTACCTCCGACCTGTATTCCTTGTACCTCCTGATCCTTCCTAATCAAGTTCAGCAATACCTCCAGGACCGAAATAAATAGCAGGGGTGATAGGGGGCACCCCTGTCGTGTTCCTTTTTCAATTCTGAACTCTTCTGTCACCACATTATTCACTATCAATTTAGCTTTTTGCTCTGAATAGATTGCTTCTATACCATTTTGAAACGCCCCTCCCACTCCCATCCCTTCCAAATTTCTCTTCATAAATTTCCAAGATATATTGTCAAAGGCCTTCTCTGCATCTATAAAAATTAATACAGCTCTTGTGTTCAAATTTGTCTGTAGTAGCTCCAGAACATCTATAATGTTCCTAGTGTTGTCAGACAGATGTCTACCAGGGAGAAAGCCTGCTTGGTCTTTATGAATTACTTCATTCAGAACTTTTTTAAATCTACTTGCCAGAATGTCAGCAAAAATTTTGTAATCCACATTCAGGAGTGAAATAGGACGATAATTCTTGAGTTGAGTCTTTTCAGATTCCAATTTTGGTATCAAAGTGATGAATGCTTCTTTCCACGATTCCGGAGCCCCCTTCCCCTCCATAATTTGGTTACACACCTCCACTAATGGTTGAATCAAATAATCTTTTAAAACCTTGTAATATTTGGAGGTGAGTCCATCTGGGCCTGGGGATTTCCCCAATTGCATGTTCTGAATGGCACTTTCTATTTCCTGCTGTGTTATTCTGTAATTCAGGGTTGTTTGTTTATCTTGGGATAATTTTTTCAATCCGTTACTTTTTAAAAATTGAATAATCTCCTCCTCCGCCTGTGGACCTTGAGTAAACAGTTTTTTGAAATATCTCTGGAAACACTTTCTAATTTCTTCTGGTTTCTGAATACTTTCTCCATCAACCTCCAAGTTGGTAATAGAATTCAATTTGTGTCTCTTTTTCAGCTGCCATGCTAATAATTTTCCACATTTGTTTGCTGATTCAAAAGATCTTTGTTTCATTTGTTTAATTTTCCATTCTACTTCTTGGTTTATCAATTTGGCATATTGTGCTTGATGGAACTTAATTTCTCTTAACACTTCTTTTGACTTTGGGTTAAGTCTAAGTCTTTTTTCACCCTCTCGTATCTTCTCTAAAATCTTGTCTCTTTTCCCATTCCAGAGTTTTTTCTTAATAGAATTTTGTTGAATCAGAAACCCCCTCATTACAGCTTTGCTTGCGTCCCAGATTGTTCTCTTGTCCACCGGGGTATTCATATTGATTTCAAAATAATCCTTCAACGTTTTTTGGGCCTTCTTCACAATCTCCTGATCTCTGAACAAAGTGTCATTCATTCTCCATCTGAAGGATCCAGCTGGCACAAGTCTCAGATCCATTTTCAATGCGTTATGGTCGGAGCAGGTTTTAGGGCAGATCTCTATTTTTTTTGTCTTAGGGGCCAGCCCTCTAGTTATCCAAATTTGGTCAATTCTTGTCCATGATAGGTGAGCCTCAGAAAAGAAAGTCCCTTCTTTACCTAGTGGGTTTTTGGTCCTCCAAATGTCGATCAAGTCCATATTGTCTGTCAGTTCAAAAAAAGATTTAGGTAGTCTGCCATCTTTAGTCAAATTTTGGTTTTGTGACTTATCCATATGTGTAGAGACGACTCCATTCATATCTCCCATCAAAATGATGTTAGTGTAGTCTATATGATCCAACATTATCTCATGCAGCTTTTTGTAAAATTCCGCTTTCCCCTCATTTGGTGCATATACTCCTACTATCAAAAATTTTTCTCCTTGTGTTTGGATTTCAATCGCCAAAATTCTTCCTTGTTCATCTTTAAATATCAACTTTGGTGCTAGGTTCTCTTTTGCATAAATCACTACTCCTCTTTTCTTAACTTTGTCTGAGGAAACAAATTCTTGGCCTAATTTTTTGTTAATTAAAACTCTCCTATGGAGCCTAGTCACATGTGTTTCTTGTAGGCATATGATGTCCAATTGTTCCTTTCTCAATATGTGAAAAATCTTTTTCCTTTTCTCAGGGGAATTTGCACCATGAATGTTCCAACTAAATAGCTGCAGAGACATCTTGAATCAAATTGTTAGCCAGTAGGCGTGTCTTTCTTGCTGTCAAGATCTGGAGGTATTGCACCAGGCGGAGGTGGTGGCCAGGCACCTGCTACTCCTTTCCGAAGGTCCTCCCCGTAGTCGTTCAAAAATTTTTCTTGGTCTTCTGCTGATCTAATTCTCACTTTTTTCCCTTTAATGCTGAAAGATAGTCCTTGAGGGAATTCCCACCTATAAGGGATTGTGTTGTTTCTCAGTAGGCTTGCGAGGTCTTTATATGCAATTCTTAAATCCAACAGCTGTTTCGGAATGTCTCTGAAGATTTCTGCAGTTCTTCCCTGAATCACCAATGTATTTTTAAAATGAAGGCCGAGTATGTTATCTTTTTCTTGCTTAGATCTCAAAATGACCAAGCAATCTCTTGGTTTGTCCTTCTTTGCTACTCTTCCCAGCCTGAAGGCGGTGACAATTTTAAAGTCCTTGTCTTCTGCGATACCCCAGAACTTTGATATTTCTGCCGTCAGGTAGCTGATCAAATCTTCTTTCTCAAGTTCTGGTATATTCCTAATCCTAAGGTTGCTTTCCCGGTTTTTCAATTCTGCCATGGACAGGTAGGCTTGCTGTTCATTAAGCTGTCTGCTCAGTGGTCTTACTTCTCCTCTTACTTCCTCTATCCTCTTTTTATTTTGGTCTGCCTTTAAATTTGCTTCTTCGGCTAATTTACGATTTTCTGCTGTTGTTGCCTGCAAATTTCCAATGGCCTCTAAATTTTTAGAAACTTGGTCAGTCAATTTGTTGATTGTGGCTGTCACCTGATCAAACTTAGAGGCCTGCTCATCTGCCTTTTTATTTAACGCTGCCAGCTGTTCCAAAATTTCCTTAGATACAGGATCTAGTCCTCCTGCAGCCATGTCCCGAAAAGCTGGCTGTTTAATTTCTCCTTCTTGCAGACCTGTAACTATTGGAACTGATGATCTGCGAGGCTGCACCGGCAAGGTTGTTTGTATTAGCTCAGATTGTTTTGCTTTTTTGGCAGCTCTTGTTTTTGCGGCTCCACTCATTCCACAGCTGTCCATGTAGCAAGGTCAAATTGTAAATCCCATGGGAAAGACAAACCGAAAGGTAAACATCCAGGCAGAAGCTTTACAAAAAACCCTGCAGTTCCCAGAGACTATATATTCCACAATCCAGTAGGGGGAGCTCCCCAAAAGTTAAGAGAAAAAAAAGGGTGAAAAGTTTCCACCATTAAATTCCCCTCTTTAAAAGTTCCAAAAAGTTCCAAAAGTTAGAGAAAAACCGAAAACCAAGGGGTAGAACCTTCAAAAGTTCATTTAAACTAGCAGAGAATACGTGTTCTTTACAGTGGTGCATGCACAGTTCCTTATTTGTAACCACAAAAGTAGCCCCAAAGTAACTTTAAAGTCTTGTATACAGTTACCGCAGTCTGATGATTTTTGTATCCAGACAGCCCGAGAGCTGTTTTGAAACTTTGTAATCCACACAAGAGAGAAAGGAAGAGGTTGCTGCCTATATCCTCTTGTAAAAAAAGAAATTCTCAACTTTTCTTAACTTTCCATGCACTTTAATTCGAATTTGCAAGGTGTACTCCAACTTCTTAAAAGTCCCTCTCAGCGCTTCAGATTTATAGCTCTTTGCTTGGTGTTTAAACAGAGCCGGAAGACGGACTTCCTTTTTAACGTCTCCCGCTTTCAGCCAAATTTCAGAAATTTAGAGTCCCAAATCTCAAAAACCTTACTCACGAGTAAGTTGATTCCAATCGAATGTTCAAGGAAGAAAGGTCAGCGCTCATCAGCAGCAGCCGCGCGGCTTCACTCCCGCGGAAAGAGCGATGAACTCACAGCACCGCTACCCCCTCCACGTTCCGGAGCCCCTTACGGGGTCCCTTCTTCGTTTCCGAGGTCGCTCTTGGTGCCCGCCGAGTCCCACGACCACAGGCTCACTCTACCTGTGGTTTTTCTTAACGGGTCTCCGCTTTGCCGTAGCGGACGACCCTTTTCCGCGGAGCCCCTCTTCACAGCGCGAAGAGGACCGCCATTGCTGTTTCGCGCCGCCTCCGGAAGTCCCTAGAGGAATTATCTTTAAAGGAAGATTGGAGTGAACATTTTTCCTAAGAGGGAGGGGATCTCTTATAAAGCATAGTTAAAACAGCCATAGATTTGATTTTAAAAGGAATACACAAGTGAACAATTTTTACTCAATTCTTCCTGAACTTGCAGAGGAATAGTAAGCCTAATCTATGCCCCCCCTTGCAGTTTCCTTTACAGGAAGCTTACTCGGGAGTAAATTTACCCGGCACAGAAGTAAGAAGGAGAAGGGGGGGGGAAACCCTGAAAGAGACAGAATGAAACAAAGGGGCATTTTTTTTTTTTAAGAAAAGAGGCCAGGAAGACCGATATCAGGACTGGACTCAGATAGACAATTTTGCTGGCTATGGAAGTCTCTACATTTAATACCAATTTAAATACCAATTTTTTCTTAGAAAGAACACATTTTCATAGGCGGACGCTTAATGCAGTGTTTCCCAACTGGTGTTCCGCGGCACACTAGTGTGCCGCAAGACGTTGCCTGGTGTGCCATGGGAGGGAGGCGGGTGAGTCGGGCGGCGAGAGGTGGGGCGGCGCGAGGAGAGGCCGCCCAGCGCGGGGCTCTTGCCGTCTGCCTGCCTGGCTGCCTGCGTGGCGCTGACGTCACGGGGCTGTAACGTGCCCCACATAGGCACACGCGGGGCGGCGAGCGAGCTCCCTCCCACATCCCATCGCCGGCTCTGCACCAGGCGGTAGAGCTTGGCGAAGTCGCCGCGCTGGAAGGCCAGCAGCGCGCGCGCCTTGGCCAGGCTCTCGCCCGCCTGCGCCTCCAGGCACGGCGCCTCGGCGTCGGGCGGCAGCGAGCCCAGGAAGCGGCCCAGCCGGCCGGGGTCGCCCGCCTGCAGCAGCGCCTCGCACCTGCACGAGACCTGCTCCGCCGAGAAGCGCGGCGAGCGCGGAGGATCGGGCGCGGCGGAGGCCAGCCCCGCGCTTGGAGAGGGCGCAGCAGCCGTCGCCAAACCCGATCCTCCTCCTCCTGCTCCGCCGCCGTCCTCTGGCTCTCGGCCGGGAGGAGCCTGCGGCGACGGGGCAGGCGCAGAAGTTGGCAGAAGTTGGCGCGCCTCCTCGGCAGCGCCTTCGTCCTCCTCCTGCCTCTGCTCTCCTCCGGCCGGGGGGCTCGGCGGGGCCCGCGGGGAAGGAGGCCATGTTCGCGGCGCGCGGGATCGCGGCCCCCCTTGCCCGCCTCCGGCCCACTCCCCTCCCCCTGCGCGCTGCCCTAGCCATGCGGGTCTCCTCCCCCTGCGCCGCCGTCCCCTTTCCACATTCTAGGAGCCGCGGTCCGCCTACCGCCCCCGGGCCGCGGCGCGGCTCCCAGCCCGGGCTGGCCTCCGCCTCCTGGGACGCGCGCCCACCCCCGCGGCCCCCCAAACTTCGGAGCAACTCTCCAGACGCTTCTCCCCCACCTCGGTCTCCCTCCTTTCCACTTCTCTTCCCCCCTTCCTTCCCTCTTTCTTTCTCTTTCTCTCCCACCCGCCTTTCCTTCTATTAACTTTCCTTTCCCCTCCCTTCGTCCTTCCTACTTTTACTCCTGGGCTCCTCCCCCCTTTGCGCAGCCACAAATCAATCTCTCTCTCTTTTTCCCCCTCTCTCTCTTCTTTGCTCAGACGCAAAAAAGCGCCGCTTTTTGGAAATCCGGACTGCTGTCCCCACTGAAACGATACTTTAAAAAAGGAAGAACCCACTGGCTCTTATTTCTGTTTAAAGCAGTAGATCCCGAACTCTTTTGGCCCACTGCCCCCTTGGTTCCACATCCCCCAGTGTCCCCTATGCTTACTCTATAGAAAGCATTACAGGGGTTAACGCGGCTCGCTAAGGAAGATATTAATAGAATTCTGCATTTGGGGGGAGACCCTAACAGTCATCTACCATTACCTTCTATGCTGTTACTATTTTTTTATTTTTTTTTACATAAGTAAAAAGTGACCTTTCCCCATCTGGCATGGTGGTGTGCCTCGAGATTTTTTTCATGAAACAAGTGTGCCTTTGCCCAAAAAAGGTTGGGAAACACTGGCTTAATGAAATACATATACTGCATTTTAGCTTGAGAGAGCAGTTGGCTCTACTAGGCTTTCGCAGCAGAAACATTAGTTTCTTCACAGCACATTTCAAAATACTGGGAAAAAAATACTGGAACACGGATATAAACTCATAAACTCAAACGTTGCAACATAACATTATCTACCATCAACTTAAAATCATACTCCTCACTCAAGCTACTTGGAGGAAGACTCCTTGGAGCCTCTCTCAAAGAACAAACATTTGCACACTTCATTCTAATGATTTTTTTTTTCGTCCTGTTTAAGATTGATGAGGCCCAACATGGCTTCCTTAGATTTAAAATTTTTGAAGCAAGCTTGCAATTTAAAACTATGTGCATTTAAGAACAGTCTGTGGATGCCGGGGCCAATGTAAACACAAACCCTTTTAATATTTCCAAATCTTTGAATACATCTCATATCCTTTTTTTTTTCTTTTTTTTTCAAGAGAAACTAAGATCTCTAATGTGTGGGCTCTCAGGCTGGGCTGTTATTATATCTACTGCCTTCTGAGCACCATTAAATTTACGGTTTCATGTTCTAGCTTTAGGTTATAGTTTAACACCACAAATTTGATGTGTTCAGCTCTCCCTAAGGGTTCAAACCCTGATTTTGTTGAAGGATCCCTGGGGTGGCCACTGTGCCCTGGGTTCCAGGTGGTGGGCCTAAGCCACCCACTAAAAGTTACAATGGTCTCGTACTTTGTACTTGGAAAGACCATTTTGCCCCTTTATTTTTTTTTTATTTTTCCAATTGGAGATGACAAGCTGGAGGGGCATATTAGAATCCTCTCTGGGGCAAAAGGCTTCATAGAAGCCTTGTTGCCAGGAGGAGTCCAGTTAGGGTGTTTAGTGAGCTCCCATTCTCTCATATGTTATTATTAGGCTTTTTTTCTTTTCTTTTTTTCATTAACGAAGTACGCTAAAGACAGAAAGAGTGGACGCACACACACAAGGGAGGAGGGGCAATGGGAAAGAAAGGGGGGACAGAAAAAGGATCCTTTCAGTACTCAAAGTACCCTTGACTAACACAATTCCTACTTATCTATAAACCACGAATTAATTTCTGGAAATCTCAAACCTGAATCTGAAACAAACCCACGGGTCTCTCTGCCCGGAACCTCAAACCACGGGTCTCTGCCCGGAACCTCAAACCACGGGTCTCTGCCCGGAACCTCAAACCACGGGTCTCTCTACCCGGAATTCCTTTACCTCAGCGCTGCTTACAAGACTAACCCTAGTGTGGGGCCCCAATTCCCCCCTCTACCCTCCACGACAGCCTCCTGCCTAGCCTTTGAGACTAAGTTCGGAACCCCTACTGGACGCTTGCGCAGTGCAATGCCAGATTAAGGCCCGAGAAAATGAAGGTTTGGAAAGGAAACAAACAACCTTGCGTTCTGACGTACCCGGGTCATCCCTAACAAAGGTCGCCAGGCAGCAGGGGCAGCTTTGTTTGCATAATAGACAAGAAAAGAGAGAGAGAGAGAGAGAGAGAGAGAGAGAGAGAGAGAGAGAGAGAGAGAGAGAGAGAGAAGGCTTGGATGGACCCCCCTGGACGACTCCGAAAGAGGGACGTCAGAGAAAACAGTAAAGAGCCACGCTTTCCTGGACTCAATTCCAAGACGGAAAACGGGGGAGAAAAGGGATAGAGAGATTAAGACGTTCCTGGACGACCCTGCGAGGGAACGTCGGAAAACAGTAAAAGTACCACAATTTCCCCGGACACGTTCCATGTAAGAAATTGGGGGGAGAGAAAGGGAAAGGTTTTGATGTTCCTAGACGACTCCGAAAGGCAACATCATACAGTAAAGTTCCGCGACCTCCCTGGCCACCCTCCGAAAGGGGAGAATCGGGGGAGAAAAGGGGAGAGTTTAAGACGTTCCTGGACGACCCCGGGAGGGAACGTCAGAAATGAAAGAAGGAAAGTCTGGCTGCCGTGGGGACGCTGCTTCTCCACCCCCCTCCCAATGTATTTACTTCAAACCATACTCACGTTCGAAGATGTCCCCCGCGGATCCCGGGATCCTTTCTTTTTAGCCGGCTTGACCTCGCCTTTGCTCCCCCTGGTTAGGCTTTTGGTGACGATTGATTACCGCCCGCAAAGAGGAGGCAGGGAGAGGAAGAAGGATCCCTGGGCTAAGGCTGCCCAGTGGCGCCCGATCCCCTCTGTCTCCCCTCTCACCTCTGCAGGAGAACCAAGTGTCCCTGAGAATGGTCGCCAACTGTTACAGGAAAATCCGAGGGCTCCCTTGGACAAAACAAAGACACCAACCAGGATAACTTGGAGCAAAACAGCAGCCTATAGGCTTGGCCTTTATTGAACTGTTGCAACAGGGTGTTCCCCTCACGTGCAGGAGAGAGGAAAGACCCAGAAGAATAGTGTGCAAGGTCTTATAAAAACTTTTGAAATTCCCCTCCTCTAGATCAAGCCCACCCCCAGAAACATCATGCATACATTACAGAAAGGAGGGGTTGTGGGAGGCATATATTACAGAAAGGAGGGGCTGAGGGAGGAGTTGGTGGTAACTTGAGTGTCTTGTCACCTGGCTGGTTCCTCCTTTCCCCCTCCCCTTCCAGGAATTTCTAGGAGACAAAGGGGATTTTGCAGTTTCCTGCCCCCTGAGGGAAGATCTGATCAGTGTCCTTTGTTTGAATCCACTCCCATATGCAGGTTCTTTGTGATCTTGATTGTCTTCTGTCTGGGATCATCAGGGTTGGCATGGGCAGGGCTCCTGTTTATGTGCTGAGACAGTGAAGGGATTTGGCTGACCAGGACTAAATCACCCCCCTTTGTTAGTTCTTGTCATATGGAGTAAAAATAAAAATGGAACAGTGCAAATCCAATGTATGGTTGATTTTCTATGAATTTATAACAGAAATGTGGCGTATGTAGTGTGTGAGTGTGAAGTTTATACAAACAGAATGATTGGGGTGGGGGGGTTCCTGCTACAGTGGGGAGCAGGAAGGTCTCTCGTCCCTCAGAGACACAAGGGGGACCCTCTTGGGAGGGGGGCAGGAAGGTCTCTCGTCCCTCAGAGACACAAGGGGGACCCTCTTGGGAGGGGGGCAGAAAGGTCTCTCGTCCCTCAGAGACACAAGGGGGACCCTCTTGGGAGGGGGGCAGAAAGGTCTCTCGTCCCTCAGAGACACAAGGGGGACCCTCTTGGGGGGGGCAGAAAGGTCTCTCGTCCCTCAGAGACACAAGGGGGACCCTCTTGGGGGGGAGCAGGAAGGTCTCTCGTCCCTCAGAGACACAAGGGGGACCCTCTTGGGAGGGGGGCAGGAAGGTCTCTCGTCCCTCAGAGACACAAGGGGGACCCTCTTGGGAGGGGGGCAGAAAGGTCTCTCGTCCCTCAGAGACACAAGGGGGACCCTCTTGGGAGGGGGGCAGAAAGGTCTCTCGTCCCTCAGAGACACAAGGGGGACCCTCTTGGGGGGGAGCAGGAAGGTCTCTCGTCCCTCAGAGACACAAGGGGGACCCTCTTGGGAGGGGGGCAGAAAGGTCTCTCGTCCCTCAGAGACACAAGGGGGACCCTCTTGGGAGGGGGGCAGAAAGGTCTCTCGTCCCTCAGAGACACAAGGGGGACCCTCTTGGGAGGGGGGCAGGAAGGTCTCTCGTCCCTCAGAGACACAAGGGGGACCCTCTTGGGAGGGGGGCAGGAAGGTCTCTCGTCCCTCAGAGACACAAGGGGGACCCCCTTGGGAGGGGGGCAGGAAGGTCTCTCGTCCCTCAGAGACACAAGGGGGACCCTCTTGGGGGGGAGCAGGAAGGTCTCTCGTCCCTCAGAGACACAAGGGGGACCCTCTTGGGGGGGAGCAGGAAGGTCTCTCGTCCCTCAGAGACACAAGGGGGACCCTCTTGGGAGGGGGGCAGGAAGGTCTCTCGTCCCTCAGAGACACAAGGGGGACCCTCTTGGGAGGGGGGCAGAAAGGTCTCTCGTCCCTCAGAGACACAAGGGGGACCCTCTTGGGAGGGGGGCAGAAAGGTCTCTCGTCCCTCAGAGACACAAGGGGGACCCTCTTGGGGGGGAGCAGGAAGGTCTCTCGTCCCTCAGAGACACAAGGGGGACCCTCTTGGGAGGGGGGCAGAAAGGTCTCTCGTCCCTCAGAGACACAAGGGGGACCCTCTTGGGAGGGGGGCAGAAAGGTCTCTCGTCCCTCAGAGACACAAGGGGGACCCTCTTGGGGGGGAGCAGGAAGGTCTCTCGTCCCTCAGAGACACAAGGGGGACCCCCTTGGGAGGGGGGCAGGAAGGTCTCTCGTCCCTCAGAGACACAAGGGGGACCCTCTTGGGAGGGGGGCAGAAAGGTCTCTCGTCCCTCAGAGACACAAGGGGGACCCTCTTGGGGGGGAGCAGGAAGGTCTCTCGTCCCTCAGAGACACAAGGGGGACCCTCTTGGGAGGGGGGCAGGAAGGTCTCTCGTCCCTCAGAGACACAAGGGGGACCCTCTTGGGGGGGAGCAGGAAGGTCTCTCGTCCCTCAGAGACACAAGGGGGACCCTCTTGGGAGGGGGGCAGGAAGGTCTCTCGTCCCTCAGAGACACAAGGGGGACCCTCTTGGGGGGCAGCAGGAAGGTCTCTCGTCCCTCAGAGACACAAGGGGGACCCTCTTGGGAGGGGGGCAGGAAGGTCTCTCGTCCCTCAGAGACACAAGGGGGACCCTCTTGGGGGGGAGCAGGAAGGTCTCTCGTCCCTCAGAGACACAAGGGGGACCCTCTTGGGAGGGGGGCAGAAAGGTCTCTCGTCCCTCAGAGACACAAGGGGGACCCTCTTGGGAGGGGGGCAGGAAGGTCTCTCGTCCCTCAGAGACACAAGGGGGACCCTCTTGGGAGGGGGGCAGAAAGGTCTCTCGTCCCTCAGAGACACAAGGGGGACCCTCTTGGGAGGGGGGCAGGAAGGTCTCTCGTCCCTCAGAGACACAAGGGGGACCCTCTTGGGAGGGGGGCAGGAAGGTCTCTCGTCCCTCAGAGACACAAGGGGGACCCTCTTGGGGGGGAGCAGGAAGGTCTCTCGTCCCTCAGAGACACAAGGGGGACCCTCTTGGGAGGGGGGCAGAAAGGTCTCTCGTCCCTCAGAGACACAAGGGGGACCCTCTTGGGAGGGGGGCAGGAAGGTCTCTCGTCCCTCAGAGACACAAGGGGGACCCTCTTGGGAGGGGGGCAGGAAGGTCTCTCGTCCCTCAGAGACACAAGGGGGACCCTCTTGGGAGGGGGGCAGGAAGGTCTCTCGTCCCTCAGAGACACAAGGGGGACCCTCTTGGGAGGGGGGCAGAAAGGTCTCTCGTCCCTCAGAGACACAAGGGGGACCCTCTTGGGTGGGGGGCAGGAAGGTCTCTGGTCCCTCAGAGACACAAGGGGGACCCTCTTGGGAGGGGGGCAGAAAGGTCTCTCGTCCCTCAGAGACACAAGGGGGACCCTCTTGGGAGGGGGGCAGGAAGGTCTCTGGTCCCTCAGAGACACAAGGGGGACCCTCTTGGGAGGGGGCAGAAAGGTCTCTCGTCCCTCAGAGACACAAGGGGGACCCTCTTGGGAGGGGGGCAGAAAGGTCTCTCGTCCCTCAGAGACACAAGGGGGACCCTCTTGGGAGGGGGGCAGAAAGGTCTCTCGTCCCTCAGAGACACAAGGGGGACCCTCTTGGGAGGGGAGCAGGAAGGAGGGGGCTTTCAGACTAAGGGGTGGCAGGGGGGTCTCTCTCTCCCTTGTCGCAGGAAACCCACCGCCATCATTCAGTTTGTACAAACTCCACACACACACACTCACTACATACCCTACGCTTCTGTGATAAATTCATAGAAAATCAACCATACATCGGATCTGCACTGTTCCACTTTTATTTGACTCCATGAAGGAAGGACTACAAAATGGGGAAGAAGTGTGCATGCACACTGTTATGGCAAAAATCTGGGTGCGAGGCTGCTCTGCCACCCAGTTCGTCGGACTAAGTCCGCGGGTCCCTGCGGAGGAAAATGAGCTCAGCCGGAGACAGGAGCAAACTGCAGAAGATCCAAGTTTATTGGCCAACAGGTTCAAGACGAGATTGAACAGTGAGAAAGAGGTGACATGAGTTTTTGAAACTTCCCTCCATGTCCCAGAATACAGTGCAAAACACGTCATGAATACATTAAAGAGAGGTTTGGTTACACAGATTACATCATGAATATATTAAAGGGAGGTTGGGTTACACAGATTAACATATGGAGGAGGGAGGGGGGAATATGCAGAGCTACACCGGATTAACATAAGGAGGAGGGAGGGGGGAATATGCAGAGCTGGAGATATGCACAGATAAACACTTCCTGGGGATGAGAAAACAATGGTCTCAAATATGCATAGTCTGGCACCTGACATTGCCTGGAGGAAAGGCTGATCAGAGCAAACTGGCACGTTGATTTTCTATGAATTTTATAGATTTTAGTCCCTTTTGACATTGACAATTGGAAATAAATTGATATATTGTAGCGAAGAAGAAGGTGAAGAAGACATGCCCCCCCCTTCCGTAACAGTCCCCCATTCGGAGATAGATTTGCATTAAAGTTCTGTAAGAACTTGCAAATCTTTTCTCCGCACCCTAAATCTCGGGGAAGGTGGGGTGCCGTGTGAGTGGGAATAGGCCCTAATGGAAAAGGAGGTGGGTTGAGCAGGGCAACAAAGGAGGGAGCAACACGGACCAATACAATGTATGTTTATGTTATGTAGATATGCACTAAATAATAACTTTGTATCTACCGTACTAGATGTGTGGGTTTGTGCAAACCTGAAGGGGACTTGCAAATCATGCCTCTTAAGGCCATTTGCAAATATAGTAGTGCAGATAGCTGGGTATAGGATATCGCATAAAGGAACACCTGTTGTATTTTGTTCAGTAGTGGTCTATGCTTTACATTTAGCAGGAAGGTCCACTATTGACTGGGAAAAAATGCAGTTCGCTTTGCCCCCCGCCATTTTGTGTTCTCAGGTGTCAAGGTAGCTCTTCTGTGGTCTCACGTGTCACAGTAGTGGCAATCCCTGGTGAATCCACTTAGGGCTTTCATATTAGCCATGTTGCCTGGCACCCATCACAGCTGGCACAGGTTTGGACACATCCTGAGGGAAATATCTTTACCTTGGCCTTTCTATGGGGTTTTATTTTAGAGGCTCTGGTCAACAGTCATGGGAAGTTGCTCACTTGCACTTAAAAGGACCAAAAGCTAATTGCAGCCTGGATACACATGCCCAATTCACACTGGGTCCAATTTGAATTTATCTTGCCCCATGGTTCTTAACTCTTCAAACCAATCTGTTAAAAGAAAACCATTCTTAAAAGGGGCACTTGTCCAAATAAGTCAATTTAACTCTATAAGGGATCATTCCTGCTAAATCAAGGCATATACACCTTCCTGAAGCTTCTCCTTGGTAAAGTGAGTTTTAACACATTTTAAAATGGGTAGGGAAGGTTGGCAGTGTGCCAGGTGGGACAGCGAAATGTGGTTATCTAAACATTGAACTACACAATAGCCTGATCCATTTGAAAGCATAAAATGTATGAAAATCCTCCATTGGGGTATAAGGAATAAGACAGTATACATTAAACATAAGACAATTACACACACACACACAAAAAAAATTCTTCCCTTTGTGGAAATAACACTGTCAAACACATTTCAACATTCCTACATAATAATACATAATACACAACAAACTAATTAAATATCAGTTGAATATAAGAGTCAAAAGATGTCCTTGCAATTCAACTCCTCCCCTCTTTGTCAGCCCCACTTCCCCTTTGAAAGAAATTTGTTGTTGCAGGTAATAAGTCTCGTGGTAGCGAAGCTTTTCATTGGATCTGTAGTAACACACTTGTAGAAGTGATATCCTGTAAGGACAGGGTGGACTTAAAAGACACAGTTAAATAATAATAAAACACACACACAAACACACACACACAATGACCTATGAGGAACCAAAATAAATAAATGCTAAGACACAGAATTTTAAGAGATCTGAAGTAACAATGAAAATAAAAGAGTGTTTCTTGATGTGACAACATCGGCTAGAGTGTTAATAGCAAAATACTGGAAAATGACTTAATGGCAATGTAACTTTGTGCAAGTACCATGAACTAGCCAAAATGACAGAATTAATAAGAAATGCTCAGGCAAAAGGTAAACAAATACCATTCCACAAACAATGTTTGGTTATGCTTCAATTAATTTCATAGACATCATGAAAAAACGGATTAAACGGATTAAATAAATGGAAACAGATTATTTATAACTTTAAAGTGTCAAAGACACAAAGGGATGGAAGTCACTAATACAGCAGGGATTTCACAGAACAGAAAGAAAGTTAATACAGCAGGGATTTCACAGAACAGAAAGAAAGTTGTTGTGGGAGAAAAAAAGGGACAAACACTTTGTTATCGGGGTTCACATATCCTGTTAAAAGGGAAAATTATTTCATGTGAGAAGCCTGTCAGGAAATGCTGTTCCTAAAATGCACACAAACAAAGTCTGTGATTTAAATCCCATTGAGGGGTGGAATTCTTTGATATTTACCTGTGAAAAGAATTTGGCATGTTAAGATTTCAAACTTGGGACACATTAAGGGTGATTTCTCTCAATGGTTCCAAGTTTTACATAAACCTCCTCCCCCCCCCACAGTTCCCCCTCCTTCCTCTCTCTCTCTCTCATTTCTTTTCCTATCCTTTTTTTTTTTTGCTGATCTAGTCTCTGTGCATGTGTGGAGTTCATGTCTCAGCAAACCGTTTATACTATTGAAATGTTGCATCTTTTGGCAAAATTAGAATTTGAATAAGGGAAGGGTAAGGAGTAGATTTTAAAAGAGGGTTAGATTTAAAACAAAAGAGAGAAACTCAGCAATTGAAGTATTCACCAACAAAGCTAGCAATTTCAGCCCAAGCAAAGCGACTGCTTCCTTTATGTACAGGAAAGGGCTAATATTCCTCTGGCCATTCGTGGAACAATGCCGCGCCCTTATATATGGGAAAAAATGGCCAGAGTCAGAATTCATAGGATTTTTTTTAATTTTTTTTTTTTAACATTCTAAGTTTTTCGGCCTTACCATTTGCAGACAAAAATTTTCCTGCCCCTTTATTTACAGGATTGGTCAAGGCCCATATGTATTGGTCTGATTTTCAAATAGTAGACAAAATGATAAACAAAATGATAAACACTGTAATCACTCAAATGCTTGGTATTACCAGTTGTGCTTCAAAACATCACAGCTTCACCTCTCACCTTTTTAAAACTAAAGAGCAAAGCTAGGCTGAATTTCAACTCCATCACCACACCAGAATTTAAGAATTACCCTGCAATGCTTGCGGACACATGTCCTTCCACACAGCCACAAATTGGGAGAGTTGAAAGGGACCCTGGGGTCATCTAGTCCAACCCTAAAATACAGGGTTCATAGCAAGATTTGTACTACCAGAGAGAGACACACATACTTATGTACACAGGCACAACTGGGGAAGAGACCATAATCAATGCTCCTATCATGTACTAAGGAAGAGGAAAATAAAAGTACCCAACTTTATACAGAGCCCCTTTAGCAGATCTTGAAGCTAGTTTGAGTGAGAGTTTGAAATGATATTTAAAGGAAGATTGAAGTGAACAGTTTTCGTAAGATAGGGAGAGGATCTCTTATCAAGCATAGTTAAAACAGCCCTAGACTTGATTTTAAGGGGAATACACAAGTGTTGCCCCCCCTCCCCTCTTTGCAGTTTCCTTTAAAGGAAGCTTACTTGGGAGTAAATTTACCTGGCACAGAAGTAAGAAGGGAGAAAACAACTGAGGGAGGCAGAGTGAAACAAAGGGGGGGGCATTTTCTAACAAAAGAGGCCAGGAAGTCTTATAGAGACTGATATCAGGAGCCTTACAATAACTCTTCTGTCCAACCAAATCAAAGTTAAAACTGGACTCACATATTTTCTTAGAATGAACACCATACTTTCATAGGCATATGCTTAATGAAATACATGCACTGCATTTTAGCTTGAGAGAGCAGTTGGCTCAACTAGGCTTTTGCAGCAGAAACATTTGGTTAGCTTCACCTTCCAAAATAGACTGGAACACAGGTGTACTCACAAACTCAAAAGTTACAACAAAACACCATTTACCATTAGACTTAAACCACCCTCCTCACTTAACTAGAGGAAGGAGGTGGGGTAATCCTCCTTCCAGAACACAAGTAGCACATATACAGGATTTTACCACTTGGGAGGAAAACTCTCTTTTGGAGCCTCTCTCAAATAACAAACATTTGCACACTCCATTCTCCATTTTTTTTTTTTTTGTTTTAAGATTGATAAGGCCCAACATGGCTTCCTTAGATTTAAAATTTTGAAGCAAGCTTGCAGTTTAAACTATGCACACTTAAGAAAGGCAGTCTGCCAGAGACAGAAGGAACAGACAACACACATAACAGACAACATGTAAACATACATATGCTCATATATGTATTAACAGACAACACACATAACAGACAACATGTAAACATATATATTCTCATCCTTTAGTTGGTTATTGCAAGGAGTTGGGCCGCTTCCTTTAGCTTCATTAAGTGAAATTAGTAGGAAGGTCCCACATGGTTTTAAGAGCCTCCTTGCCTCTTCAAACACCACCAGTTAACCAAACTGGCAGGGCTCACAATGCTTAGTTGACTGGGTACCCCTTTATATATGCATGCGTTGTTGTTGTTGCTTTTTGTTGTTGTTTCCTTTTTTGGGGGGATAGAGAAGGGAGAAAGAGAGGGGTTGATTAGGATTTGGGTAACTTGTACAGGGGCTATAGTAAAGAGGGGTCTTTCGTCGCTTGGCGACTTCCTTAGTGGGTTTTTAAAGAGCTCTAGCTATCCGGTTCCTTATATTTCCTTCCTATTTCCTTAGTCAATAACCTGGGGTCCTTTTCCACTCTGCCGATCCTGCCCAATTCCTCATGGGCTATCCCTCCTGGCAACCTCCTACCTATCGCCACAAACTCAGGAAAAGGGGCCCTACTGAACGCCCGCGCCGTGCGGTGCCAGATCGGGGGATCCCTGGATAGAGTTTCGAACCGAAAATCCCCCTTCTGGGATTGGATAGAAAGCCAGACCCCTTCCTGCCCCCTCCGTAAGGGCGCTCGGGAAGTTCGGAAGAAGAACTCCAACCCCTTGCTTTCACCCATCGGCTGGGTGAGGACTGCAGGGCCTGCTCCCTTCCAGGGCCTTTTCCAACTGGCCCAGGCCCTCTCTCCTGGCTATAAAGGGACTCCTGCTGCGGGGAAGCCTCGGACCATCAGCTGGGTGAGAACTGCAGGGCCTGCTCCCTCCCAGGGCCTTTTCCAACTGGCCCAGGGGGCGTGGCCCAGGCCCTCTCTCCTGGCTATAAAGGGACTCCTGCTGCAGTGAGGCCTCGGACCATCGGCTGGGTGAGGACTGCAGGGCCTGCTCCCTTCCAGGGCCTTTTCCAACTGGCCCAGGCCCTCTCTCCTGGCTATAAAGGGACTCCTGCTGCGGGGAAGCCTCGGACCATCAGCTGGGTGAGAACTGCAGGGCCTGCTCCCTCCCAGGGCCTTTTCCAACTGGCCCAGGGGGCGTGGCCCAGGCCCTCTCTCCTGGCTATAAAGGGACTCCTGCTGCAGTGAGGCCTCGGACCATCGGCTGGGTGAGGACTGCAGGGCCTGCTCCCTCCCAGGGCCTTTTCCAACTGGCCCAGGGGGCGTGGCCCAGGCCCTCTCTCCTGGCTATAAAGGGACTCCTGCTGCAGTGAGGCCTCGGACCATCAGCTGGGTGAGAACTGCAGGGCCTGCTCCCTCCCAGGGCCTTTTCCAACTGGCCCAGGGGGCGTGGCCCAGGCCCTCTCTCCTGGCTATAAAGGGACTCCTGCTGCAGTGAGGCCTCGGACCATCAGCTGGGTGAGGACTGCAGGGCCTGCTCCCTCCCAGGGCCTTTTCCAACTGGCCCAGGGGGCGTGGCCCAGGCCCTCTCTCCTGGCTATAAAGGGACTCCTGCTGCAGTGAGGCCTCGGACCATCGGCTGGGTGAAGACTGCAGGGCCTGCTCCCTTCCAGGGCCTTTTCCAACTGGCCCAGGGGGCGTGGCCCAGGCCCTCTCTCCTGGCTATAAAGGGACTCCTGCTGTGGGGAAGCCTCGGACCATCAGCTGGGTGAGGACTGCAGGGCCTGCTCCCTTCCAGGGCCTTTTCCAACTGGCCCAGGGGGCGTGGCCCAGGCCCTCTCTCCTGGCTATAAAGGGACTCCTGCTGTGGGGAAGCCTCGGACCATCAGCTGGGTGAGAACTGCAGGGCCTGCTCCCTTCCAGGGCCTTTTCCAACTGGCCCAGGGGGCGTGGCCCAGGCCCTCTCTCCTGGCTATAAAGGGACTCCTGCTGTGGGGAAGCCTCGGACCATCAGCTGGGTGAGGACTGCAGGGCCTGCTCCCTTCCAGGGCCTTTTCCAACTGGCCCAGGGGGCGTGGCCCAGGCCCTCTCTCCTGGCTATAAAGGGACTCCTGCTGTGGGGAAGCCTCGGACCATCAGCTGGGTGAGGACTGCAGGGCCTGCTCCCTTCCAGGGCCTTTTCCAACTGGCCCAGGGGGCGTGGCCCAGGCCCTCTCTCCTGGCTATAAAGGGACTCCTGCTGCGGGGAAGCCTCGGACCATCAGCTGGGTGAGGACTGCAGGGCCTGCTCCCTCCCAGGGCCTTTTCCAACTGGCCCAGGGGGCGTGGCCCAGGCCCTCTCTCCTGGCTATAAAGGGACTCCTGCTGCAGTGAGGCCTCGGACCATCGGCTGGGTGAGGACTGCAGGGCCTGCTCCCTTCCAGGGCCTTTTCCAACTGGCCCAGGGGGCGTGGCCCAGGCCCTCTCTCCTGGCTATAAAGGGACTCCTGCTGCAGTGAGGCCTCGGACCATCGGCTGGGTGAGGACTGCAGGGCCTGCTCCCTTCCAGGGCCTTTTCCAACTGGCCCAGGGGGCGTGGCCCAGGAACAAACTTTTGGAACAAACTCTTGGGAAGGGTGGGAAATGTTCTGCCATTGCTTCCCTGTTCCAGGGGGTCAATGTGCTTTAAAATGTCCTCAAACAGTCGGTGGCAATTTAAAGTTTTATTTCTTTTTTTCCATTGCTGGGGGTGGGTGGGATGGATATTTGGTTGGGGATTAATTTTAGTATAATTGTTTTGTTCCTTTTTGTTGTTGTTGTTGTTTTATTGGTTCTGTATAGTTTGTGTTGTGTTTTGAAGGGGCTAGATCAGGGCTGCCTGGAAGTGGGGCCCCACGATGGCTGGGACAAGTTCCACGGGGGGGGAAGCAATAGGACATCCGATCTCGGTGATCATGGGCAGGAGGCGGAGTTACGCTAAGACCAGACCATGTCATTACCGAGGAGGCAGGTTTAGTCGTTGGTTGAAGACTATCCCTGCCTCCGGGTCTGGCCTTGACCGGATGGATACTGGAATCAACAGGGGAAACCCACATGACCTGAAGGTGTTGCTGTGTAATGCCAGGTCAATGATGAACAAAACCACTGCCATCCACGACCTGATCGTGGATGGAGGACTTGACCTGGCATGTGTGACGGAGACCTGGTTGGAGGAAGCAGATGGGCCTGTCCTTGCCGCTGCTTGCCCACCAGGTTTCTCTTACGCACAGCAACCCAGGTCATGTGGGCGGGGAGGGGGGGTTGCAGTGATTTTTAGGAAGTCACTAGCTTGCACCAGGCGTCCTACTGGGAAGATCCAGTTCTCTGAGTGCATGTTCTGGAAGTTGGGCAATAGGGGCAGTACAGGATTCCTTTTGGTGTACCGACCTCCCCGCTGCACCAAGGATTCCCTGTCTGAGCTGCTTCAGGTCGTGGCGGATTTTCTCCTAGAGACACCTAGTTTGGTTGTCCTAGGGGATTTTAACATCCATGCCGACACGACCTTACAAGGGGCAGCTCGGGACTTCGTGGAAAGCATGGCCTCCATGGGGCTGTCCCTGAATAAGTTTGGCCCAACTCATAGTCATGGACATGCCTTAGACCTGGTGTTCACCTCTAGTGACGTGGGTGATCTGACACTAAGTAAAAGTGAAACAAAAGAAGTGCCATGGTCAGATCACTTCCTGGTGCAACTGGACTTCTCCGCGACCCTTCCCCTCTGCAGGGAGGTGGAACCAATTCGGATGGTCCGCCCCCGCCACTTAATGGATCCAAATGGTTTCCAGAGAGTGGTAGGGGATGCCTTATCCCATGTTGATGGCCTTTCAGCTGATTCCCTGGTGGCCCGCTGGAATGCGGAGTTAACCAGGGCTATCGACTGTCTGGCTCCGAAGCGCCCTCTCCGATTGCATGGAGCCCGGACAGCTCCGTGGTTTTCTTCGGAGCTGAGGGCGATGAAACAATTGTTGAGACGGCTAGAGCGTCGGTGGCAAAAAACTCACTCCGAATCTGACCGGACACAGGTTAGAGCTCAACGTCGAGCCTACCAAGTGGCGATAGCGACGGCGAAGAAGACTTTCTTCACCGCCTCTATTGCATCTGCAGAAAATAGTAGCAGGAGACTTTTTCAGGTGGTTCGTAATTTAACAGAACCACCTTTACCACCGGGGCTTTGTAAAGACCCCAAGATCTCCTGCAACGATTTTGCAAAGTTTTTTGCGGATAAAATCACTCATATTCGGAAGGAGCTAGACACCACCGTGGGAGCAGGGCTGGGGCGGGAGAGTGCTAGAGCTCTGCCTGGTCAAGTTGCATGGAATCGATTTCAATCCATTACCCCCGAGGATGTGGACAGGCTGCTTGGACGCGTGAAACCAACCACCTGTCTCCTGGATCCTTGCCCATCCTGGCTAATAAAAGCAAGCCGGGAAGGGCTGGGCGATGGGCTCTGCGGGGTGGTGAATGCTTCCCTCTGTGAGGGAGCATTCCCAGATCCGCTGAAGGAGGCGGTCATCAAACCGCTTCTTAAAAAACCATCTTTAGACCCGGCCAGTATGGCCAACTATCGCCCAGTCTCAAATCTTCCATTCTTGGGCAAGGTGATTGAGCGCGTGGTTGCTGAACAACTCCAGGCACGCCTGGAGGATGCGGACCATTTGGATCCCTTCCAATCGGGATTCAGGCCTCATCATGGGACTGAAACTGCCTTGGTCGCGCTGGTTGATGATCTCCGGCGAGCTAGGGACAAAGGTGAGAGTTGTTTCCTAGTTCTGCTGGATCTCTCAGCGGCCTTTGATACAATCGACCATAACATCCTTCTGGACCGTCTAGGAGGGCTGGGAGCTGGGGGCACTGTTATACAGTGGTTTCGCTCCTTCCTCCTGGGCCGTGTTCAGAAAGTGGTGGTGGGGGATGAGTGTTCAGACCCCTGGGCCCTCACTTGTGGGGTGCCTCAGGGTTCCGTCCTCTCCCCCATGCTTTTTAACATCTATATGAAGCCGCTGGGAGAGATCATCAGGGGGTTTGGACTGGGTGTCCATCAATATGCAGATGATACCCAGCTCTACCTCTCTTTCAAATCAGAACCAGTGAAGGCGGTGAAGGTCCTGTGTGAGTGCCTGGAGGCGGTTGGAGGATGGATGGCGGCTAATGGATTGAGGTTGAATCCTGACAAGACAGAAGTACTGTTTTTGGGGGACAGGGGGCGGGCTGGTGTGGGGGACTCCCTGGTCCTGAATGGGGTAACTGTGCCCCTGAAGGACCAGGTGCGCAGCCTGGGAGTCATTTTGGACTCACAGCTGTCCATGGAGGCGCAGGTCAATTCTGTATCCAGGGCAGCTGTCTACCAACTCCACCTGGTACGCAGGCTGAGACCCTACCTGCCCGCGGACTGTCTCGCCAGAGTGGTGCATGCTCTAGTTATCTCCCGCTTGGACTACTGCAATGCGCTCTACGTGGGGCTACCTTTGAAGGTGACTCGGAAACTACAACTAATCCAGAATGCGGCAGCTAGACTGGTGACTGGGGGCAGCCGCCGAGACCACATAACACCGGTCTTGAAAGACCTACATTGGCTCCCAGTACGTTTCCGAGCACAATTCAAAGTGCTGGTGTTGACCTTTAAAGCCCTAAACGGCCTCGGCCCAGTATACCTGAAGGAGCGTCTCCACCCCCATCGTTCTGCCCGGACGCTGAGGTCCAGCGCCGAGGGCCTTCTGGCGGTTCCCTCATTACGAGAAGCAAAGCTACAGGGAACCAGGCAGAGGGCCTTCTCGGTAGTGGCACCCGCCTTGTGGAACGCCCTCCAATCAGATGTCAAAGTGATAAATAACTACCTTACTTTCAGAAGACATCTTAAGGCAGCCCTGTTCAGGGAAGTTTTTAATCTGTGATATTTTAGTGTATTTCTGGTTTTTGTGGAAGCCGCCCAGAGTGGCTGGGGAAACCCAGCCAGATGGGCGGGGTACAAATAATAAATTATTATTATTATTATTATAACTGGGACGTCCGTTGCGGAGAGTCGGCTGTTTTTCAAGTCGGGTCTCTCCGTCTTACTTTCGGACTCTCAGTTGGTGCGGCTGACTGGAGGGTTTGAGAGGAGAAAGAGATAGAGCTCAGAACCCCCTTTTTGGGTCGAGCAGCAGTCCACGGTCTCTCTCACCAATTGGACCAAGAGACAGGCGAGAAGGAGCGATAGAGAGGAGGGCAGAGAATTCAGTTGCCAGGAGATTTCCACCCCTTTCCCACCAGTGCACTGGATTTTCCTTTTCCTCACTCATACTCACGCGTCTTCTATGATGATCCCAGGATGAATAAGCCGGCTGGATCCCTCTTTGCTCCCCGGCTGAACTCCTGGGGCTTTCGATTACCGCCCGGAAGATGGCCGGGGGTCCAAAGGATCTTCCCAGGCAAAATGGCCTGGTGCCGGCTGAAGATTTCGGGGCCCCCGGTCAGCAACGCGGGAGAACCGCATGCCCCACGTTGGGCGCCAACTGTTATGGCAAAAATCTGGGTGCGAGGCTGCTCTGCCACCCAGTTCGTCGGACTAAGTCCGCGGGTCCCTGCGGAGGAAAATGAGCTCAGCCGGAGACAGGAGCAAACTGCAGAAGATCCAAGTTTATTGGCCAACAGGTTCAAGACGAGATTGAACAGTGAGAAAGAGGTGACATGAGTTTTTGAAACTTCCCTCCATGTCCCAGAATACAGTGCAAAACACGTCATGAATACATTAAAGAGAGGTTTGGTTACACAGATTACATCATGAATATATTAAAGGGAGGTTGGGTTACACAGATTAACATATGGAGGAGGGAGGGGGGAATATGCAGAGCTACACCGGATTAACATAAGGAGGAGGGAGGGGGGAATATGCAGAGCTGGAGATATGCACAGATAAACACTTCCTGGGGATGAGAAAACAATGGTCTCAAATATGCATAGTCTGGCACCTGACATTGCCTGGAGGAAAGGCTGATCAGAGCAAACTGGCACGTTGATTTTCTATGAATTTTATAGATTTTAGTCCCTTTTGACATTGACAATTGGAAATAAATTGATATATTGTAGCGAAGAAGAAGGTGAAGAAGACATGCCCCCCCCTTCCGTAACAACACGAAAGCTCATACCTAGAACTAACTTAGTTGGTCTTTAAGGTGCTACTGGAAGGAATTTTTTTATTTTGTTTTGACTATGGCAGACCAACAGGGCTACCTATCTGTAACTGGGGAAATGGTGAAGGTTTGATACAGGCCAGCCCAGCACATCCACAGGAGCCCTGCCCAGTTGCTATGCCAACCCGGATGGTCCCAGACAGAAGACAATCAAGATCACAAAGAACTTGCATATGGGAGTGGATTCAGCACTGACTGAAACAAAGGACAATGATCAGATCTTCCCTCTGGGGGCAGGAAACTGCAAACTCCCCTCTGTCACCTGGAAAGTACTCTTGGGGAGGGGGAAAGGGGGAACCAGCCAGGTGACAGGACACTCAGGTTACCACCACCACCCCTCCTTTCTGTGATGGATGTATGATGTTTCTGGGGGGTGGTCTTGATCTACAGGGTGACAGTTTCAAAAGTCTTTAGAAGGCCTTGCACACCCCCGTTGCAACAGTTCAATAAAGGCCAAGCCTACAGACTGCTGTTTTGCTCCATGTTATCCTGGTTGGTGTCTTTGTTTTTGTCCAAGGGAGCCCTCGGAGTTTTCCGTTAACAGCTGGAGACTCCCCTTCTGGCCCCTCAAGGTCCCAGGAGCCCTTTCTGGATGGCCCTCGCTTGTTCCTCCGCCTCAAGCAGTAGTTCAACAGGAGAAGTCTCGGGGCCAATGGAGCCCAGTGTGGGGACTGGGGAAATTGCTGAACTGGGGTCCTCCCAGTCCAGCCCAGACAAGAAAGAGAGGGAGCTCTCAGAAGAGGAAGCCATTGCAGAGAAGAACCGGACTTGGCTGTTCTCTGCTGAGGGTCTCCTGCCTTTCTTCCAAGGCTTCCAGGGGGTGCCACGCCCAGAGGAAGACACAGCCCCCCCCCGAAGGGCCCTGGGGAGCAAGCAGAGCCTGCCTCAGTTTCCTTCCCCAAGGCCTTGGAGGAACCTTGGGGTACGGAAGGAGAAACCCCAAATGGAGCTCAGACTCCTGGCAAGTGGGGAAAGGAACATGATATAGCACTTTCCAGATGAGTCTCGATACAATACAATATTCTTTATTGTCATTGTCCCATACAGAACAACGAAATTGAAAAAATGTACATCAGTTATATAACATTCAAAAACCAAAAAGCCTGCTATCCCAGCTACCCCAGCCTGGTTAGCCCCCTAAAACTCTGATACCCCATAATTAAATACAATATACTCCCATAGAGACTACGTTACACTGCATTTAAAACTAAAATCGCATTTGGATAAAAACTGCTTCTCAGGTGGCTAGTCGTAGTCCTTATAACCCTGTACCTTCTTCCAGAAGGCGGAAGCTGAAAGGGATCATTTCCAGGGTGCGCACTATCTCTGCAGCTTTCTTCTCTAGCACCTTCTGCAAATGCCTGCAGGGCCATGAGTAGTATGCATGAAAACATCAATGCTAAATTGAGCAGATACCCGGAGGCAGTGCGGATTATTGCAGGGGACTTCACTCACACAGATGTGAGGGCAGCACTCCCAAAATCCCATCAGCACATTGAGTGTGCAATAAGGGGAGAAAATACTCTTGACAAGGTGTATACGAACATTGGACGGGCATGAGGCGCACCTCGGTGCTTCAGATCATGTGTCCCTGCTTCTGACACCAGTGTACACACCCCTCAGGAAACAAGGCCAGCTACAAACACAGATGGTTACGGTGTGGCCTGAGGGAGCCTCTCAGCAGTTGCAGGACTGTTTCCAGGAGACCGATTGGAATATGTTCGACCATCAAGATCTAGAAACTTCTACATCAACGGTCCTAGATTATATTAGATTCGGCAGGTAAACACGAGGAAGGCTATGGGCCCGGATGAGGTAGCTGGCAGGGGGCTAAGAGATTGTTCGGACCAACTGGCAGGAATCTTTATGAAGATTTTTAACCAGACTCTGGCCCAAGCCGCCGTTCCACCCTGTCTGAAATCTGGAAACATTATACCCCTGCCAAAAAAACCAAAGATAGACAGTCTGAATGATTTTCGCCCTGTGGCGTTGACACCCATTATAATGTTTCGAAAAACTGGCAAGGAACCGTATCATATCTTGTCTGCCAGTAGGACTTGACCCTTACCAGTTTGCATACAAGGCAAAGAGATCCACGGAGGATGCTGTGGCTTTACATGGTGTCCTGACTCATTTGGAGAAGAAAGGGAAGTATGCGAGATTTTTATTTGTAGACTTTAGTTCTGCATTTAATACTATTCTTCCGCATAGATTGGTGCCCAAACTATTAGACCTGGGACTTCCACTGTATTTGTGCAGGTGGATATTAAATTTTCTATCAAACTTTTTTATACGCTCAATACAGCTAACTGTGCCCCCAAATACCCCATTAATAAAATCATTAAGTTTGCAGATGATACAACGGTGGTTGGTTTAATCATGGCTGGAGAGGGGAAGGTGGCCTATAGGAAGGATGTTGAGCAGTTGGGGGAGGGTTCAGGAAAAATTTCCTCCTTAGCTGAAAGAAAACAAGAGATTATTGTGGACTTTAGGAAATGTAAATTGAATATTCAGCCACTCATTATTGAGGGGAAGTGTGTGGAATGTACAGCACTTGGAATCGCCTCCATGGTCCAGGGACGGATCCGCCCTGGCTTCTTCCTCGGAGGTCCCTTCAGAAGGAGAAGGGGTCCCGGGTCTCCATGGGGGAAAGCGTTCCTGAGGCCTGCGTTCGAGGCCAATGCTTTCACCTTTCAGGCTCCAGCCCACCTTCTCTCTGGTGTTTTTGTGAGTTGTAGAGACGGGAATACATGCATTCCCAAGTTTAATAAGGATCCTTTGAAAAGGCTGAGAAACCACCTTCTTTTGCCAATGAACTTTGCCTCTGCGTGATTTATTGGGAACCAGATGCATCCACTCCAAAGAAGCTTCTGCAGCGCCTTGGCATTGAAGACCCAGAAAAAGAGACGGAGGGGAATGTGTGGGTCACAAGGTGGGAGTCGTTGGAAAGGAGTCGCTGGGAGAGGCAGAATGTTGTGTTGAGCAGGCGAAGGAAGAGCAGGAGGAGACAGAAAGAGCCCCAGGGAAAGAGGAGGTTGGGCTGAGCTGGTGTGGGAATGAGAGGCAGAGAATGCAAAGCAACTCCGGAAATGGTGAACAAGGCAAGCTATGATCTCGTTTGAGGAACGGGAATTAGGATGCCTGCTTCCCCATCCCCAGTGGATTAAAATGTCCAAAGATTAGGGAAAGAAGAAAGAAGAGGAAGCAGGATTGGATGAACATCATAAGAGACCAGAATTTTCCATTGTGACTTGGCTGAGATTTGTTGAAACAGTTTTTCAAAGGCTTTATAGAAACTGGACCTAGAAACTGGAGAAACACTAATTTGGATTCTTAGACGATCATTATAAGAATCATATTGCACTGTCTGAGTTGGTTAAGATTTGAAAGCTGGGCTAGGGAGGGAGATGAAGGGAATGTGTCATCTTGGTGAAGAGAAGAAGAGTTTGGATTTGATTTCCCGCTTTATCACTACCCGAAGGAGTCTCAAAGCGGCTAACGTTCTCCTTTCCCTTACTCCCCCACAACAAACACTCTGTGAGGTGAGTTACAGATAGGTAGCCGTGTTGGTCTTCCATAGTCAAAACAAAACAAAATCCTTCCAGTAGCACCTTAAAGACCAACTAAGTCAGTTCTTGGTATGAGCTTTCGTGTGCATGCACACTTCTTCAGATACACAGAAGAAAAAGTGTGCATGCACACGAAAGCTCATACCTAGAACTGACTTAGTTGGTCTTTAAGGTGCTACTGGAAGGAATATTTTTTTGTTTTGTCTGTGAGGTGAGTGGGGCTGAGAGACTTCTGAGAAGTGTGACTGGCCCAAGGTCACCCAGCAGCTGCATGTGGAGGAGCGGAGACGCGAACCCGGTTCCCCAGATTACGAGTCCACCGCTCTATGCTAAATACCACTTACCACTGTATGCTAAATACAGCTGGGTTTATTCTGGAGTGCAAATTATGAATAATTGTTGCTACAGATTATTTTCAGACAGAGATGGGAGTTTTCTTTTCAGTGCCTGCCCTGTGGTACACCCTCCCAGCAGATGTCAAAGGAAAAAACAACTACCAGACTTTAAGAAGACATCTGAAGGTAGCCCTGTTTAGGGAAGCTTTTAATATTTGATGGATTACTTTATTTTAATATTTTGTTGGAAGCTGCCCAGAGTGACTGGGGAAACCCAGCCAGATGGGAAGGGTATCAATAAATCATCATCATTTTTTGTATTTTTTATATTTTTAATATTTCCTATTAAGATTCCTTTATTTTGAATTTAGGAGGACACACATAGGAAGAGGAGAGTTGGAGGTGGGAGGGACCTGCAAGGAACGCAGGATCTCTCAGGGTGGGATACGGGGAGAAGAGGGGGTCACGCAGGGGAGAAGTGGGAGAGCCTGCCTTTCTATGGGTTGACGAATGATATGATATATATGATACAAATGCCATAAACAGTATTTTTAGTTTATATCCCCCCTTTCTCTTTTCTATACAATTGTATTTTGTAAGGGTTGTTTAATATTTTTTGTTTTATTTCTCTTTTTTGCTTTCCCCTCTGTATGAATTCTGCGATGCGAAGTGAGATGGGAGCTCTTTCTGAAGCTCTTTCCACATTTCAAGCACTGATAGGGTTTCTCCCCTGTATGAGTTTTTTGATGCAAAGTGAGCTTTGTTCCCTCTCGGAAGTTCTTCCCACATTCGAAGCACTGATAGGGCTTTTCTCCTGTATGAATTCTTTGATGGGAAGTGAGACTGTTCCTCTGACTGAAGCTCTTTCCACATTCCAAGCACTGATAGGGTTTCTCCCCTGTATGAGTTCTTTGATGCAAAGTGAGTTTCGTCCGCTCCCGGAAGTTCTTCCCACATTCCAAGCAGTGATACGGTTTCTGCCCTCTATGAATTCTTTGATGGTAAGTGAGACTGTCCTTCCACCTGAAGCTCTTCCCGCATTCGAAGCACTGATAGGGTTTTTCTCCTGTATGAGTTCTTTGATGCAAAGTGAGCTTGGCCCCCTCCCCGAAGCTCTTCCCACATTCGAAGCACTGATAGGGTTTTTCTCCTGTATGAGTTCTTTGATGGGAAGTGAGATGAGACCTCTTTCTAAAGCTCTTTCCACATTGCAAGCACTGAAAGGATTTTTCCCCTGTGTGAATTCTTCGATGGGAAGTGAGATGTGCACTTTGATTAAAGCTCTTTCCACATTTCAAGCACTGATAGGGTTTCTCCCCTGTATGAATTCTGTGATGGGAAGTGAGACGGGAGCTATCAGTGAAGCTCCTTCCACATTCGAAGCACTGATAGGGTTTCTCCCCTGTATGAGTTCTTTGATGCAAAGTCAGCTTGGCCCCCTCCCTGAAGCTCTTCCCGCATTCGAAGCACTGATAGGGTTTCTCCCCTGTATGAATTCTTTGATGCAAAATGAGCTTGGCCCCCTCCCTGAAGCTCTTCCCGCATTCGAAGCACTTATAGGGTTTTTCTCCTGTATGAATTCTTTGATGGTAAGTGAGACTGTCCTTCCACCTGAAGCTCTTCCCGCATTCGAAGCACTGATAGGGTTTTTCTCCTGTATGAGTTCTTTGATGCAAAGTGAGCTTGGCCCCCTCCCCGAAGCTCTTCCCACATTCCAAGCACTGATAGGGTTTCTCCCCTGTATGAATTCTTTGATGGGAAGTGAGAGAGCTGCTTTGACTAAAGCTCTTTCCACATTCCAAGCACTGATAGGGTTTCTCCCCAGTATGAATTCTTTGATGGGAAGTGAGATGTGCGCTTTGATTAAAGCTCTTCCCACATTCCAAGCATTGATAGGGTTTCTCCCCTGTATGAATCATTTGATGAGAATTGAGATGGGCCTTCTGACTGAAGCTCTTCCCACATTCCAAGCACTGATAGGGTTTCTCCCTGCTTTGTCCTCTTTTGTGTGCAGTGAGACTATCCCTCTGAACGAAGCTCTTTCTTTGACGGGAGGTGTCCTGGGAGCTCTGACGGATGTTCTCTCCACACTCTGAATATTTATATGACTTCTCCACTATGTGGATTCTCTTGTGCTCCCCGTTGTTCTTCCCTTCCAGTTCATCTCCATCTGCAATGAAGAGAGAAGCGAATTAGAGCCTCAGGAGGAAATGGATCTCCAGATCACTGAACAAAATTAATGAATGCTTGTGATAGAGGAAGAACTAAAAATAGTTAGATGTGGGGCCTTTCTATAGTTTTCACTGCCTTGGTTGGCTGGTATTAACTGATAAATTGCTTGGCTTTTATCTGGAATGGATTTTGTTCTGGCTCAACCCTGGAATCCACTCCATCTCCAAGGTCAGCCATCTCTTTGGTCAATCAAATGCAAACAGAAGCAAAAACAACAAGCCTGACGGAATGTTCCTTGTTTTTAAAAGCAAATAAAAAGTGATTCCAAAAAGAAAAAGACAACATACAGAGGCCACCATCTGCATTCAAACTGCAAAGCAGGATCAGTGAGTTGTCTGACATTGGTAAGGCATTCAGATCACAGAACTGGTTTTAGACATTTTGAGCTGCCAAATCATCACGTTGGCCGGGGAGCTGTGATCTATTCCTAGCTCAAATTGCCTGCAGATGACAAAGGAGCAGGCAGGCGGGCAGGTGGGGGAGCCCGAAATGGTGCCCCCCTTCTCCATCTCCATCTGCCTCCCCACCCTCCACCCTCTAGCTGAGGAAGCCCCAATTCCTCTCCGGCTCCATCCCTCCAGGTCCCCATCTCCACTCCCCTGGGACTCACCAGATCTCTCGGAGGTCCCTGGGAGGGAACACTCAGAGGTTGAGAGGAGTGATGCAGGAGACAACCTGACCAGGTCAACCGTCCATCTTCCCCCTTCCATCCTCGCTAGCTTTGCAGGATCCGTCTCTTTCATCCTTCCTGAGGAGTCAAGGAGCCAAAACAAGCTAGAGGGTCCTGGGAGAGAGGAAGAAGCAAAGGGAGCCTCAGAGGCCCTGCAGGGATTTTTGGCTGGAGGGGAAGCCTCCCAATATGTTGGGGGCCCCACCCACAGCAAAATCCCTGCTTTATCTCATTTCTGGCCAGAGAGCTTCCCCTCTTCACCCTCCATCCCTCCATGTTCCCATCTCCCCTCCCCAGGGACTCACCAGATCTCTCGGAGGTCCCTGGGAGGGAACGCTCAGAGGTTGAGAGGAGTGATGCAGGAGACAACCTGACCAGGTCAACCGTCCATCTTCCCCCTTCCATCCTCACTAGGGTTTCAGAATCTGTCCCTTTTATCCTTCCTGAGGAGTCAAGGAGCCAAAACGAGCTGCAGGGTCCTGGGAGAGAGGAAGTAGGAAAGGCAGCCTCAGAGGCCCTGCTGGGATTCTCCTGCCCTAGATATTCTCCTGCCCCTGGAGAAGCACAAATGGGGCGGCCCCTTCCCAAGAGAAGCCACATTTCTATACCTCTCCAGTGGTATAGAGTTGGATGTGGTCAAAAATGAGATGGCAAGAATAAATATTGACATCCTGGGCATCAGTGAACTAAAATGGACAGGGATGGGCAAATTCAAGTTCAGATGACCATCATAACTACTACTGTGGGCAAGAATCCCGTAAAAGAAATGGAGTGGCCCTCACAGTCAACAAAAGAACGGTGAAAGCTGTACTGGGATGAAATCTCAAAAATGATAGAATGATCTTGATATGAATCCAAGGCAGACCTACAAGAAATAGAGTACAGATTTCCAAAGAATAGCAAGGAGAGACAAGAGGGCCTTCTTAAACGAGCAATGCAAAGAAATAGAGGAAAACAATAGAATGGGAGAAAACCATAGATCTGTTCAAGAAAATTGGAGATATGAAAGGAACATTTTGTACAAAGATTACCATAATAAAGGACTAAAGTGGTAAGGACCTAACAGAAGCAGAAGACATCAAGAAGAGGGGGCAAGAATACACAGAGGAGGAGGAGGAGGAGAAGAAGAGGATATCCCGCCTTTCACTCCCCTTCAGGAGTCTCAAAGCGGCTAACAACCTCCTTTCCCTTCCTCCCCCACAACAAACACTCTGTGAGGTGAGTGGGGCTGAGAGACGTCAGAGAAGTGTGACTGGCCCAAGGTCACCCAGCAGCAGCATGTGGAGGAGCGGAGACGCGAACCCGGTTCCCCAGATTAAGAGTCTACCGCTCTTAACCTCTACACCACACTGGCTCTCCAGAGGAATTATACCAGGAAGATGGAGGGCACAAGGAGAAGGGGACGACAGAGGAGGAGATGGTGGGACAGTGTTCTTGAAGCTACCAGCATGAGTTTGGCCAAACTGCGGGAGGAAATAAAACACCTAACAGGGTGGATCCAGTATCACCAAATAAATGAGGGCTTCATAGCTGACAAGAAAAAGGGTTTTGCAATTTCAGTATTGGATGAAGAATTACTACAAAACAAAACAAAAGTAATTTCTAAAATGTATGGAATCTTATTGGAGTGGGAGGATATGGATGAACAGGTGAAGTCGGTAATGATCAAATTGGCTATGGATTTAGGGAAACCTATTCAAGGAACATCATGGGGAAAATTATGGAAGGAGAGTTGGAATTTTACGGCTTGTGAGGCAATAACAGAAAATTTGATAAAGATGTTTTAAATAAGGAAATATTTCTTTACGCCACAGTGGCAGTGAGAACATTTATTGCCCATTAATTGCCAAAAAAAAGAAATAATTCTGACAAAAAAAAGCTCTCTTTGGAGGGTCCCTGGCACTTGGGGAGAGACCATAAATTTTGTAACTACTCCGGGTCAACGCTATCTCTCCCCTTAATTCCTCATGAAGTTTCCTAATACCAGTTATACCATATGCCTTATACCATTTTCTAAAATTCTATGATTATCCCCGCTGTGTTTTATTTAATGGAAATTGAGACTGGTTTTCTAGGTGAATTTTTTTCCACATTCTAAACACTCTCCTGTAGGAAATATTTCATGGAAAATTAGATTCACCAAAAGAACGAAGCCAGACAAATGTAGAAAGGGAAAAAGAAAATTAAGACAGGATGTACCTCCACGTCCCTAAGATCTCTGAAGCCTACATTGAAGAAGGCCTGGGCAGCTCAGAGCAGCCACATCCTGGTTTGAAAAGGCAGGACTGGTGGAAGAATATTCCCAGACAGAACAGGAGATACATCTCCAATGGAGACTTGTGGGTGTGTTGACATCTCAGATGCTGCAGGTGGCGCTATGGGGCTCCCTCAAAATAGAGGTTTGTCCTACAGAGATCTGTATGGAGTTTCAAAACTGATTTCATGGTCCAACAGGGAGCCTTACCAGAGAGGCCACGATCCCAGGATTCTGATCCTTGACTTCATTCTGCAGAGCTCTCTGGTCAGGATCCAGCAAAGCCCAGTCCTCCTCTGTGAAAGGAACAGCTATGTCTTCAAAGCCCACTGGACCCTAAGAGAAACAGGGAGAATATTTTTCTACACATTGCTCTGTGGAGGGCATTGTGCATTGTGAGGGGAGGGAATGGTTGGTTGGTTGGCATCCTTCTGTCTTAGGAGACAATGGCAGAGTGTGTCTTTGGGAGTGAGATCTGGGGGAGAGACATGTGTTGTTGCATCTGGGACACAGGAAGTGGTGCTGCAGATGCAGACGGGCTTTTCTCCTCCCTGTGCTCCCCCCACGTGGGAATGTTCCCCTCTGGCTGCAGCCTCTGGTCACAAAGGTGACTTTTCCCTCCCTCTGAAGGGGGTTTATTTCCTTGACCCAAAGCCCCCTCCCCAAAATGAAGGCAGCATCTGGATCCCAAGGAAGAGCAGAGCTGCAGACCTCCTGCGAACTGGCCCCCTCCCTGGCCTGGCAGAGAGGACAAAGGAGGACCCCCTGCTCCCTGACTTGGGGGTCTCCACCCCCAGGCATGACCTGAGCAGGGACCCCCACGCCCCCTCCCTGCCCCCCTGGGACCCCCTTCTTCCCAGGACACACTAAGGGGCAGAGAGAGGGGACTCACCGGATTCCAGGAGGGGCTTCTGCAAAGAAGAGAGAAGAAAGAAGGATGGGAGGGGGAGGGGGAATTTAGCCATGGAGGACCTTGCCCCTCCCCCTTCACTTCCTGCCCTCTCTAGGAATCCCGCTCTGCTCCTTTTAACCCTTGCCAAGCCGACTCCTCCCCTCCCTCTCCCTGCCGGCACTTTTCCTGCTTCTGCGCCTGCGCCCTAGGGGCTGCCCCCCTTCCCTCCCTCTGCCCCAAGGAGCCCACATCCCACCAGACGAACTGCAAGGGAGACGGGAAGGGGGGTCCATGGGGGGGGGTTACCTCGGCTCTCCCCTCCCCCAACATCGAGGCTCCTGGATCCCGAGGAAAGGCTGGGAGGGTCCCCCTTCTTCCCAGGACACACTAAGGGGGCAGAGAGAGGGGACTCACCGCATTCCAGGAGGGGCACCAAGGAAGCCTTTGCAAAAGAGAGAGAAGAAAGCAGCCTCCTCTCTGCCTGCAGGAAGGGATGGGGGGAGGGAGGGGCTTCTGCTCTGGAGGACCTTGCCCCCTCCCCCTTCACTCCCCGTCCTCTCTAGGAATCCAGCTCTGCTCCTTTTAACCCTTGGCAAGCCGAGCGCCCCTGTCCTCCCCTCCCTCTCCCTGCCTTCAGTTTTCCTGCTTCTGCGCCTGCGCTCTAGGGGCTGCCCCCCCCTTATCTCCTGGGAGGGAGAAGAGGCGAAGGGCTGCCTAGTGGCGGGAGGTGCCGTGGGCTCAGAAATGGCTCCCTCCAGACACCCCCCCAAAAAACACCCTCCAGCTGGGGGGTCTTACCGGAAAGTTCGAGGGCTCTCTTGGACAAATGAAGACACCGACCAGAGCAATTCAGAGCAAAACAGCAGCCAGTAGGCTCGGTCTTTATTCAAGAAAAGACTGTCGCGACAGGACTCCCACCGCCCACGAAGTGAAGCAAGATGGAAGCCCCGAACAAAGGATGACCCTAACTTTTATTAGTTGCTAATCCCCCAAACTACACCCCAGAATTACATCATATTTACATCATGATTACATTAGAATTAGGAGGAGTCGAGGAGGGGCTTCACAGGTAATCCGAGTGTCCTGACACCTGGCCAGAGCTTCCTCTCCCCTCCCCACATGAGTCACTCTGAAAAACAAAGGAGAAGGGCGAAGTTTCCTGCCCCCTGAGGGGAATCCGGTCAGTGCCCTTTGTGAGAGTCCGCGCGGAATACACTAAGATATGCAAGTTATTTTATCCCTGATAGCCTTGTGTCTGAGCCCATCATGAGGGCTATCAAGGTTGTCCTCTCAGCGGGGAAAGGTCGCCGAGTACGTGACTGCTCGGTCAAGGGATTATGGCCACTCCGTCCCAAGTCACCCCCCTTTGATAGTCCTTGTAACGTGCAGTGGAATAAAAGTGGTCCGATGAAAATCCGACATACGGCTGATTTTTGGTGAATATAAAACGGCGAAAGACTTTGAAGTTCAAACCAGCTCCAAGTTCAGGAAACAATGTAACAAGGTCTTGATTGGATCAGTCACGGTTGACTGAACTCGGAAACATTGTATTAGTGAGCTGTCAAACAGGGACGCAGCGAATGCCGGCTGCAGTACCAGTGCAGCCGCCACCAGGGGCGCTGTTCGGCAACGATGATTGGCTGAGGCGGCCGCTGTTTGACCTAGAGTTCAGGCGCCCGGTCTACTCACAGTAAAAAGGGGTGAAGCGGAGCGCTTATAGCGAACGGTTGTCAGTCTAGCGCTTCCTTATTTATCAGATGTCAAAGAGATAAAGAATTACCTGACGTTCAGAAGACATCTTAAGGCAGCCCTGTTCAGGGAAGTTTTTAATATGTAATGCTGTATTGTTTTAATACTGATTGGGAGCCGCCCAGAGTGGCTGGGGAAACTCAGCCAGATGGGCGGGGTATAAATAATAAATTATTATTATTATTATTATTATTATTATTATTATTACGGAAGGCTTTTAGGAGATGACCCTCTAAAGGGACATCTCTCGGGTCAGGGAGGGGAGATGCGTGTATGTGTGTGAGGTGCTTGTGTGGTACACGTGTAGATGAGGGGGGGGTGGTTTCCGGTGACAGTTCCCCCCTTCGGAGATAAGATTGCGAAGGTTGGAAACCGCGCAATCCTTCTCTCCGCACAATCAATAAAAGTCTGACATGCCATACCTAGAATCCGGATTTTGGAAGTTCTTCAGGGGTCCCATTTCTATGGGAGTCGCCTGGGTTCTTGGAGCCGGCAGTCTGTGGGCAGTAGCTGATCGCGGGCGATGAGTCGGAAGGCAAGAGCCGCATGTCTGACAGCACATCGGGAAGCAGTGGATTGCGCAGCAGAAGACAGCAATGTAAATGGTTACAGTTATGAGGATCAGGAGTCCGTTTCCTAGGAGTTGCTTTATCCACCCCGACCCAGGCAGCCAGCTCCACAACTGGGCATCTGACAGTCCTTCGTGTTGGATATTTTTAAGCTCGTCCGTCAGTTTATGGATGTTGTTAAGATGTCCAGTGATATTGAGGGTTTGGTCGGACACGTGTGTGCAGCATTCGGTTCCGACGAGAGCACAAACGCCTCCGGTCGAGGCGAGAACGTAGTCCAAAGCAAGACGGTTCTGTATCGCGGTCTGCCTGACCTCCGTCAACTCCGTCAGGATAGATTGAGTATCCGCATTGGATTCTTCCATGAAATTTAGTAGGATATCCATTAATTTAAGAATATCAACATGGTTGGAGCCGGCTCCATACGCAGGAAAGAGAGCCCGGCCATAAGTTTCGCTATTGGCTGCTACATCAGAGAGTTGTGACAAGTCCTTTGCCCTCCTATTGCGTCTTCTTCCGGGAGGTAAATCCTGGGTGACCCGGACCCCGGGCAAGATCAGGCTGAGATAACATGTACCACGGGAGTGGGGGCTGGCCCATACATAGCCGCGGTGGCCACAAACCCAGAATAACCCTTGTAGGCATGAGTCTATGCGGCCGGTGAGAAAGGCGCGGAAAAAACACTGGGTGACCGGGGAGGGGCTCCAGGAGTTAGGTAAGGTCATAACGTATTTCCATGCAGACATTAAGGTGGGGTGGATGGAGGGATCGCCTTGGTGCCAGAGGGTAATTTTGCCATTTAAAGTAATGTCAATGGTGTACTTACAGGTGCTCTCGCCGATGACTTTGTCATTCCCGCTGAACTTCCGGCAAAGGTCACCTGTTGTAGGTCCAGTTAGGTAGATGTACTGGTGGGTCAAGTTCACAGCAGTCAGGTTCCAGGACTGCACGTCAGCGGAGAGATGTTGTTGCAGGGTGAGAGGTACTCCTAGAAATGGTATGCCACTGTGAAGGTGTGCGGGAGCATTGGCACAGATCCAGCACTCTTTGGTTGTTGTTTGTTTTGCGATTTGAGAGATTAATTTCACATAGGTGTTGGAATGCCAAGTGGACAAAAAGTCATTATTGTTGGTGTTTTCAGATACTGACAGTTCCCCCCTTTGTCGAGGTGCGGTACCCGCGGGGTGAAGGGGGTCTTGGCGGAGTAGGTAGGTGAGATTCGTGGTGAGACCTCCACACCTTTGGGGTCTGGTAGTGTCCCATTCTGCTGGAGGTGTAATCGAGTGGTGCCAGCCTTCGAGGTATGCTTTGCCGTCCCAATCGGAGGCGAGTCCGATATCCCAGAAGCAGCAGTACCTTCGGAGGCAAACTCCCTGTAGGATAGTTTGGCGGGGAGCGGAATCCACTCGTTGGCAATAAAAGCCGTGAATCAGATGGTCTGTGGGGTGATTTTTGTCAGTATAGACTGATTCACCGCCACCATTGTCTAGAAGTGTCCAGTTGAGAGTTTGTTCAGGGGTACCATCGGAAAAGAGTATATAGGAACCATTGAAGCAGTGGGCTCGATTCCAAGAGCCATCTTTGGTGAGGATGAGTTTGCCCAGTGGCGTGTAGGAGGGCGAGCGAATAAAAAGTTCCCAAGTTTGGTGAGTAGAGAGGACAGGTAGTATGGAATGTCGAAGGAGCACACGGGTTTCGGGTAAGCAGAAATCAAAATCCCCTAGGCGGTCTGGGGTCCCTGTTTTTACCATATCGACAATTCCAAAGTCTAGATATTTGTATTCCATTTGTAATCCAGGGCACGAGGCGTGAGTGGTTATGGAGTGTTGAGAAAGGGCAGAGGTAATGAAAAGGACGAGCAAGGTGGGTATCGTGGTTGTCATTGCGAATATTGAGTTGGCAAGTAGAGTTGTCGAACGAAGCTGTCAAATGGAGCTGTCAGACGGAGCTGTCAAATGGAGCTGTCAGATGGAGCTGTCAAACGGAGCTGTCAGATGGAGCTGTCAAACGGAGCTGTCAGATGGAGTTGTCAGACGGAGCTGTCAAACGGAGCTGTCAGACGGAGCTGTCAAACGGAGCTGTCAGATGGAGCTGTCAAACGGAGCTGTCAGATAGAGCTGTCAAACGGAGCTGTCAGATGGAGTTGTCAGACGGAGCTGTCAAACGGAGCTGTCAGATGGAGCTGTCAAACGGAGCTGTCAGATGGAGCTGTCAAACGGAGCTGTCAGATGGAGTTGTCAGACGGAGCTGTCAAACGGAGCTGTCAGATGGAGCTGTCAGATGGAGCTGTCAAATGGAGCTGTCAGATGGAGCTGTCAAACGGGGATGTGTGTTTTGCGGAGTTTGAGGCGAATTGGGGGTTGGTCGTTCTGGTCGGCTGCTGTGGTTATCTCGGAGGTCCAATGGGTTGGTGTGTGTGGTTGGTCAGGTCCGGTCTGTTGGGCCCGACTGGTGCCCCGATCTGGTCCGGTCTGTTGGGCTCGATTCGTGCCCCGATCTGGTGCGGTCTGTTGGGCTCGATTTGTGCCCCGATCTGGTCCGGTCTGTTGGGCTCGATTCGTGCCCCGATCTGGTCCGGTCTGTTGGGCTTCCTCGGTGTTGGTGTCGTCTGCTGGGCGGGCTGGTGTGTCGTAGGGCGAGTCGTCCGCTGTGGGCTCGGGTGGCGATGCGGGTTTGCAGCGGGTGTGGTGCAACCAGGCTGTTTTTTCTGCTACCTTAACAGAAGTTGGAGTGGTTAAAAGTACTTGGTAGGGGCCCTCCCAAGTGGGCTGTAAGGGTACCTTATGGTAGGTTTTTGCTAGTATCCAATCCCCTGGTTGGTATGGGTGGATGTTCTCATCTAGGGGAATGTTTTGGCCTGAGGCAGCGTATTTGTGGAGAAGGATGAGTTGCTTTTGGAGTTGTACTACGTATTTAGTTAATTCCGTTTCGCCCACCTCTAATGGAAATTGGGTGTTATATACTGGGGAGGGTCTTCCGAATAGTAGCTCGTAGGGGGATAGTTTTAGGTTTCCGCGGGGGCATGCTCTTAGATTATGCAAGACTAGTGGAAGGGCATTTACCCATTTGATGCCAGAGTCTTTACAAAGTTTTCCTAGTTGTGATTTAAGCTGCTGGTTCATTCTTTCTACTTGGCCAGAGGAAGGAGGATGGTATGGGGTGTGTAATTTCCATTTAATTCCTAGGGCGCTGGCGACTTGTCGGATTATTTCTGCAGTGAAATGTGAACCTCTGTCGCTGTCAATATGTCTGGGGACTCCAAAACGGGGTATGATTTCTTGAATTAGAATTTTTGCGACAATGTGTGCAGTCGTTTTGCGAGTAGGGAAAGATTCTACCCACCCAGTCAACTGGTCAATGATGACTAAAGCATGCTTGTAGCCTTGGCAAGGGGGTAGATCTATAAAGTCTATTTGGAGGCTTTCAAATGGGACAAAAGCCCATGGTCTGGCCCCGGGTGGGCACCTGGCGGTATGTTTCGGATTAAAACTCTGACAAGTATGGCAATTCTTTACGGCAGCCTTAGCAGCAAGGGCTAGACCTGGGGCATACCAGCAACACTGAATTGTGTCGATAAGTTTTTCTCTTCCCCAGTGGGTGCACTGGTGCAGAACCCTCAAATGTTTGGGTACCCATAGTCTGGGCATTATGAGTCTTTTATCTGGGAAATACCAAATGCCATTTTCTGAGTGAGCCCCTTGTTCTTCCCATCTTTGGATCTCTTCTGGGGTCGCAGTTTTGTACATCTCGGTGAAATCTACATCTGACAAAATTTGTGGTGCCTGGAACTCATTATCAGTAGTGAGGGGCTGAAGGGCTGCTTCCTGCGCTGTGTGGTCGGCACGTCGGTTCCCTGTGGAGACTGAGTCCCTCCCTTTCGTATGCGCCTTGCAATGTACTACTGCAATAGCTTCAGGGAGGTGTATAGAGTCCATGAGGCGCTGTACTAGGGATGCGTGTGCAATTTGAGTACCTGCCGAAGTCAGGAAACCCCTTTGTAACCAGATCTGTCCTGTGGCATGTACCAACCCGAAACAATATTTTGAATCCGTGTAGATAGTAATTGTTTTCCCAGTCCCTAATTCACAAGCTCTGATCAGGGCGATTAGTTCTGCCGCTTGGGCACTGTATTTGGCATGGATAGGTCGTGCCTCTAAAATCTCGCTGTCGGAGACTATGGCATATCCACTTTTCCGTTCCCCTCCCACAACTTTGGAGCTTCCATCAGTATACAGGATGAGGTCCGGCTCTGTTAAAGGAAGGTAGTCTAGGTCGTCCCGTGGTTTTTCCACATGGCGGACTATTTGAGAGCAGTCGTGATGTGGAGTGCCGTCATCAGGGAGGGGTAAAAGGGGTGCAGGGTTGAGGGAGTTTACTCTTTTTATCGTGACGTTTGATGGGCTGAGGAGGATGGCCTCGTATCTATTTAAGCGTTGTATTGTGAAACGTTGGCATCCTTGCAAGCTAAGGAGGGTAGCGACAGCATGAGGAACGTTCAGAGTTAGTTCATGGCCCAGGACAGTTTCCTGTGCCTTTTCTAGCAGCAGGGCTGCAGCCGCTACAGCTCTAAGGCATCCTACGTTTCCTAGTACAGTAGTGTCCAGCTGAAGGCTGTAATAAGCAACGGGCCTATTTTTTCCTTGAAATTGTTGTGTAAGGACACCCGAAGCTACTCCCTTATTTTCGTGCACGTATAGAGAAAAGGGTAGTCTATAGTCGGGGAGCCCTAGGGCAGGTGAGGTTCTCAGTTCTCTCTTAATAGATTCGAAGGCTTCAAGCGCTTCTGCAGACCATTGTAATTGATCCGGGGCATTGTCGTGTGTCATGGCAGTAAGAGGGCGAGTGAATTCTCCGTAGCGCGGAATCCATGCTCGGCAGAATCCACTCATTCCGATGAAACCTCGGAGTTGCCTTTTAGTTTTTGGTAGGGGTAATTTGGTTATTGCCTCAATTCTGTCTGTGGTTAGTGCACGGGTGCCCTCTCCTAGTATGTGGCTGAGATATTTCACCTCCTTTTTACAATATTGTATCTTTTTCGGCGATACCTTTTTTTTTAAATAAATATTTATTCAAATTTTTTAAAATAGAAATGCATAAATAAATAACATAACATTTTCCATCACCTAGTTCCATCACTTATTTGGACTCCCTCACGTCTCCCGCTCCCACTTGCATCTTTGTAAAAAATTTTCCAAACAAATTATCATCTTAATTTCATTTTTATAACCGTTCATTTATCCAGGATCTAACCATTCTTCAAGAAGAGAAAATTTCTTTTAACCTCATTTATCGTCAAATTCAAATCTAATTTAGTGGTGGGCTATTATTTAAAATCTAGCATCCTTCTTAATATTCAACCAAATTACAATGTTTTTGTAAATAAGTCTTAAATTTCTTCCAGTCTTCTTCAACCCTCTCTTCTCCCAGGTCACGAATTCTGCCAGTCATCTCGGCCAGTTGCATATAGTCCATCAGCTGCATCTGCCACTCTTCCAGTGTGGGTAGATCTTGACTTTTCCAATTCTTAGCGATGAGTATCCTTGCTGCCGTTGTTGCATACATAAAAAATGTTAGGTCCTTCTTTAACACCTTCTGGCCGACAATACCCAGGAGGAAGGCCTCTGGATTCTTAGTGAAGGTATACCTAAATACCTTTTTCAGCTCATTATATATCATTTCCCAGAAGGCCTTCACTTTAGGGCAAGTCCACCAGAGGTGAAAGTATGTTCCTTCATTTTCTTTACATTTCCAGCATTTATTATCAGACGAATGGTGTATTTTGGCAAGTTTAACTGGGGTCATGTACCATCTATATATCATTTTCATTACATTTTCCTTCAGAGCATTACATGCAGTGAAGTTCAACCCAGTGGTCCACAACCTTTCCCAATCCTCAAACATAATATTGTGCCCAATGTCTTGTGCCCACTTTATCATAGCCGATTTAACCACTTCGTCTTGTGTATTCCATTTTAACAGCAATTTATACATTCTTGATAATGTCTTAGTCTTTGGTTCTAGCAATTCTGTTTCCAACTTCGATTTCTCCACCTGGAACCCTAACTTTCTATCATTTTTAAACACTTCTTTAATCTGAGCGTAATGTAACCAGTCTCGCACTTTATCTTTCATTTTCTCCAAACTCTGCAATTTCCATTTGTCTCCATCTTTTTCTAGTATTTCCCAATATTTTGGCCATTTGGCCTCCATATTGGGTCTTTTTCGGGCCTTGGCCTCCAGAGGAGAAAGCCACCTCGGAGTTTTATTTTCCAGTAAGTCTTTATATTTTGTCCAGACATTAAACACTGCTTTCCTGACAATATGGTTCTTAAAGGCCTTATTGATTTTAACCTTATCATACCATAAGTATGCATGCCAGCCAAAAGAATTGTTGAATCCTTCCAAATCTAACACATCAGTGTCCTCCAGAAGTAGCCAGTCTTTTAGCCAGCAGAAAGCTGCGGCTTCATAGTACAGTTTTAAGTCTGGCAGGGCAAAGCCCCCTCTTTCTTTCGCATCAGTTAATATCTTAAACTTAATTCTGGGCTTTTTGCCCTGCCAGACAAATTTAGAGATATCTTTCTGCCACTTCCGGAAACACTCCGTTTTGCCCACAATCTGCAATGTTTGAAACAAAAACAACATCTTTGGCAATACATTCATCTTGATAGCAGCAATTCGGCCTAACAAAGAAAGTTTCAGTTTTGTCCAACTATCCAAGTCTCTCTTAATTTCAGACCAACATTTTTCATAGTTATCCTTAAATAGACTCAGATTTTTTGTTGTTATGTTTACCCCTAGGTACTTGACTTTTTTCACCACAGTTAGTTCTGTTTCTCTCTGAAACCGTTCTGACTCTGTATCTGTCAATTTTTTCCCCAACACCTTAGTTTTTTGTTTAACTTAAATCCCGCCACCCGACCAAAGTCTTGAATCAGTTGTAATACTCTTTTTGTACTAGAGTCTGGCTTCTGCAGGGTCAAAACTAGGTCATCTGCAAAAGCTTTTAATTTATATTGTTTCGCTCCGACCTGTATCCCTTCCACCAACCGGTCCCCTCTAATCATATTCAAGAGCACCTCCAGAACTGATATAAATAACAAAGGGGAAATCGGGCAGCCTTGTCGTGTTCCTTTTTCAATTTTAAACTCTTCTGTAACCACATTATTTACTATCAGTTTAGCCTTTTGTTCTGAATAAATTGCGCCAATCCCATTCTCAAAACCCCGTCCCACTCCCATTTCTTTTAAATTTCCCTTCATGAACTTCCAGGAGATGTTGTCAAAGGCTTTCTCCGCATCTATAAATATTAACACAGCTTTTGTATTTATGTCTGTTTGCAAAAGTTCCAAAATGTCAATGATGTTCCTTGTGTTTGCAAATATGTGTCTACCTGGGAGAAAGCCTGCCTGGTCCCTGTGAATTACTTCATTTAACACCTTTTTAAATCTACTTGCCAAGACATCTGCAAATATTTTGTAATCCACATTCAAAAGGGAGATGGGGCGGTAGTTCTTAAGTTGTGTCTTTTCAGTTTCTGATTTTGGTATTAATGTGATGAAAGCTTCCTTCCACGATTCCGGCGCCCTCTTCCCCTCCATAATTTCATTGCTGACCTCCATCAATGGTTGTATCAAATAGTCTTTTAATGTCTTATAATACTTGGAGGTCAGCCCATCTGGCCCTGGAGATTTGCCCAGTTTCATATTCTGAATGGCTTGTTTGATCTCTTGTCGTGTTATTTTACAATTCAGGATTGTTCTATTTTCTTGCGACAGTTTTGGTAGTCCATTTTTCCCTAGAAATTGTTCAATCTCAGTCTCGTCTTGTGGCCCTTGGGTGTATAATTTTTTAAAATACCTCTGGAAGCACTTTCTGATGTCCACAGTGTTCTGAATACTTCTTCCTTCAATCTCTAAGTTTGTAACTGTATTTAGTTTTTGTCTCTTCTTCAACTGCCAAGCTAGCAGTTTCCCACATTTATTTGCCGATTCAAAGGTTTTTTGTCTCATTAATTTAATCTTCCATTCTATCTCCTGATTTATCAATTTAGAATAATGTGCTTGATGAAGTTTAATTTCTCTCAAAGTCGGCTGTAACTTCGGATTAGATCTTAACTTCTTCTCTAATTTTTAATTTTCTCCAAAATCTTGTCTTTCCTCTCATTTTGCTTCCTTTTCTTTATGGTGTTCTGTTGTATCAAGAACCCTCTCATCACGGCCTTGCTTGCGTCCCAGATAGTTCTTTTTTCCACCATGGTGTTCATGTTAATCTCAAAATAGTCCTTTAAAGTTTTTTGGGCCTTCTTAATAATCTCCTGATCTCTAAACAAGTTGTCATTCATCTTCCATCTAAAGGAACCGGTTGGTAACAATGTCATATCCATTTTCAGTGCGTTATGGTCGGAGCAGGTCTTTGGGCAGATTTCCACCTTTCTGACCTTGGGTGCCAGACCTCTGGTTATCCAAATTTGGTCGATTCTTGTCCAAGTCAGCTGGGCTTCAGAGAAAAATGTTCCTTCTCTTCCCAGGGGGTTCTTCACTCTCCAAATATCAATCCAGTCCATATTGTCTGTCATTTCAAAAAAGGTCTTCGGTAGTCTTCCGTCTTTTGTAACATTTTGGCCTTGTGACTTATCCATGTTAGTTGAAGCAACCCCGTTCATATCTCCCATCATGATGATGTTGTTGTAGTCCAGATAATCCAGCATAGTCTCATGCAGCTTCTTGTAAAATTCTGATTTTCCTTCATTTGGAGCATAAATTCCTAATATCAAAATTTTCTCTCCTTGGTGCTGTATTTCACTTGCCAAAATTCTTCCATGTTCATCTTTAAATAGAAATTTAGGTGATAGGCTCTCTTTTGCATATATCACCACTCCTCTCTTTTTTACTGTATCCGAAGAGATAAATTCCTGTCCCAACCTTTTATTTATCAATATTTTTCTGTGGAGCCTGATCACATGTGTTTCTTGTAAGCAAATGATATCCAAATGTTCCTTTTTTAATATATGAAAAATTTTCCTCCTTTTCTCCGGAATGTTACAACCATTTATGTTCCAGCTCAAAAGTTGCAGAGACATCCTGAAAAAATCTGGTTATTCTCCTTGGGGTGATGCTTTATTCTCCTGTTTTTCAGGGTCCAAGGGTGCAGGAACCCCTGGTAGGTCAGGTCCCGTAGGTAAACCCAATCCTTTGTGAAGGTCCTCTCCGTGTGCAACCAAGAACTTATCTCTGTCTTCCAATGTTCTTATTTTGATCTTCTTCCCTCTATAAGTAAAAGATAAACCTTGGGGAAAGTCCCACCTGAAGATGATTGAGTTACTCCTCAGCAGTTTTACTAGCTCCAAATAATCAGATCTAAGATCCAACAGTTGTTTAGGAATGTCCTTGTAAATTTCAATTCTTCTGTCCAGAATGACTAGTGACTTTCCGTAGTGCAGGCCCAAAATCTTGTCCCTCTCCTCCTTTGATCTCAGCGTTATCAAACAGTCTCTGGGCTTGTCTTTCTTTATGAGTCTTCCAAGTCTAAAAGCTGATACGATTTTAAAGTCTTTTTCCTCAAGGTTCCAAAACTTGGAAAATTCTTTAGTCAGAAACTCAGCTAGGTTGGCCTCTTCCACCTCTGGGACCGACCTTATCCTTAAGTTAGTCTCCCTGTTCCGAAGTTCTATCATAGAGAGGTAGGTCTGGTGTTCACCTACTTGTTTGCTGAGTGGTCTTACCTCTTTTTCTAACTCTCCCAATCTTTGGCTGGTATGCTCAGCCAATTTCTGGCTTTCACCTGTAGCCTCTTTCAGTTCTCCAATAGCTTGTGCATTCTCTGCAACTTGTCCAGTTAGTCTATTTAGGCATTCTGTGTTTTGATCAATTTTAGCTGTTTGCTGGTCAACTTTTCTGTCCAAGGATTCCAATTTTTCATATATTTTCTCTAAAATAGAACCAGATGTTCCTGAAGCCATGTCTTCCAATTGTAATTCCTCAGTTTCACCCTCCCCTGCCCGTGGCAGAGAGGCAGCTTCTTCCTCGGAAGGTAAAGTAGGCACAGATGATCTACGTGTCTGTGAGGCTGCAGTAAAAGTTGTTAGAGTTGCTTGTCTAGTTCTCCCCCTCCTTCTTGTGCCACTCATTACAAAGTTATCTGAAAATCAAGGTCAAGCTGAGTTGTTCCCATGGGAGAATAGCAGCCCAGATGAGCAGTCAAACAGGAGGCCGGGAAAAGGAAAGTAAAACAAAGTCACTGCCGTAAATTCAAAAATCCTCTAGGGGGAGCTTAAAAAGTCTTTAGGGAAGAGATCAATTCCTCAATAGTTAATAAAGTCTAATACAATGTCCAGGAACCTTCACCAAAGTAAATTATAGCAGAGTTGGTATTTAAAAGACAACAAAGTTTCCTGACAGTGCTTGCTGGAGTCCCAAAAGTTGCTTCAAGATAGCAAGTACAAATTCCCTCAGAATGTTTCAGAATTTAAGTTCAAAGTATCCAAATCTGCAGGCTGACTTCAATAGCTCAGGCAGTCTCAGTACCTGGGTTTCTTAGTTAAGTTGTAATCCACATAGAAGAAAGGTAGCACTGTCCCATCAAAAGCCAAAAAGTCAGTTGTTTAAAGTCCTTATTCCCTCTAAGGGTAGTTTCAGTGGGTGCCCGATCCAATAGATTGAACGTTTACTCTTTGCCCCCACTCCTCCAGCGCTTTGCTTTCAAGTTCAGTGTCAGCGGAAGACGGACTTCCTGTTTATCGTCTCTCCGCTTTAATCCAAATTCAATAATTTTAAGTCCTCTGATTTATATAGTCCGAATTACTCACGGGTTGTTGCTTTCCAGATCTTAGATTGCACGAAGAAAGGTCAGCGCTCACCGGTAACAGCAACGCGGCTTCGCTCCGTTGATTGCGCCACGACCCTCAGCGCCGCTACCCCCTCCGCGATCCGGAGCCCCTTACGGGGTCCCTTCAACGTTTCGGGGGCTGCTTCTGGCGCCCGCCGGGTCCCAAGACCACAGGCTTCTGCCGCCTGTGGTTTTCCGAGATGGGTCTCCGCTTCGCCGTAGCGGACGACCCGTTCTCAACGGAGCTACCCTCTCCCGTTTAGGAGAGAGCAGCCATTACCGTTCGCGCCGCCTCCGGAAGTCCCTTTTTCGGGGATACCTTGTGTCCCTTCTGTGCTAGTAGGTTAAGGAGTGCTATAGTATCCTTTTTGCAGGATTCTAGATCCTTACCGCAGAGTAAAATGTCATCAACGTAAAGTCTCATGGCTGAGCCTCCTGGCAGAATTACGTCTGATAGATCTTGATGCAAAGAGGAATTGGCTTTCTGGGTCTACGGGGATGCTAAAGAAGGCAGAGCATAGATCTATGACAGAGTAGACCACAGTTCCTTCCGGGATGGTGCTTAGGAGGTGGTGTGGGTTGGCGACTACCGCATGTCGGGGGATAACAAAAGAATTGACGAGCCTGAGATCCTGGACAAGACTCTTGTCGGACCAATTCATTAAGTCCGAAGTAAGGAAGGGCTGATGAGTAAATACCATACGGGGTGGGTCTCCTGCCCTGGCTGGGGGTATAGGTAATGCTCGCAGAGGGAAAGCACCTTCTATTTCTCCGTTTTGCAAATTATCCCTGTTTCTAGTTCTACTGGAGACGGGTCCCTCTCTTCCTCCGTTTAGAAGTTGCCCGTTGAGTAAGGGTCCAAGATCCAAGTTTACTTGGTCTCCTTCTAGGTTTGATGTACTTGAAGAAGGGTTGGGCGGCGACGTATTAGATAAACTTTGGGAAAGGGTAGCAGAGGGTGGGTTTGTTTCATCTTCCCTCAATCCCGCGTTTTGGGAAGGAGCGGCAGCAGTGGCGAGCTGATTTGCTACACCTTCTCTCAGTCCTGCGTTCCCCCCACTAGCTCCTGTTCTGTCCCCTGCCCCGGGTCCTGGCGGTTGGGGGACTCGTGGCTCCGGGTAGTAGAAAGGAACGAGGGTCCTATCCAATTGCTCCTCCTGGGCTCTAATCTCGTCATATGGGGGAGGTCCGGTTGGTTTTAGAACAGGCATTTGATGGGCAATTTGAGCTTGCAACCGTTGAAACACTATGCGGGCTTCGACGAAAATGTTTAGATAGTATAGCTGTTGGGGCCTCTCGTCGGCCAGATAGGATTTAAGAGCTTGTATCTTTGCGAGATTAAAAGAGCCGTGGGGTGGCCACCTGACGGCTGGTTCTAGGTGGTGGGTAAAGGCGACCCAGAAGATTTTGCAAAGGTCCTTTAGCTTGGACTTTGAGAGTCCCGTCCTTCCCCTCAATCCTTTCCAGTTTTGGAGGACGAATTGAAGAGGGGTATCAGAGTCCTCCCTGGAGTGGAAAGGCTCCGCGGAAGCCTTGTCACTGGGAGGAGTCCAGTCTGAATGCTTGGTAGCTTTAGCTCCCATCTCTCTCCTTTTTCCTTTTTTTTAACTATTAAACTATTATTTATTTATCTATTTTAGTTAACGAAGTTCGTTAAAGACAGTGGGGTTGAACACACACACACACACAAGGAGAACGGACAATGGGGGAAAGAAAAGAAAAATAGAAGGGAAAATTCCTTCAGTAACCAAAGTATCCTTAACCAACACAAATTTCTCCCATTCATAAATCACGAATTAATCCCTGGGGATCTCAAACTTGAACTGAAAACCTGAACCACGGGTCTCTCTGCCCGGAAAAACCTAAACCACAGCGCTGTTTACAAGACTAACCCTAGTGTGGGGGCCCCAATTGTGAACCTCCCCTCTACCCTCCACAACAGCCTCCTGCCTAGCCTTCGGATTAAGTTCGGATTCCTTACTGAACGCCTGCGCAGCGCAGTACCAGATCAGGAGCCGAGAAAACAAAGTTTTGAAAGGAAGCAAATGACCTTGCGTTCTCACGTACACGGGTCATCCCTAACAAAGGTCGCCGTGCAGGAGGGGCGGCTTCATTTGCATAAATAGGACAGTAAGGAAGGGTTCGTACGGACGCCTCTAGACGACTCCGAGAGAGGACGTCAGAGAAGCAATAAGCACCACGTTTTTCCCGGCCACGCCCCGAGAGGAAAAACGGGGAGGAAAGGATAGAGAGATTCGTAGGGGGACGCCTCTGGCCGACTCCGAGAGAGGATGTCAGAAAAACAGTAAGCACCACGTTTTCCCTGGCCACGCTCCGAAGGGGGAAAACGGGGAGAGGCAGAGAAAGAGAGATTCAAGATTTAGGTGTAACATTGGAAACAAAGAGAAAGATTTGGCTGTTGTGGAGATATTACCTTCCACCCCCCTCCCAATGTATTTTCTTCAGAACCATACTCACGTCCGTTGATGTCCCTCGCAGATCCCGGGATCCTTTCCTTGGCCGGCTTTACCTCGCCTTTGCTCTCTCTGGTTGGGCTTCTGGTGACGGTTGATTACAGCCCGCAAAGAGGAGGCAGGGAGAGGAAAAAAGGATCCCCGGGCAAAGGTTGCCCAGTGGCGCCTGATCCCCTCTATCTCCCCTCTCACCTTTGCAGGAGAACCAAGTGTCCCTGAGCACGGTCGCCAAAAACTGTTACCGGAAAATCCGAGGGCTCTCTTGGACAAATGAAGACACCAACCAGAGCAATTCAGAGCAAAACAGCAGCCAGTAGGCTCGGTCTTTATTCAAGAAAAGACTGTCGCGACAGGACTCCCACCGCCCACGAAGTGAAGCAAGATGGAAGCCCCGAACAAAGGATGACCCTAACTTTTATTAGTTGCTAATCCCCAAACTACACCCCCAGAATTACATCATATTTACATCATGATTACATTAGAATTAGGAGGAGTCGAGGAGGGGCTTCACAGGTAATCCGAGTGTCCTGACACCTGGCCAGAGCTTCCTCTCCCCTCCCCACATGAGTCACTCTGAAAAACAAAGGAGAAGGGCGAAGTTTCCTGCCCCCTGAGGGGAATCCGGTCAGTGCCCTTTGTGAGAGTCCGCGCGGAATACACTAAGATATGCAAGTTATTTTATCCCTGATAGCCTTGTGTCTGAGCCCATCATGAGGGCTATCAAGGTTGTCCTCTCAGCGGGGAAAGGTCGCCGAGTACGTGACTGCTCGGTCAAGGGATTATGGCCACTCCGTCCCAAGTCACCCCCCTTTGATAGTCCTTGTAACGTGCAGTGGAATAAAAATGTACATCAGTTATATAACATTCAAAAACCAAAAAGCCTGCTATCCCAGCTACCTCAGCCTGGTTAGCCCCCTAAAACTCTGATACCCCATAATTAAATACAATATACTCCCATAGAGACTACCTTACACTGCATTTAAAACTAAAATCGCATTTGGATAAAAACTGCTTCTCAGGTGGCTAGTCGTAGTCCTTATAACCCTGTACCTTCTTCGAGAAGGCGGAAGCTGAAAGGGATCATTTCCAGGGTGCGCACTATCTCTGCAGCTTTCTTCTCTAGCACCTTCTGCAAATGCCTGCAGGGCCATGAGTAGTATGCATGAAAACATCAATGCTAAATTGAGCAGATACCCAGAGGCAGTGCGGATTATTGCAGGGGACTTCACTCACACAGATGTGAGGGCAGCACTCCCAAAATCCCATCAGCACATTGAGTGTGCAATAAGGGGAGAAAATACTCTTGACAAGGTGTATACGAACATTGGACGGGCATGAGGCGCACCTCGGTGCTTCAGATCATGTGTCCCTGCTTCTGACACCAGTGTACACACCCCTCAGGAAACAAGGCCAGCTACAAACACAGATGGTTACGGTGTGGCCTGAGGGAGCCTCTCAGCAGTTGCAGGACTGTTTCCAGGAGACCGATTGGAATATGTTCGACCATCAAGATCTAGAAACTTCTACATCAACGGTCCTAGATTATATTAGATTCGGCAGGTAAACACGAGGAAGGCTATGGGCCCGGATGAGGTAGCTGGCAGGGGGCTAAGAGATTGTTCGGACCAACTGGCAGGAATCTTTATGAAGATTTTTAACCAGACTCTGGCCCAAGCCGCCGTTCCACCCTGTCTGAAATCTGGAAACATTATACCCCTGCCAAAAAAACCAAAGATAGACAGTCTGAATGATTTTCGCCCTGTGGCGTTGACACCCATTATAATGAAATGTTTCGAAAAACTGGCGAGGAACCGTATCATATCTCGTCTGCCAGTAGGACTTGACCCTCACCAGTTTGCGTACGAGGCAAAGAGATCCACGGAGGATGCTGTGGCTTTACATGGTGTCCAGACTCATTTGGAGAAGAAAGGGAACTATGCAAGATTTTTATTTGTAGACTTTAGTTCTGCATTTAATACTATTCTTCCGCATAGATTGGTGCCCAAACTATTAGACCTGGGACTTCCACCGTGTTTGTGCAGGTGTATATTATATTTTCTATCAAACCGTTCCCAACGGGTCAGGATGGATTCCCACGTCTCTGTGGATCTCATGAATATGGGGGTGCCACAGGGGTGCGTGTTGAGCCCACTTTTATATACGCTTTATATACAGCTGACTGTGCCCCCAAATACCCCAGTAATAAGATCATTAAGTTTGCAGATGATACAACGGTGGTTGGTTTAATCACGGCTGGAGAGGGGGAGGTGGCCTATAGGAAGGATGTTGAGCAGTTGGGGGAGGGGTGCAGGAAAAATTTCCTCCTTAGCTGAAAGAAAACAAGAGATTATTGTGGACTTTAGGAAATGTAAATTGAATATTCAGCCACTCATTATTGAGAGGAAGTGTGTGGAATGTAGAGCACTTGGAATCGCCTCCATGGTCCAGGGACTGATCCACCCTGGCTTCCTCCTCGGAGGTCCCTTCAGAAGGAGAAGGGGTCCCGGGTCTCCATGGGGGAAAGCGTTCCTGAGGCCTGCGTTCGAGGCCAATGCTTTCGCCTTTCAGGCTCCAGCCCACTTTCTCTCTGGTGTTTTTGTCAGCTGTAGAGATGGGACCACATGCAGACATTCCCAAGTTTAATAAGGATCCGTTGAAAAGGCTGAGAAACCTTCTTCTTTTGCCAATGAACTTTGCCACTGCATGATTTGTTGGGAACCAGATGCATCCACTCCAAATAAGCTTCTGCAGCGCCTTGGCATTGAAGACCCAGAAAAAGAGACGGAGGGGAATGTGTGGGTCACAAGGTGGGAGTCGTTGGAAAGGACTCGCTGGGAGAGGCAGAAGGTTGTGTTGAGCAGGCGAGGGAAGAGCAGGAGGAGAGAGAAAGAGCCCCAGGGAAAGAGGAGGTTGGGCTGAGCTGGTGTGGGAATGAGAGGCAGAGAATGCAAAGCAACTCCGGAAACGGTGAACAAGGCAAGCTATGATCTCGTTTGAGGAAAGGGAATTAAGATGCCTGCTTCCCCATCCCCAGTGGATTAAAATGTCCAAAGGTTAGGACAAGAAGAAAGAAGAGGAAGCAGGCTTGGATGAACATTATAAGAGACCAGAATTTTCCATTGTGACTGGGCTGAAATTTGTTGGAACAGTTTTTCAAAGGCTTTATAGAAACTGGACCTAGAAACTGGAGAAATACTAATTTGGATTATTAGACTGTCTGAGTTGATTAAGATTTGAAAGCTGGGCTAGGGAGGGAAATGAAGGGAAAGTGTCATCTTGGTGAAGAGGATAAGAAGAAGAGTTTGGATTTGATATCCCGCCTTTCACTCCCTTTAAGGAGTCTCAAAGCGGCTCACATTCTCCTTTCCCTTCCTCCCCCACAACAAACACTCTGTGAGGTGAGTGGGGCTGAGAGACATCAGAGAAGGGTGACTGGCCCAAGGTCACCCAGCAGCTGCAGGTGGAGGAGCAGAGACGCGAACCCGGTTCCCGGTTCTCTTAAGCACTACACCACTGTATACTAAATGCAGCTGGGTTTATTCTGGAGTGCAGATTATGAATAATTGTTGCTATAGATGATTTTCAGATGAAGATGGGAGATTTCATTTCGGTGCCTGCCCTGTGGAACACCCTCCCAGCAGGGAAAAAACAACTATCAGACTTTTAGAAGATATCTGAAGGCAACCCTGTTTAGAGAAGCTTTTAATATTTGATGGATTACTGTATTTTAATATTTTGTTGGAAGCTGCCCAGAGTGACTGAGGAAACCCAGCCAGATGGGAAGCGTATCATCTATTTTTTTTATTTTTAATATTTTATATTAAGATTCCTTTATTTTGAATTTAGGAGGGCACACATAGGAAGAGGACACTTGAAGGTGGGTGGGACCTGCAAGGAACGCAGGGAAGGATCTCTCAGGGTGGGATACGGGGAGAAGAGGGGGTCAAGCAGGGGAGAAGTGGGGGAGCCTGCCTTTCTATGTGTTGATGATATATATCATACAAATGACGATATATATCATACAAATGTCATAAACAGTATTTTTGTTTATATCCCCCCCTTTATCTTTTCTATACAATTGTATTGTGTAAGGGTTGTTAATAATAATAATAATAATAGTAATAATAATAATAATAATAATATTTTTTTATTTATACCCCGCCCTCCCCAGCCAAGGCCGGGCTCAGAGCGGCTTACAAGCAATAATAAAAACAAGATGAATGATTACAACTTAACAACAAAAATAAAATACAACATTAAAATAATGTAAAATCTTAAAATGTAGCCTCATTGCAGAAGGAAAAGAAAAAAAGAAAGGGAGGGAGGGAATCAAATTGGCTCCAAGCCAAAGGCCAGGCGGAGCAACTCTGTCTTACAGGCCCTGCGGAAAGAAATCAGATCCTGCAGGGCCCTGGTCTCATGAGGCAGAGCGTTCCACCAGGCCGGAGACAGAGTTTAAAAGGCCCTGGCTCTGGTTGAAGCCAATCTAACTTCCTTAGGGCCCGGGACCTCTAGGGTGTTGCTATTTATGGACCTTGAGGCTCTCCGTGGGGCATACCAGGAGAGGCGGTCCCATAGGTACGAGGGTCCTAGTCCGTGAAGGGCTTTAAAGGTCAAAAGCAGCACCTTAAATCTGACCCTGTACTCCACCGGGAGCCAGTGCAGCTTGAAAAGCACTGGGTGAATATGCTTCCATGGCAGAGGCCCTGTGAGGAGCCTCGCTGCAGCATTCTGTACCCGCTGGAGTTTCTGGGACAGCTTCAAGGGCAGCCCTGCATAGAGCGAATTACAGTAGTCAAGCCTGGAGATGACCGTCGCATGAATCACTGTGGCCAGGTCGGGGCGGGAAAGGTAAGGGACCAACTGCTTGATGTGGCGAAGGTGGAAAAATGTCGCCTTCGCTGTTGCTGTAACTTGCGCCTCCATGGAAAGGGAGGCGTCAAGGATTACACCCAAACTCTTAACGGAAGGCAATGGCACTAATTGGGCCCAGGCAAGAGAAGGGAGTTGGTCCCTGATCCCCATGCCATCCCGACCCAGCCAAAGGACCTCTGTCTTCGAAGGATTTAGTTTCAATCGGCTCCCACGAAACCATCCAGCCACAGCTTCCAAGCATCTGGTCAGTGTGTTCGGGGTCAAGTCGGTGTGGCCATCCATCAGCAGACAGAGCTGAGTGTCATCAGCATATTGCTGACAGCCCAGCCCAAAGCTCCGGATAATCTGGGCAAGGGGGCGCATAAAGATGTTAAAAAGCATCGGGGAGAGAATTGCGCCCTGTGGCACTTGCCACACCAAGGAGTGGTGCGACGACATTTCCCTCCCTAGTGCCACCCTCTGTCCCCGACCAGAGATAAAAGAGCACAACCAGTTACGGGCTATGCCCTGTATCCCCATGTCTGTGAGGCGATGGTCCAGAAGATCATGATCGACCATGTCAAAGGCTGCTGACAAATGTAAAAGGATCAGCAGTCCTGACCCGCCTCGATCCAGTTGTCTACGGAGATCATCTGTTAGGGCAACCAGAGCCGTCTCCGTCCCAAAACCAGGACGGAAACCGGACTGAAATGGATCTAATGCCGATGTTTCCTCCAGAAACCTATCAAGTTGTTCAGCAACCGCTCTCTCAATTACCTTACCCAGGTATGGAAGATTTGAAACTGGGTGGTAATTGGATAGGTCTAAGGGATCTAATGAAGTTTTCTTTAAGAGTGGACACACCACTGCTTCCTTCAGTTCCCCTGGGAATGTCCCTGTGTCAAGGGACAAATTGATAATTTCAACCAGGGGGGTCCGCGCAACATCTGGACACTCCCTAATCAGCCAAGACGGGCACGGATCAAGGAGGCAGGTGATGGGCCTACTAACTTGGAGGAATCTATCCACATCAGCAGGGAGTATCCGATCGAAATAGTCCAACACTGGACCTGAAGTCAGTCGAGGGGCCTCCAGTTCAGTCATTGTATCTAAATTGGCAGGGAGGTCACGGCGGAGCAACAGGACTTTCTCCGCAAAAAAGCTCGCGAATGCCTCACAGCTGTGGGTCGAATTTGTGCTTAAATTTGGTTGTCCTCCTAAGGACGTTATTGACCTAATTATTCTAAAAAGTTGTGCCGGGCGAGAGCTAGCGGATGCAATGGAAGCTGCAAAGTAAGATTTCTTAGCAGCTTTCATAGCCATCGCATAGGCTTTCATAAGCGTCCTATAAGATGTTCTTGAGGCTCCATCAGGGGTCCGTCACCATACTCACTCTAGCTGTCTGAGATCCCGCTTCATTTTCCGGAGCTCCTCAGTAAACCAAGGGGCCCGGTTTCGATGGGGTCGCAGAGGGCGCTTAGGCGCGATCTCATCAATGGCTGCTAAGAACTGGTTATTCCAGTCCTCAACAAGGTCATCTAATGAGTCGCCAGGAGGAGCAGGGTTCCGCAAGGCTTGTTGGAATCTATCAGGATCCATCAGTTTTCGCGGACGAGCCCAAATAGGTTCGCCACCCGAGCTAGGGAGGAGCAGGAAGTCAATCCTGGCTTTCAAAGCGTAGTGATCAGACCATGGCACTTCCACAGCGGGGAGCATGATCACATCTATGCCAGCCCCAAAGATCAGATCCAGCGTGTGGCCTGCTTGATGAGTGGGGCCCAAAACAAACTGGGAGAGCCCTAGTGTTGCCATGGAAGTCACTAGGTCCAGAGCCTGTGAGGAGGGAGCGGCATCAGCATGGACGTTGAAGTCTCCTAAAACCAGTAGGTTTGGCAACTCCAAGGCCCAGCCCGCCACCACCTCCAGCAGATCTGACAGGGTGGCTGCAGGTGTGCTGGGTGGTCGGTACACCAGCCAGACAGCCAAGCTCTCCTTGGTGCCCCACACGAGACCAACACATTCAATGCCGGAGATCGCCAGTGATGGCAGAGCTCTGAAAGAACAATCCTCCCGGAATAACAACGCTACTCCGGACTTCCGGTCGGCGCCAGGGTCTAATGGCGGTCTCAGCCTCGAGCTCCGAGGCGAGACTGCTCCGTAAGTTCGGGTCTGACCTGCTACGGCGAGCGGGGGACCCCTAAAATCACAGGCGCTGAAGCCTGTGAACAAGGAGATTTGGTGGGCACCTTTGCGCCCCCCGGTACTGCGAAAGAGCCTTTTTAAAGGCTCCGGAGCGGCATCGGGTGTGAGCGCGGTGCTGAGAATCGCAACCCAGCTTGCGGAGTGAAGCCGCGTCGCCATTGACGGAGAGTGCCGATTCCTTCCTGAAACTACAGATTGGCAGTAACACCCGTGAGTAAGAACTTTAAGACAACTTTTAACGGGACATTAAACTTTGATTTGGCTGAAAACGGGCAAGGCATTAAATCAAGGAAGTCTGCCTCCCGGAACTGCATGAACTATAAAGCAACGAAAAATTAAGCTGCACTTAAACGCAAAGTGTCTTTTACTCTGCTAAACCCGACATCGAAAAGTGACCTCCCCCCTCTGGGCAGGAGGAGGGGGGATGAGAAATGGGGACTTTATCCAGCCTGCCTTAGATAAACATCGGAAGGGAAATCCTCCACCATCAAACCCCTCTGGCAAGGGCTGCCGGAGCTGTGTTACATTGCCTGAGAGAGGGAACTGTCAAAGCTGTCAAAACTAAATTGTGGATACAAATGACTTTATCTGACAGAAAGTAACGGCTTGGGCTCATTCAGAAGAGTGCTATACCCCAAATTGATACAAAGTAGGGGTCTGTGCTGGACTATTGGAATACTTATGTTATATGCCTAATGCTTCCTTGTAACTTTTTCTGACTGGATACATTTACCCCTTCTAGAGGGGAAGAGAGACATTGTTCCATTGGAAAAGAAACAGTGGGATTTTCCACTTGAAACCTTTCCTGTGAGAACGGCCTTGGCTATGAGCAAGCCGGTGGAGGAAATATCAACAAGATCTAAGACAAAACAAGCACAAGCACAATCACAAAAGAAAAGAGCCTCCACGGCAGGACTACCAGCTGCACAGGAAAAAATAACAACAGCATCAATGGAATCTATGACACAGGCATTGCTTAAAATAAATCAATCCCTAGAGGCATTAACAAAGCAGTCTACGGACAACTCTAAGAAATTGGCAGAGAACTCCAAAAAACTGACAGAACTCACAACAAGACTGGACCTGAACACAACGACTATTTCATCTCATACTGATTCTATAAATAGATTACTTCAAGAAAGCACAGAAACAAGGAGAATTGCTGAGAGTGCACAAAACACCGTAGAGGAATTCAGAGGAAAATTTGAACCAATTGAGAGGAAAGTCGGTGAACATGACGCAAGTCTGGCTTTAATGGAATTAGAGAGAAAAGGGAAAAACTTGAAGCTGAGACTTGTACCTGAGGAAGAAGAGGACAACCTAAAGGAATTTCTTACAGAGAATATCCATGAATTTTGGCTTGATGAATGGGAAGGAGAGGAAGATTTTGAGATAATTACAGCCTTCCGGCTGGGCAGGAGACAAGGTAAAAAGCCAAGGGATTGTCTAATTACGTTAAGATCCAAAGAAGAGAGAGATAAAATATTAAACCTTCATTTTCAGAAAGCATTGGTGATAAAAAATTCTCAAATACAGATCTTCAAAGACATCCCCCGTTATATCTTGCAAGTAAGAACTTATTTTAAAGATCTTGTCGACCTGCTGAAGGGAAACAACATCCCATTCAGGTGGGAATTCCCACAAGGACTGTCCTTCAACTTTAAAGGGAAGAAGATAAAGATTAAAACAATACAGGACAAGGACCAGTTTCTAGAGAGATACTTTGAGGATTTAAAGAAAGGGACTGTGAGTGTGAAAGAACCAACCGACATTGCTAACCTATCATTCGGGCTAGCTCCACCACCAACCGAAGAAGAACAATTACTTGGAGCAGTCGGCGGGAAAGATACCCATCAATAAAGATGTCTCTGCAACTTCTAAGCTGGAATTGTAACGGTTTGAACCTTCCCCGAAAAAGGAAACAAGTTTTTCATATCTTAAAGAAAGAACAATTGGACCTAATATGTCTTCAGGAAACACACATAGCCAGGATACACAGGAAACTTTTGATAAAGTTTGTGCCTAAAAAACCCACAATCAGTAGTTTGAATGACTACAGACCAGTTGCACTAACTCCAATCATCATGAAGTGTTTTGAGAAACTGGTGCGCCGTCACATTATTTCCTGTCTTCCATCAACTTTTGACAACTACCAGTTTGCATACAGGGCAAATAGATCCACAGAAGACGCTATCACCACCACTCTCCATGCTGCTCTGTCCCATCTGGAGCAGCCGGGGAGTTATGTGAGGCTGCTGTTTGTGGATTTTAGCTCTGCTTTTAACACTATCCTCCCCCATAGACTGGTGTCCAAGCTAGAGGCGATTGGACTCTCCAACTCCACCTGTCTCTGGGTTTTGGATTTTTTGTCAGAACGTTCTCAGAGGGTTAGAGTAGGGTCACATATGTCCAAAGCCCTTAGCCTTAACACCGGCTCACCACAGGGTTGTGTGTTGAGTCCCCTGCTCTATACTCTCTATACGTATGACTGTACAGCCATCTATTCCAGCAACAAAATCATCAAGTTTGCTGATGACACTACGGTGGTGGGGCTCATTTCAGGAGGGGATGAGTCCGCCTATCGGGACGAGGTGGAGCGGCTCTGTGTTTGGTGTGGAGAGAACAATCTGGCTCTTAATACGGCTAAGACCAAGGAATTGGTGGTGGATTACAGGAAAAAAAAGGCGGACATTCAGCCCTTGTATATCAACGGGGAACGGGTGGAGAGGGTGGCGGAATTCAGGTTTTTGGGAGTGACTATCGATCAGGGCATGACTTGGAGCGCAAATACCACTGCTCTGGTGAAGAAGGCCCAGCAGAGAATTTATTTCCTCAGACTTTTAAAGAAGAACAATCTGAGTGAGAGACTGCTGGTGTCCTTCTACCGAGGCTCCATAGAGAGCATTCTCACATACTGTATTTGTGCTTGGTTCTCCAGTTGTACAGCTAGGGAGAAGAAGGTGCTCCAGAAGGTCATAACCACAGCCCAAAGGATTATTGGTCATCCTCTCCCATCTTTGGAAGAACTGTACGGTTCCCGTTGTCTTAGGAAAGCAAACAACATCCTGCAGGATTCATCTCACCCGGGATACAGTCTGTTTGCACTACTGCCTTCTGGCAGGAGATATAGAAACATCAAGTCAAGGACAAATAGACTGAAAAATAGTTTCTATCCAAGAGCTGTGGCCTTTTTGAATGCTGTAACTCGATAGTGTGACCTGGGAGTTTGATGGGTGTGGGTGTGGGTGTGGCTGGAATGTGGTTTGTTTGGTTGTTGTTGTTGTTTTGCTTTTGTTGTTTTTTAAGGGATGGCATCCAATTTCGTTGCACTTGTGCAATGTTGCACTTGTGTAATGACAATAAAGAATCTATCTATCTATCTATCTATCTATCTATAAACAGGAGATTGGGCCTGGAATTTATATCATCAGACAAAGTCAAAAAAAGAGGAGTAGTTATGTATATTAAAGAAAGACTGGCTCCCAAAATGATATTTAAAGATGAGCAGGGAAGATATTTGGCAGTTGAAATTCAATTACAGGGCGAAAAACTTTTGATTGTAGGGGTGTATGCTCCCAACGAGGGGAAGGCGGAATTTTTCAAGAAGTTGCATGAGACTCTGGCAGACTTTATGGACTATAAAATTGTGATGATGGGCGATATGAATGGAGTAGTCTCCACAAACATGGATAAGGCACAAAGACTTGTGATATCTAAAGATGGGAGACTACCAAAGACCTTTTTTGAGATGACTGACACCATGGACCTTATAGATATTTGGAGAACAAGGAACCCTCTAGAAAGAGAGGGAACCTTCTTCTCCGAAGCAAAAATGACATGGACTAGAATTGACCAAATTTGGATTTCTAGCAATCTGGCATCAAGAGTTAAAAAAATAGAAATCTGCCCAAAAACCTGCTCCGACCATAATGCCGTAAAGATGGAGATGAAACAAACGACAGCGGGAACATTCAGATGGAGAATGAATGACACCCTCTTAAAAGATGAAGAAATCTACAAGAAGGCCCAAAAAACACTAAAAGATTACTTTGAGATAAATTTGAGAACAAAAGTGGAAAAAGGAATAATATGGGACGCAAGTAAAGCCGTGATGCGTGGTTTCCTGATCCAACAGAACTCCTTAAAGAGGAAAAGGCAAAAGGAGAGAGAGGAGAAAATTTTGGAAAAAATGAAAGAAGGAGAGAAAAAACTGAGATCTAATCCAAAGTCACAACAGATATTGAGAGAAATAAAATATTATCAGACGCAATATATGGAATTGATGAATCAAGAAATAGAATGGAAAATAAAGCAGATGAGACAAAAGACGTTTGAATCGGCAGACAAATGTGGGAAACTGCTATCATGGCAATTGAAAAAAAGACAAAAATTGAATACTGTAACATCCCTTGAAGAAGACGGGAAAATTATCACTAGACCAAACGAAATAAGTAACTGCTTTCAGAGCTTCTTCAAGAAATTGTATGCACAAGGGCCAATAAATGAACAGGAAATAGAGGAATTTATTCGAAAATATGGACTATCAAAAATTTCGGAACAAAACAAAATGATTTTAAATGGGAAAATAACAGAACAAGAAATAGAGGGTGCCATTCAGAATATGAAACTGGGGAAATCACCAGGACCAGATGGTCTAACTGCAAGGTATTACAAAATGTTAAAGGAATGGTTAATTCAACCATTGAAAGAAGTTTGCAATCAAATTCTAGAGGGGAAAAAGGCTCCCGAATCGTGGAAAGAGGCATTTATCTCACTCATACCAAAGACAGAGACTGGTAAAAACCAGGTTAAAAACTATCGGCCTATATATCTATTAAATGTGGATTACAAAATTTTTGCAGACATTTTAGCAAAAAGATTTAAAAGAGTATTAGTAGGGGAGATTCATAAGGACCAAACAGGCTTTCTCCCAGGAAGACATATGTCAAGCAATGTGAGGAACATTTTAGACATTTTGGAATTGTTAGAGAGGGACATCAATAAGAAAGCAGTTTTGATTTTTGTGGACGCGGAGAAAGCCTTTGACAACATTTGTTGGAGCTTCATGAAAAAGAATCTCCAAGGGATGGGGGTAGGCCAAGAATTTGAAAACGGTATAGGTGCGATATATTCAGAACAAAAAGCGAAACTAATTGTGAACAGTATGGTGATGGATGAAATACCAATAGAAAAAGGTACTCGACAGGGATGCCCAATATCCCCTCTTCTTTTCATATCAGTCCTGGAGGTTTTGTTAAATATGATCCGAATGGACCCGCTGGTTAAAGGAATTCAGGTCGGAGTGAAACATTATAAATTAAGAGCATTTGCAGATGATTTAGTATTAACATTGCAACAGCCAGACGAGAGTACTAAAAGAGTGTTAGAATTAATTGAGGTATTTGGTCAAGTGGCAGGATTTAAATTAAATAAACAGAAAACCAAAGTGTTGGGAAAAAACTTAACACTGGAAGAGAAAGATAGATTTCAGAGTGTAACCGGTTTGGAAATAACAAAAAAAGTGAAATATCTGGGGGTAGACCTAACACCAAAAAATGATAATTTATTTAAGGACAACTATGAAAAATGCTGGACAGAAGTGAAAAAGGATCTAGATACATGGTCTAGATTGAAACTTTCCTTGTTAGGCCGTATTGCTGTTATCAAGATGAATGTATTGCCAAGAATGTTGTTTCTGTTTCAGACTTTGCAAATTCTGGACAAGATGGAGTGCTTCAAGAGGTGGCAAAAAGATATCTCTAAATTTGTCTGGCAGGGCAAAAAGCCCAGAATTAAGTTTAAGATTTTGACAGATGTGAAAGATAGAGGGGGGTTTGCCCTGCCGGACTTAAGGCTTTACTATGAGGCAGCAGCTTTCTGCTGGCTGAAACAATGGCTGCTTCTTGAGGACACTGATGTTTTGGATCTAGAAGGATACGATAATAATCTAGGTTGGCATGCGTATCTATGGTATGACAAGGTGAAAGTTCATAAGGGTTTTAAAAACCACATTGTCAGGAAGGCACTGTATAATGTCTGGATTAGATATAAGGATCTACTTGAAAATAAAACCCCCAGATGGTTATCACCAATGGAAGCAAAAGCAGTTAAAAAACTTAATATGGACTCCAATTGGCCAAAATATTGTGAAATTCTAGAACATGATGGTGAAAAACTTAAACTTAAGAGTTATGATGAGCTAAAGCATAAAGTTCGGGATTGGTTACATTATCGCCAGATAAATGAAGTATTCAAGCTAGACAGGAAGATAGGATTCCAGAGTGAGAGATCGAAGCTAGAAACAGAACTGTTAGAACCCAATACTAAGAATTTATCCAGAATGTATAATTTGCTGCTGAAGTGGAATGTACAGGATGAAATGGTAAAATCAGCTATGATTAAATGGGCTCAGGATGTCGGTCATGACATTATGTTTGCTGACTGGGAACAGTTATGGACCACCGGTGTTAAATTTACGGCATGTACTGCCTTGAAAGAAAATATAATGAAGATGATTTATAGGTGGTACATGACCCCAGTCAAGCTGGCTAAGATTTATCATTTGCCTGAAAATAAATGTTGGAAGTGTAAAGAGTCTGAAGGAACCTTTTATCACCTTTGGTGGACCTGCCCAAAAGTTAAGACCTTCTGGGAAATGATCTATAATGAAATTAAGAAAGTCCTTAAGTGGACGTTTTCAAAGAAACCAGAGGCCTTTCTTTTGGGCATGGTGGGCCAATTGGTACCGAAGAAGGATAGGACATTTTTTATGTATGCAACCACAGCGGCAAGAATTTTACTAGCAAAGTATTGGAAGATGCAAGAACTACCCACCCTGGAAGAATGGCAGACAAAGGTGATTGACTATATGGGACTGGCAGAGATGACCGGCAGAATCCGAGACCAGAGGAAAGAGGCGGTGGAGGAGGACTGGAGAAAATTTAAAGTATATCTTAAGAACTGTTGTAAAATAATGGACTGTTAAGATGTCGAGGGGTAAGAAACAAAGAATTACAGCTGTAAATCTTAGATTAAAGGAAAGTATTTCTAAGGAGGATACATATAGAAACTGATAGAAGGGTTGCTAAGAAATTGTAAAATAAGGATGCAGAGAAGGAGAGGTATGGGGAAGTCCTTTTTGATTGTATTTTTGTATGTCTTTTCTTTTGTGTAAATGTTTTGTTTTCTTTTCTTTTCTTTATTTATGTGTTGTTCTTCTTTCTTATGTTTACTGTTGTAAAAAACCAATAAAAATCTATTTCAAAAAAAAAAAGGAATAACAACGCTACTCCTCCCCCCCGACCCACAGTCCGTGATAGATGGAGGACAAAGAAACCTGGGGGTGTTATCTCATGTAGGGAGACTACTTCGCCTTCCCGTACCCAGGTCTCCGTCACGCAAGCCAGGTCAATCCCCTGTGAGGCAAAAAAGTCACACATGCTGGCAGTTTTGTTGCCTATGGACCTGGCACTGCACAGCACCAATGACAGAGGTGTGTAATCCTTGCTCTCCCTACCCTCATCCCTTGGGATGGGGCGTAGATTGGAAGGGGTTCGAGGATCACTGCATCTCGAAACCCTTCGCCGATAGAGATATCTAGCCCCACCGCCATTCCTCCCTAGCCCTTCAATTGTGGAAATCCCAGATCCCATACTAGCCTCCCCAATAGAGGGGTAGCATCCCCTCAATAACAAGTCATCCTTGAGCCAGGACTCCTGGGTCAAAATGGTATGGGAAAGAGGTGGAGGTCTGATAGGGTAAGTATCCCTAGAAGATAAAACCCAACCAACCACACCCCAAGCGGGGGGGGGGGACAGTCCCATGGTGTTTCATTAACTGTCAATCCCCCTCTCCCTCCTGGGTTAATTGGAGGATTGTTGGTTCTATCTGTGGCTGTGGGAGTATTAATGAGGTATGTGTTATAAAATGTGGATCACTGGCCAACAAAGAGCCAGATTCGAATTCGGAAGATCTGTCCATCCTGTCTCGCCAGGAGTACAGTAGAGAAGGTTGATCATTCAGAGTTGGTGCTGGATATCTCCAGATTGTCAGCAACATAGAGTTCTTTATGTGTTGTTGCCATAGAAATGTTGGAGGCGCCAATTTCCTCATCTAATTTGATGTCGTTTGAAAAGGGAACAGGGAGTTGCACTGATGTCTTTCGATGGGATAAAGAGCTGTTGGACGTCTTTAAATATTGTGCTCTAAGCTCTACTGTCCTGATATTTTGGGTAGAAATCTCAGTCTTTATACTCATTAGCCTCTTCTTCAGGTCTTGTAATTCTAGGCTTACAGAGTTCTTTTCTTCCTTTGGGCAATTAGTATTTCTAGTGTTGAGCTTGGTTTCCTTTATCCGCATTAGCTTTGACTCTATGCAAGGGACCAATTGCCTCCTAGTTTCGTACTTAAATACCCTCACTGGGCGGAGAGAATGGAACCACCATAGGGTATCCTTTATCTCCATGAGTCGAGATGGGAGGGTTGATGACCTAAAGGTCATAAATAGGCGCGTTGTGTTTCTCACGGTAGGCAGGAAGTGGAAATTTTCTAGATCTACATTTCAGTAAAGGTAATTCAGGAGCTGAGACAAGGACATAGTAATTTGTCTGCGGTTCAGCCACCTATGAGTGTATCGGTGAATCTCAAGCATTATCTGGTTCGTTTGCAAGACTTGACAGGACCTCACTTCATCCATAGTTCGAGTTGGTGAGTTGTTAACAAAGTCATTTCTTATCATCCTTTTAAGCCCTTGGACATTTAAAGGGGAGGAACTAGTATCCAATTGTTTCTCAATGTTAACTATTTTGGTGAGGATTTCATTCAGTCTTTGGAGAACCAGAACCATAGTTTCTGCAGACAACATGCAAATCTCTTGGTAGGGATGCGTATCCCGAATTGGTGGAAAGCAGGCTCCTCTGATATCTTGTTCTAGAGGCCTGGGTGGGTCAGCGTTAGGAGTGGGAGGAATCCCTCCTGCTCCTGCTCTTGCCCTCTTGGTCGGATTAGCTTTTTTTCTGGGAGGAGGGGGGTCGGGTCAGTGACATCCTCCTTAAGAGGGGGTGAGGTTCCCCCAACGTTGTTACTCACTGTTTGTTCTATTTGCTCCGATTTCTCGGTTTCCCAATTCTTTGTTTTAGAGGAATTGTGAGTCTCAATAATGGTCTTCTGGCTCTTTGCACCTCGTTTTCTCCTTCCGGCAGGCATTCTCAATATTTTAATTTTTTATTTAATATTTTTGGTTTTATTTCTCTTTTTTGGTTTCCCCTCTGTATGAATTCTTTGATGGGAAGTGAGATGGGAGCTCCGTCTGAAGCTCTTTCCACATTTCAAGCACTGATAGGGTTTCTCCCCTGTATGAATTCTATGATGGCAAGTGAGATGGGAACTATTAGTGAAGCTCTTTCCACATTCCAAGCACTGATAGGGTTTCTCCCCTGAATGAATTCTGCGATGGGAAGTGAGATGGGAGCTATGAGTGAAGCTCTTTCCACATTCCAAGCATTGATAGGGTTTCTCCCCTGTATGAATTCTGTGATGCGAAGTGAGATGGACCCTCTGACTGAAGTTCTTTCCACATTCCAAGCAGTGATACGGTTTATGCCCTCTATGAACTCTTTGATGGGAAATGAGAGTGTCCTTCCGGCTGAAGCTTTTCCCACATTCCAAGCACTCATAGGGTTTCTCCCCTGTATGAATTATTTGATGGGAAGTGAGATTCCACTTCTGACTGAAGCTCTTTCCACATTCCAAGCACTGATAGGGTTTCTCCCCTGTATGAATTCTTTGATGGGAAGTGAGATTCCCCTTCTGACTGAAGCTTTTTCCACATTCCAAGCAGTGATACGCTTTCTTCATACGCCCTGTATGAACTCTTTGATGGGAAGCGAGATGTGCACTTCGACTAAAGCTCTTTCCACATTCCAAGCACTGATAGGGTTTCTCCCCTGTATGAGTTCTTTGATGCAAAGTGAGCTTGGCCCCCTCTCCGAAGCTCTTCCCGCATTCAAAGCACTGAAAGGGTTTTTCTCCTGTATGAGTTCTTTGATGCAAAGTGAAAGTAGTACTGTGCCTGAAGCTCTTCCCACATTCCAAGCACCGATAGGGTTTCTCCCCTGTATGGACTCTTCTATGCAAAGCAAGAACACCTTTCTGACGAAAGCTCTTCCCACATTCCAAGCATTGATAGGGTTTCTCCCCTGTATGACTTCTTTGATGAGAAGTGAGATGTGCACTTTGACTAAAGCTCTTTCCACATTCCAAGCATTGATAGGGTTTCTCCCCTGTATGAGTTCTTTGATGCAAAGTGAGCTTGCCCCCCTCCCCGAAGCTCTTCCCACATTCAAAGCACTGATAGGGTTTCTCCCCTGTATGAGTTCTTTGATGCAAAGTGAGCTTGCCCCCCTCCCCGAAGCTCTTCCCACATTCAAAGCACTGATAGGGTTTCTCCCCTGTATGAATTTTTCGATGGGAAGTGAGATTCCCCTTCTGACTGAAGCTCTTTCCACATTCCAAGCACTGATAGGGTTTCTCCCTTGTATGAATTCTGTGATGGGAAGTGAGATGGGAGCTATTAGTGAAGCTTATTCCACATTCCAAGCACTGATAGGGTTTTTCTCCTGTATGAGTTCTTTGATGCAAAGTGAAAGTAGTACTGTGCCTGAAGCTCTTCCCACATTCCAAGCACTGATAGGGTTTTTCTCCTGTATGAGTTCTTTGATGCAAAGTGAAAGTAGTACTGTGCCTGAAGCTCTTCCCACATTCCAAGCACTGATAGGGTTTTTCTCCTGTATGAGTTCTTTGATGCAAAGTGAAAGTAGTACTGTGCCTGAAGCTCTTCCCACATTCCAAGCACTGATAGGGTTTCTCCCCGGTATGAATTCTTTGATGGGAAGTGAGATGTGCACTTTGATTAAAGCTCTTCCCACATTCCAAGCACTGATAGGGTTTCTCCCTACTCTGTCCTCTTTTGTGTGCAGTGAGGCTATCCCTCTGAATGAAGCTCTTTCTTTGACGGGAGGTGGAATGGGAGCTCTGACGGATGTTCTCTCCACACTCTGAGTATTTATATGACTTCTCCACTATGTGGATTCTCTTGTGCTCCCCCTTGTTCTTCCCTTCCAGTTCATCTCCATCTGCAATGAAGAGAGAAGTGAATTAGAGCCTCAGGAGGAAATGGAGCTCCAGATCATTGAACAAAGTTAATGAATGCTTGTGATAGAGGAAGAACTAAAAATAGTTAGATGTGGGGCCTTTCTATAGTTTTCACTGCCTTTGTTGGCCGGTATTTACTGAAATATTGCTTGGCTTTTATCTGGAATGGATTTTGTTCTGGCTCAAACCTGGAATCCACTCCATCTCCAAGGTCAGTCATCTCTTTGGTCAATCAAATGCAAACAGAAGCAAAAACAACAAGCCTGACAGAATTTACATCAACTTCCCTAAAAACTCTGAAGCCGGCATTTAAGAAGGCCTGGGTGGTTCAGACAAGCCTGGTCACTGTTTTAAAATGCATGACTAGACGCAGAACATTTAGAGAGGAAACAGTTGATATCCCTCCATTCTGGGTTCACGGTGGGGGATGTTAGAATCCCAGACGCTGTTGGTCTCCAGCCAAAGAGTTGAAGTTCATCACATACAGGTATGTATGGAACGTCCACGTCTCGTCTGTGAAACAAACAGCAGCACCTTCCCCTGAACACTCCCCATCAGTTGTTGCCTCAATCTAGTCGGTCTAAATTTAAATTTATATGTAAATCACTTTCTTCACTTTGACCTCCCCTCCCATGTCCATGAGGAGACCAGCTCTGTATTTTTCATTAGCAACAGAAGAGGAAAAGTGACTATAACTCAGTTCAAACCAATTCATGAACCCAGAACTCATACACCGACCACTAATGGTGAACCATATGTTACTAGATATTCCTGCAAATTTATTCTGCTATTTTTGATATGCAAATGGCATGCGAAGACCTAGTCTACACATTTGTATCATTTATTAGTCCTATGATCCTTGTTTTTAAAAGCAAATAAGAAGTTATACCAAAAAGAAAAGGACAACACACAGAGGCCCCATCTGCATTCAGACTGCAAAGCAGGATCAGTGAGTTGTCTGACATTGGCAGGGCATTCAGATCACAGAACAGGTTTTAGACCTTTTGAGCTGCCAATACATCATGGTGACTGGGGAGCTGTGACCTATTCCTAGCTCAAATTGCCTGCAGATGATAAAGGTGCAGGCAGGCAGGTGGGGGAGCCCGAAAAGGTGCTCCCCTTCCCCATCTCCATCTGCCTGCCTGCCTCCCCCCACCCCCTAGCTGAGGAAGCCCCAATACCTCTCTGGCTCCATCCATCCAGGTCCCCATCTCCCCTCCCCTAGGACTCACCAGGTCTCTCGGAGGTCCCTGGGAGGGAACGCTCAGAGGTTGAGAGGAGGGATGCAGGAGACAGCCGGGCTAGTTCAACTGTCCATCTTCCCCCTTCCATCCTCACTAGGTTTGCAGAATCCATCCCTTTTATCCTTCCTGAGGAGTCAAGTAGTCAAAACGAGCTGCAGGGTCCTGGGAGAGAGGAAGAAGCAAAGGGAGCCTCAGAGGCCCTGCAGGGATTCTCCTGCCCTAGATATTCTCCTGCCCCTGGAGAAGCACAAATGGGGCAGCCCCTTCCCAACAGAAGCCCCATTTCTATACCTCTCCAGTGGTTCCAATAAATCAGGTAGTCTACTTGCGTGGCAATTAAAGACAAAACAAAAGGAGAGAGTAATAGAAAAATGAAAAATAATTGAAGATCCTAAATAAATATGCAAAGAAAAATTAAATTACTATAGGAAATTTTACAATGAAGAAGAAGACCAAGAGGAAATGGAAAGACACATAGCACAAAATAGACTCCCGACAATAGCAGATTGGAAAATAGAACAACTAAATGTACCAACAGCGATGATGGAGGTGCAGCAATCTCAAAAGCAAAGATAGGAAAGTCCCCAGGTAAGGATGGATTATCGGCAGCATTTTATAAGAAGTTAGAAGATATATTATCAGAACCAATGAAACAGTACTAAACGGAATTTAAAAGAAGGAAGAATACCAAAATCATGGGAAGAAGCATTTATCACACTGATACCCAAACAAGGAGCAGATCCAACACTAATCAAAAATTATAGACCTATATCATTCTTCAATAATGATTATAAAATATTTGCCAACATCCTAGCCAACAGATTAAAATAAAGTATTAAATGAAATAAAAAACAGAGATCAGGTTGCTTCTTACCAGGCAGACACATGCACAATAAAATGAGATACATAATTGATATTTTAGAATATTTAGAAGCAAGATAAGATAAAAAAGCCATTTTGATGCTGATAGACACGGAATAGGTCTTCGACAACATCTCTTGGAGCTCCATTAAAAAAAACTACAGAAAAAACAGGACTCGGAGAAAATATTATTAGGGGTGTTGAGGCAATATATTGAAATCAGAGAGCCAAATTGATACTAAATAGTGAAATAAGAGAAGAATTTAAAGTAAGTAAGGGGACCAGGGAAGGCTGCCCCCTTTCGCCTCTACTTTTTATTACGGCACTAGAATCCTTAGCAATGACAACAAGGAGTGACCAAGGCATAAAAGGTCTAACAATGGGGAAGAAGTCGCACAAGATGAAGGTCTTTGCAGACAATTTAATTCTAACTACAGTGGTACCCCGCAAGACGAATGCCTCGCAAGACGAAAAACTCGCTAGACGAAAGGGTTTTGCGGTTTTTGAGCTGCTTCGCAAGACGAATTTCCCTATGGGCTTGCTTCGCAAGACGAAAACGTCTTGCGAGTTTGTTCGCTTTCTTCTTAAAGCCGCTTGAAGAGGCGCAGTTGCGACGGACCGTGCTTCGCAAGACGAAAAACATCGCAAGACGAAAAGACTCACAGAACGAATTAATTTCGTCTTGCGAGGCACCACTGTACTGAAAATCTGGAGGAAAGCATACTAAAAATAATAAGGAAAAACCTTGAATTTGGAAGTCACAGGATTTAAATTAAATAAAAATAAGACTACTATGCTAGCAAAAAAATATGTCAACACAGGAAAAAGAAGAACTAAAGAAAATATCAGGATTGGAAATAGTAAATAAAACTACGTATTTCGGAATCTGGCTGACAAATGAAAACGCCAACCTATTTAAAGACAATTATATTAAAACCCTGACCAAACTGCGGGAGGCAGTGGAAGACAGGAGTGCCTGGCGTGCTCTGGCCCATGGGGTCACAAAGAGTGGGACACGACTAAACGACTAAACAACAACATATTAAAACATGGAAAGAAATCAATTTTGAATCATATAATAAGAAAATTGATATATAGAGTATGGGAAAAACATAAAGTGGTGTTAGAACCTAAAACCCCCTGGTGGATTTCACCTCAAGAAGCAATAACTGGGGAAAAGAAAAATATGGAATTGAATTGGGCCACTTTCACTGCCTTGTTGTGACGAAGGGGCTTGAATAACTCAGAGACGCTATGAGCTAAGCTGTGCGGACAGGTCATAGTGGAGAGTTTAGACCAAACGTGATCCACCTGGAGAAGGAACCGGCAAGCCACTCCAGTAGCCCTGCCAAGAAAACTCCATGGACAAAGACAACAGGCATCTAAAAGTTATGCCGCTGGAAGATGACCCCCTCAGGTCGGAAGGCGTCCAACATGCTACTGAGGAAGAGCGGAGGACAAGGACAAGTAGATCCAGAGCTGATGAAGCGGCTGGGCCAAAGCCGAAAGGACGCTCAGTTGCGGATATGCCTAGAAGCAAAAGGAAAGTCTAACAAACACTCTGTGAGGTGAGCGGGGCTGAGAGACTTCAAAGAAGTGTGACTGGCCCAAGGTCACCCAGCAGCTGCATGTGGAGGAGCGGGGAAGCAAACCTGGTTCACCAGATTACGAGACTACCGCTCTTAACCACTGCACCACATTGGCTCTCCAGAGGAATTATACCAGAAACATATGGGTGTCTCGTACAGCCCAGGTAGTGTGGTTGCTGACCATGAGCCAAACATCCTGGAGAGTGAAGTCAAATGGGCCTTAGAATCAGAATCTCCTTTAAATCAGAACCAGTGAAGGCAGTGACGGTCCTGTGTGTCTGGAGGCGGTTGGAGGATGGATGACAGCTAACAGATTGAGGTTGATCCTGACAAGACAGAAGTACTGTTTTGGGGGGACAGGGGGCGGGCAGGTGTGGAGGACTCCCTGGTCCTGAATGGGGTAACTGTGCCCCTGAAGGTGCGCAGCATGGGAGTCATTCTGGACTCATAGCTGTCCATGGAGGCGCAGGTCAATTCTGTGTCCTGGGTGACTGTCTCCACCTGGTTTGCAGGCTAAGACCCTACCTGCCTGCGGACTGTCTTGCCAGAATGGTGCATGCTTTGGTTATCTCCTGCTTGGACTACTGCAATGCACTCTACTTGGGGCTACTTTTGAAGGTGACCCGGAAACTGCAATTAATCCAGAACACCAGTCCTGAGAGATCTGCATTGGATCCCAGTATGTTTCCGAGCACAATTCAAAGTGTTGGTGCTGACCTTTAAAGCCCTAAATGGCCTCGGTTCAGTATACCTGAAGGAGTGTCTCCACCCCCATCATTCAGCCCGGACACTGAGATCCAGCCCCGAGGGCCTTCTGGCGGTTCCCTCATTGTGAGAAGTGAGGTTACAGGGAACCAGACAAAGGGCCTACTCGGTAGTGGCGCCTACCCTGTGGAACACCCTCACCTCAGATGTGAAGGAAATAAGCAGCTATCCTATCTTTAAAAGACATCTGAAGGCAGCCATGTTTAGGGAAGTTTTTAATATTTAATGCTGTATTGTGTTTAACACTCGATTGGGAGCTGCCCAGAGTGGCTGGGGAAACTCAGCCAGATGGATGGGGTGTAAATAATAATAATAATAATAATAATAATAATAATAATAATTTAGAAAGCACTGCTAATAACAAGGCCAGGGGAAGTGATGATATTCCAGCTGAACTATTTAAAATTTTAAAAGATGCAGCTGTTATGTTAAGGTGCTACACTCAATATGCCAGCAAGTTTGGAAAACTCAGCAGTGGCCAGAGGATTGGAGAAGATCAATCTACATCCCAATCCCAAAGAAGGGCAGTGCCAAAGAATGCTCCAACTACCGCACAATTGCACTCATTTCACACGCTAGCAAGGTTATGCTTAAAATTCTACAAGGAAGGCTCAAGCAGTATGTGGACCGAGAACTCCCAGAAGTGCAAGCTGGATTTCGAAGGGGCAGAGGAACCAGAGACCAAATTTAAAATATGCGCTGGATTATAGACAAAGCTAGAGAGTTCCAGAAAGACATCTACTTCTGCTTCATTGACTATGCAAAAGCCTTTGACTGTGTGCCTGATCACCTCATCTGTCTCCTGAGAAATCTGTATGTGGGACAAGAAGCTACAATTAGAACTGGATATGGAACAACTGATTGGTTCAAAATTGGGAAAAGGGTACAGCAAGGCTGTATATTGTCTCCCTGCTTATTTAACTTATATGCAGAATTCATCATGCGAAAGGCTGGGCTGGATGAATCCCAAACTGGAATTAAGATTGCCGGAAGAAATATCAACAACCTCAGATATGCAGATGACACAACCTTGATGGCAGAAAGTGAGGAGGAATTAAAGAACCTTTTATTGAGGGTGAAAGAGGAGAGCACAAAATATGGTTTGAAGCTCAACATCAAAAAACGAAGATCATGGCCACTGGTCCCATCACCTCCTGGCAAATAGAAGGGGAAGAGATGGAGGCAGTGAGAGATTTTGCTTTCTTGGGCTCCATGATCACTGCAGATGGTGACAGCAGCCACGAAATTAAAAGGTGCCTGCTCCATGGGAGAAAAGCAGTGACAAACCTAGACAGCATCTTAAAAAGCAGAGACATCACCTTGCCAACAGAGCTCCGTATAGTTAAAGCTATGATTTGACCCCAGCAGTGATGTATGGAAGTGAGAGCTGGACCATAAAGAAGGCTGATCGCCGAAGAATTGATGCTTTTGAGTTATGGTGCTGGAGGAGACTCTTGAGAGTCCCATGGACTGCAAGAAGATCAAACCTCTCCATTCTGAAGGAAATCAGCCCTGAGTGCTCACTGGAAGGACAGATCATGAAGCTGAGGCTCCAATACTTTGGCCCCCTCATGAGAAGAGAAGACTCCCTGGGAAAGACCCTGATGCTGGGAAAGATGGAGGGCACAAGGAGAAGGGGACAACAGAGGACAAGATGGCTGGATAGTGTTCTCGAAGCTACCAGCATGAGTCTGACCAAACTGCGGGAGGAAATATGAAATATCTGGGGATTAATATGACAGCTAAAAACTTGAATTTATTTGACAATTATGAGAAATGTTGGATAGAAGTTAAAAAAGATTTAGAAATATGGTCCAAACTGAAGCTTTCCTTGTTGGGTCGAATTGCAGTTATAAAGATGAACGTATTGCCAAAAATGTTATTTTTGTTTCAAACTTTGCAGATTGTGGACAAGATGGATTGTTTCAAGAAGTGTCAGAGAGATATCTCTAGATTTGTCTGGCAGGGCAAAAAGCCCAGAATAAAATTTAAAATATTAACTGATGTGAAGGAAAGAGGGGGATTTGCCCTGCCAGACTTTAAACTTTACTATGAATCAGCAGCTTTCTGCTGGTTGAATGACTGGCTGCTTCTTGAGAACACTGACATTTTGGACTTGGAAGGTTTTAACAATGCTTTTGGATGGCATGCATATTTGTGGTACGACAAGGTTAAAGCGCATAAATCTTTCAAACACCATATTGTCAGGAAAGCATTATTTAATGTCTGGATAAGGTACAAAGATTTACTGGAAAGTAAGACCCCAAGGTGGTTGTCACCCATGGAGGCAAAGGCTCTGAAAAGACTCAATATGGAGGCCAAATGGCCGAAATATTGGGAGATATTAGAACAAGAAGGAGATAAATTGAAACTGCAGTTTTGAGAAATTAAAAGATAAAGTGCGAGATTGGCTTCATTATTATCAAATAAGAGAGGCCTATAATATGGACAAAAAATTGGGCTTCCAGGTGGAAAAATCGAAATTGGAAACAGAATTGTTAGAACCTAAAACTAAGATTCTTTCAAGAAGCAGTTAAATCAGCAATGATTAAATGGGCACAGGACATTGGTCATAACATTATGTTTGCTGACTGGGAAAAGTTGTGGACCACCGGTATGAAGTTTACGGCATGTAATGCCTTAAGAGAGAATATTATGAAAATGATTTATAGGTGGTACATGACCCCAGTCAAGCTTGCTAAAATTTATCACTTGCCTGATAATAAATGTTGGAAATGTAAAGAAACTGAGGGTACATTCTTTCACCTTTGGTGGACGTGCCCAAAGATTAAGGTTTTCTGGGAGATGATATATAATGAACTGTAAAAGGTACTTAAATATACCTTCCTTAAGAAACCAGAGGCCTTTCTCCTGGGCATAGTTGGCCAATTGGTGTTAAAGAAAGATAGAAGGTTTTTTATGTATGCAACAACAGCAGCAAGAATACTCATTGCAAAGCATTGGAAGACACAAGATATGCCCACCTTGAAAGAATGGCAGTAATAGACTACATGGAGATGGCAGAAATGACTGGCAGAATCCGGGACCTGGGAGAAGAAGTGGTGGAAGAGGACTGGAAGAAGTTTAAAGACTATTTGCAGAAACACTGTAAAATTTATGAATGCTAAAATGATGTTGGTATTAAAAATAATATGGCATTAGTGATACAGGTTTAAAAGTTATGTAAAAAATGTAAATTGAAGAATGGTGAAAGACTAAAGTTATATTATGTTAAAAGTAAACAATATGTTAAAGGCGTTTAAACATAAGGAGGAAAGATTGGAGACATAATAGAATGACTTTAATAATTAGAAATGAGTTATGAAAGAGGGTAAAGATTTGCTGTATCTGATTGGGTAAAGAGGAACACAAAAAAGGGAGGCATGAGGAAGTCAAGAAAGAAAGTTTTGCAAGTATGAATTTAAAGGTTGGAGTTTTTATTTTAAACTTTTTCTTTTTGATGAATGGAACTTATTTTTTTCTACATTTTGGCTTTCTTATCTGTTTTATATGTATTTTTGACTGTCTTTGTTTTTCTTTATTTCTGTGGTTGTTATGTGTTTCTTCTTTCTGTAAAACCTAATAAATATATTATAAAAAAACAAACAAACTGCGGGAGGAAATAAAACACCACCTAACAGGGTGGATCCAGTATCACCAAATAAATGAGGTCTTCATATCTGTCCAGAAAAAGGGTTTTGCAATTTCAGTATTGGATAAAGGATTACAGTGGTGCCTCGCAAGACGAAATTAATCTGTTCCGTGAGGCTCTTCGTATAGCGGTTTTTTCGTCTTGCGAAGCAAGCCCATTGACAGCTTAGCGGTTTAGCGGCTTTTAGCGGATCAGCTGATAAGCGGCTTAGGGCTTAGGAAAAGGGGGGAGGGGAAAAAACCCGCAGGAACTCGCAAGACATTTTCGTCTTGCGAATCAAGCCCATAGGGACATTTGTTTTGTGAAGCGCCTCCAAAACGGAAAACCCTTTCGTCTAGCGGGTTTTCCGTCTTGCGAGGCGTTCATCTTGCGGGGCACCACTGTATTACAAAACAAAACAAAAGTAATTTCTAAAATGTATGGAACATTATTGGCGTGGAAGGATATGGATGAACAGGTAAAGGCGGTAATGATCAAATTGGCTATGGATTTAGGGAAACCTATTCAAGTAATAACATCATGGGGAAAATTATGGAAGGAGAGTTGGAATTTTACGGCTTGTGAGGCAATAACAGAAAATTTGATAAAGATGTTTTATAGATGGTATATAACACCAACCAAGATATGTAAAATGTATTTTTAAAAATCAAAATTACGTTGGAGGTGTAACCAAGTAGAGAGGACCCTTCTGCATATGTGGTGGCTATGTGATAAAATCAACGGCTTCTGGGATACGGTTTATGAAGAACTAAAAATAGAGACTGGTTTCCCAGGTGAAGCTTTTTCCACATTCTAAATAGTCCCCTGTAGGAAAGATTTCATGGAAAATTAGATTCACCAACAGAATGAAGCCAGACAAATGTAGAAAGGGGAAAAGATCTCTGAAGCCTACACTGAAGAAGGCCTGGAAAGCTCAGAGCAGCCTCATCCTGGTTTGAAAAGGCAGGGCTGGTGGAAGAATATTCCCAGACAGAACAGGAGATACATCTCCTATGGAGAGTTGTGGGTGTGTTGACATCTCAGATGCTGCAGGTGGCGCTATGGGGCTCCCTCAAAATAGAGGAGGTTTGTCCTTCAGATATCTGCATGGAATTTCAAAACTGATCTTATGATCCAGCAGGGAGCCTTACCAGAGAGGCCACGATCCCAGGATTCTCCTCCTTGACTTCCTTCTGCAGAGCTCTCTGGTCAGGATCCAGCAAAGCCCAGTCCTCCTCTGTGAAAGGAACAGCTACGTCTCAAAGCACACTGGACCCTAAGAGAAAAAGAGAGCATAAAGATGATCTTCTAAACATTGCTCTGTTCTTTTCTGTAACAATTTTGTTGTGTATTTTAATGATGGGTGTTAATCTTTGTGTGGGGCAACTCCATAAAACAATAATTTTATTATCTATGTAGCATTCATCTTCAAGTAAACCTTTGCAAGCATTCCCATTTTCCAGATGGAAGGACCTCCTCTCCCTTCATCTGGTGGGGTGGACCCTCCCCCTGCCCTCAAGCCAACTTCAAGGGGCACCAGGAGGGGGAGGGGAGGGAATGTTGGTTGGCATCCATCTGTCTTAGGAGACCATGGAAGAGTGTGTGTCTTTGAGAGAGATCCAGTTGTTGGGAGGGTAACAGCGCCAGCCGTGGGTGTGGAGATCTGTTCAAGAAAATTTGAGATATGAAAGGAACATTTTGTACAAAACCAAAAAATTCCTTCCAGTAGCACCTTAAAGACCAACTAAGTCAGTTCTTGGTATGAGCTTTCGTGTGCATGCACACTTCTTCAGATACACTGAAACAGAAGTTTCCAGACCCTTCTATATAGTGAGAAGGTGGGGAGGGGTATTACTCAGAAGGGTGGTGGGAATGGGTGATGGGCAGATAGCTGTGATGAGCCTGTTGACGACTCTTAAAGACTGCAATAGGTATTACAGGAAAAAGCAAGGGGTGAGAAGGTGAAAAATGGCTTTGTCATGTATAATGAGATAAGAATCCATCTGCATCTCCAGACCACTTCCTGTGTCCCAGATGCAACAACACATGTCTCTCCCCCAGATCTCACTCCCAAAGACACACTCTTCCATTGTCTCCTAAGACAGAAGGATGCCAACCAACATTCCCTCCCCTCCCCCTCCTGAAAAGAGAGGAGGTCCTTCCATCTGGAAAATGGGAATGCTTGCAAAGATTTACCTGAAGATGAGTACCATATAGATAATAAAATTATTATTATGTGAATTCCCCCGCTTACACAAAGATTAATACAGTGGTACCTCGGGTTACCTCGGGACGCAGGTGGCGCTGTGGGTTAAAGCCTCAGCGCCTAGGACTTGCCGATCGAAAGGTGCTACTGGAAGGAATTTTTTTTGTTTTGACTATGGCAGACAAACACGGCTACCTATCTGTAACTGTTCACAAAGGTGACTTTTCCCTCCCTCTGAAGGGGGTTTAATTTCCTTGACCCAAAATGAAGGCAGCATCTGGATCCCAAGGAAGAGCAGAGCTGCATATTTCCTGCGATCTCCCCCCCCCTGGCTTGGCAGAGAGGACAAGGGAGGACCCCCTGCTCTCTGACTTGGGGGTCTCCCCCCCCCCGGCATGATCTGAGAGGGACCCCCACTCATCCTCCCTGCAGCCCTGGGACCCCCTTCTTCCCAGGACACACTAAGGGGGCAGAGAGAGGAGACTTACCGCATTCCAGGAGGGGCACCAAGGAAGCGTTTGCAAAAGAGAGAGAAGAAAGCAGCCTCCTCTCTGCCTGCAGGAAGGGATGGGGGGAGGGAGGGGCTTCTGCTCTGGAGGACCTTGCCCCCTCCCCCTTCACTCCCCGTCCTCTCTAGGAATCCAGCTCTGCTCCTTTTAACCCTTGGCAAGCCGAGCGCCCCGAGTCCTCCCCTCCCTCCAGTTTTCCTCCTTCTGCGCCTGCGCTCTAGGGGCTGCCCCCTTTATCTCCTGCGAGGGAGAAGAGGCGAAGGGCTGCCCAGTGGCGGGAGGTGCCGTGGGCTCAGAAATGGCTCCCTCCAGACACCCCCCCAAAAAACGCCCTCCAGTTCAGGGGGGGGAGAGGGAGGGGGGCTTCCCAGTCAGGAGACCCCTACCCCCCGAAAATCACCTCCCCCCCCAGGAAAATAGGGAGATGAGGAAGAAACCCACTCGCGATCTTGGGGGGAGGCCAAAGTGAGATTTACTGTAATAAGCTTGCAGGAGACCCACCTACAAAGGACCCATGGAAAATGGCTAATCAATAAAGCCGCTTGGGGCCAATCATTTATACCTTCAGGTCAATGGAAAAAAGAGGCACTTCATGCCAGCCCCACACTCGACCCAAAGCGGATATTGGACGTCGTAGCAAATGGAAAGAAATCGGACTTTCCAATACTGCCAGGGATGCCGGCAGAGGCGAAGGGAGTTTTCACCCAGAGCTTGAAAAGCGAGAGGCAGGAAGACAAATCCGCCCCTCAAGGCCCGGAAAGGGCCGCCTGGTCTGCCAGGAATCGCGGGCGCCTGAGACTGAGGCGAGGCAGTTGGGAAAAGGCGGGAAAAGGCGCTGAGGGGAAGAAGCGGGGGGGGGAGGGGCGCCTCCTCTCTGGTCCCTCAGAGACACAAGGGGGACCCTCTTGGGAGGGGGGCAGGAAGGTCTCTCGTCCCTCAGAGACACAAGGGGGACCCTCTTGGGAGGGGGGCAGAAAGGTCTCTCGTCCCTCAGAGACACAAGGGGGACCCTCTTGGGGGGGAGCAGGAAGGTCTCTCGTCCCTCCGAGACACAAGGGGGACCCTCTTGGGAGGGGGGCAGGAAGGTCTCTCGTCCCTCCGAGACACAAGGGGGACCCTCTTGGGAGGGGGGCAGGAAGGTCTCTCGTCCCTCAGAGACACAAGGGGGACCCTCTTGGGAGGGGGGCAGGAAGGTCTCTTGTCCCTCAGAGACACAAGGGGGACCCTCTTGGGAGGGGGGCAGAAAGGTCTCTCGTCCCTCAGAGACACAAGGGGGACCCTCTTGGGAGGGGGCAGGAAGGTCTCTCGTCCCTCAGAGACACAAGGGGGACCCTCTTGGGAGGGGGGCAGGAAGGTCTCTCGTCCCTCCGAGACACAAGGGGGACCCTCTTGGGAGGGGGGCAGGAAGGTCTCTCGTCCCTCCGAGACACAAGGGGGACCCTCTTGGGAGGGGGGCAGGAAGGTCTCTCGTCCCTCAGAGACACAAGGGGGACCCTCTTGGGAGGGGGCAGGAAGGTCTCTCGTCCCTCAGAGACACAAGGGGGACCCTCTTGGGAGGGGGGCAGAAAGGTCTCTCGTCCCTCAGAGACACAAGGGGGACCCTCTTGGGAGGGGGCAGGAAGGTCTCTCGTCCCTCAGAGACACAAGGGGGACCCTCTTGGGAGGGGGCAGAAAGGTCTCTCGTCCCTCCGAGACACAAGGGGGACCCTCTTGGGAGGGGGGCAGGAAGGTCTCTCGTCCCTCCGAGACACAAGGGGGACCCTCTTGGGAGGGGGGCAGAAAGGTCTCTCGTCCCTCAGAGACACAAGGGGGACCCTCTTGGGAGGGGGGCAGGAAGGTCTCTCGTCCCTCCGAGACACAAGGGGGACCCTCTTGGGAGGGGGGCAGGAAGGTCTCTCGTCCCTCCGAGACACAAGGGGGACCCTCTTGGGAGGGGGCAGAAAGGTCTCTCGTCCCTCCGAGACACAAGGGGGACCCTCTTGGGAGGGGGGCAGGAAGGTCTCTCGTCCCTCCGAGACACAAGGGGGACCCTCTTGGGAGGGGGGCAGGAAGGTCTCTCGTCCCTCAGAGACACAAGGGGGACCCTCTTGGGAGGGGGGCAGGAAGGTCTCTTGTCCCTCAGAGACACAAGGGGGACCCTCTTGGGAGGGGGGCAGAAAGGTCTCTCGTCCCTCAGAGACACAAGGGGGACCCTCTTGGGAGGGGGGCAGGAAGGTCTCTCGTCCCTCAGAGACACAAGGGGTACCCTCTTGGGGGGAGCAGGAAGGTCTCTCGTCCCTCAGAGACACAAGGGGGACCCTCTTGGGGGGGGAGCAGTGTCACCGGAAATCACCCCCCCCACATTTGCCACGTGTATTACACAAGCACCACACTCACACGTACACGCACCTCCCCCCCCTCAGCCCTGGAGATGTCCCTTTAGAGGGTCACCTTCCCAAAAGCCTTCCGTAAATAAGGAAGCGCTGGCCTGACGGCTTTCCACTCTAGCGCTCCGCATCATCCTATTCTTAACGTGGGTAGACCGGGCGACTGAACTCTGGATCACTCGACAGCCGCTTCAACCAATGAGCATTAGCGAACAGCGCCCCTGGTGGCGACTGCGCTGGTACTGCAGCCGCCATTCGCTGTGTCCCTGTTTGACAGCTCACTGATACAACGTTTCCGAATTCACTCAACCGTGACTAATCCAATCAAGAGCTTGCTACATTGTTTCCTGAACTTGGGGTTGGTTCGAACTTCAAAGTATTCGCCGTTTTATATTCACTAAAAATCAACCGTACGACGGATTCTTATCGGACCACTTTTATTTTACTACATATCCAAAGGACTACCAAAGGGGGGTGACATGATGCTGGGCAACCATAATCTCCTGACCGAGCAGTCACGTACACAGCGATTCCCCCCGGCTGGCGTGATTGCCTTGATGGCCGTCGTGATGAGTCCAGACAGGAGACTATCAAAGACACAATAAAGCTGCACCTTTTAGTGGATTCCACCCAGACTCGTACAAAGGGCACTGACCGGATTCCCCTCAGGGGGCAGGAAACTTCGCCCTTCTCCTTTTGTTCTTGAAATTGACTCATGTGGGGAGGAGGCAGGAGGCTCCGGCCAGGTGTCAGGACACTCGGATTACCTGTGTAGCCCCTCCTCGACTCCTCCTAATTTTAATGTAATCATGATGTAGATGTGATGTAATTCTGGGGGTGTAGTTTGGGGATTAGCAACTAATAAAAGTTAGGGTCTTCCTTTGTTCGGGGCTTCCATTTTGCTTCACCTCGTGGGCGGTGGGAGCCCTGTCGCGACAGTCTTTTTTTCTAATAAAGACCAAGCCTACTGGCTGCTGTTTTGCTCTGACTTGCTCTGGTTGGTGTCTTCATTTGTCCAAGGGAGCCCTCGGATTTGTCCGGTAACAGTTTTTGGCGACCGCGCTCAGGGACACTTGGTTCTCCTACAGAGGCGAGGGGGGAGATAGAGGGGATCGGGCGCCACCGGGCAACCTTAGCTCGGGGATCCCTTTTTCCTCTCCCTGCCTCCTCTCTGCGGGCGGTAATCAACCGTCACCAGAAGCCCAACCAGAGAGAGCAAAGGCGAGGTAAAGCCGGCTAAAGGAAAGGATCCCGGGATCTACGGGGGACATCTTCGAACGTGAGTATGGTTTGAAGAGAAAAGACACATTGGGAGGTGGGTGGGAAGTAACGTCCTCACGACAGCTAGACTTTCCTTCTATCATTTCCGACGTTCCCCCTCGGGGTCGGCCAGGAACGTTCTTCCTCTATTCTTTTCTCCCCGATTCTCCCCTTTCGGAAAGTGGCCAGGGAGGTTTCGGAACTTTACTGTCTGACGTTCCCCCTCGGGGTCGTCCAGGAATGTCAAAACCTTTCCCTTTCTCTCCCCCCAGTTTCTTACACGGTATGTGACCGGGGAAATTGTGGTACTTTGCTGTTTTCCGACGTTCCCCCTCGGGGTCGTCCAGGAACGTCTTGATCTCTCTATCCCTTTTCTCCCCCGTTTTCCGTCTTGGAATTGAGTCCGGGAAAGCGTGGCTCTTTACTGTCTTTCTCTGACGTCCCTCTCTCGGAGTCGGCTGGAGGCGTCCCTCAAAGTTCTCTCTCTCTCTCTCTCTATCCTTCTTTCTGCTAATTATGCAAACGAAGCCGCCCCTCCTGCCCGGCGACCTTTGTTAGGGATGACCCGGGTACGTGAGAACGCAAGGTCGTTTGTTTCCTTTCCGAACTTGACTTTTCTCGGATCCCGATCTGGCATTGCACTGCGCAAGCGTCCAGTAGGAGATTTCGAACTTAGTCCCAAAGGCTAGGCAGGAGGCTGTCGTGAAGGGAGAAGGGGCGGAACCCGGGTTGGGGCCCCACACTAGGACCAGTTGTGTAAACTGTACTGTCAGGATCCGCGGTTGTGTATCGGGTAGAGGGAGAGACCCGTGGGCTAAGGTTTAGTGTTTGAAATATATAGAGGACTAGTTGAGTCCAGCCAAAGGATGATAGGCAGGTTTAAGCTTAAGTAGAGATAAAGAGGTACCTCGTTTACTGAAAGAATATTATTTTTCCCCTTTCCCTTTGTGTGTGTGTGTGTTGTGGTCCTGTTCTTTTTCCTTCTTCCCCTTGTTTGTGCGTCCCTTCTAACCTTAGTACAAGTCGCTAGCGGAGCACCCTTCTCCCCAAGTATCAGAGCGATGGGTGCCCACGCATCCCAACACTCTGACTGGGCTCCTCCCGGTGACCAGGCATCCATGAAGCCTTGCCGCCCTGGAGAGGACTCCGATACCCCTCTACAGTTTGTTCTCCTTAGTTGGAAGGAATTAAGAGGGAGGAAGGGACTCTCAAAGTCAAAGCTGAAGGATCTCTGCAACATCTCGTGGGTCGCATTTACCCACCAGTTAGAGCCAGCTTCGAGATGGCCCCCTCACGGGTCTTTTAACATCGGGAGGATACAAGCACTCAAAGCTTACTTGGCTGATGAAAAACCCCGCCAACTCTATTATCTAAATGCCTTCGTTGAAGCCCGTGACTTGTTCCAACAAAAGCAGGCTCGAATCGTCCGACAAATGGCTGTTCTTAAAGCAACCGGACCTCCCCCTTACGATGAGATTAGAGCCCAAGAAGAACAATTGGATAGGAGCCTCATCCCCTTCTACTACCCTGAACCACGAGCTCCCCAACCATCAGGATCAGGAACAGGAGCTGGTGGGGGAGGTGTAGGGTCTAGGGAAAACACAACAAATGTCACCACTACCCCGTCCCAAACCCTACCGAGGGCGCAACCGCCTGACCCTTCTACGAGCACGCCAAACTTAAGGGGAGATGAAGCGGACTTAGCTCTAGGGCCCTTGCTCAATGGCCAACTATTAAACGGAGACAGAGAGGGTCCCGTCTCTAGCAGAACCCGAAACAGGGACATTCCGTCAAACGGAGAAGCGGAGGGCGCCTACCCCCTGCGAGCATTGCCCATACCGCCAGTCAGAGCTGGGGATCCACCCCGCATGGTCTTCACTCATCAACCTTTCCTTACTTCGGATTTGATGAATTGGTCTGACAAAATGCCCTCTTTAAGGGACGACCCTGATAAATGTCACCGCCAGGTGGCCACCATTTTCTCTACACACAATCCTACATGGGCAGATGTACATATGTTACTTGGGGCCCTCTTTAACGAGGCAGAAAAAAGAGAAATACTAGCGAAGGCGGGGGAGGCTCTAACCCGAGAAGGCTATCAACCAAATCGTCCCGCCTCAATGACCCCACTGACCGCTCAGACGATACTCAATGACCCAGACTGGGACTATAATACAAACGATGGAATATGGGGTTTAAAGATTTTCAAAAAGGCCATCTTAGATGGAATCAAAGCTGCTGGTCAGCGAACTGTAAACTGGACTAAAGTCCAGACCGTCCTTCAAGGGCCAGAAGAACACCCGTCTGACTATTACACCCGACTAGTTTCGGCTATCAAAACTTGGGGCGGGATAGACCCAGAGAACCCCCAACATGAAGTCATAGTTAAAGGCTTCTTCAAGGACCAGGCTACAGCGGACATACGGAAAGCCCTAAATTCCCACCTGGGATACGATGGAAAGACGATAACCGAAATCCTTTCCATCGCCAAATCAGTATTCAACTCTAGGGATGAACGAAGAAAGAAAGATCAAAAACCCGATTCTCCACGAGTATTGGCTTATGCGGGAGGGGTCCCCCCTTACAAGAACAAACAATGGGGACCTGACTCTAGGGACAACCGTATTTGTTACAAATGCGAACAAAAGGGACACGTCAGGAAATTTTGCCCCTTCCTGACTAACACGACAGGACCAGAGTATAGCGACCCCAAACTATACAAAGCGGACTATCGGGACCCAGTCTATCCCAGACCCAGAGGGTCGGATTCCCCATATGGGTATAATTCAACGACGACCCAACAACTACATCGCGCCGGTCCTCCCCCTCCCCAACCTAGACCTAGGAACCACGCTCAAGATCCTACAAATCCCTTTAAACCGGCAAACTACACCACTAACCCGGCTCATGAGATGGTGATGGATGAATATCAATCGAATTGACAACTAGGAGCAGGTCCCGCCCCTTTCCCTTTTCTTTGCCCCGTCCTGCGACTATCGTCCTCGGACCCAATCTGCACCATGCAAATTGATGGACAAACCTACAATTGCCTTTTAGACACTGGAGCCACCTACTCCACCCTTACGGGCAGCCACCTAACCCCCGGAGAAGAAACCAGAACCGTAATGGGACTGGACGGAATTCCCCGGAACTGCCCCCTTTCCAAACCTGCAAACGTCTCGGTTGGACCCCTATCTGTAAACCATACTTTCCTCTTAACCTCTAGCCCTGTTAACCTCTTGGGGAGGGATCTGCTCTGCAAATTAAACGCCACTATACAATGCGGTCAAGAAGGCATTTACTTACACATGCCGGATGAATCAATTTTTAATTTCCAAGGAGTTTTACAAGAAGCCCTAAAACCAGATATCGACCTCCCACCTGAACTTCTGAAAAATGTTTCTCCTTCTCTATGGGGAACCGAGTCAACCTCCGTAGGACTCTTAAAATCCGCGACCCCAGTTAGAGTGAACTACAGACAAGATTTGCCTTTCCCTTGCACTAAGCAATACCCGCTTCCCCCTGAGGCAGTACAAGGACTAACCCCTATGATCAACGAATTCTTGAAGATGGGAGTCCTGGTCCCATGCGCTTCACCTTGCAACACCCCTCTCCTCCCTGTCAAAAAGCCCAATACAAACCCGGTCAAATGGCGCTTGGTGCAAGACCTCAGGCTCGTCAACTCCTTTGTCATTCCCCGACATGCCGTGGTCGCCAACCCACATCATCTCCTAAGCACCATACCGGAGGGAACTACAGTTTACTCAGTCATAGACCTATGCTCTGCCTTCTTCAGTATTCCTGTAGACCCCAAAAGCCAATTCCTGTTTGCATTCACTTGGCAGACAGGACAACTAACGTGGACCCGGTTACCACAGGGGTATGTAGAATCCCCTGCAATTTTTTCATCTATCCTACACCAAGATTTGGCAGATGTAACCCTACCGGGAGGCTCTGCCCTGAGGCTTTACGTAGATGATATCTTACTCTGTGGGCGGGACTTAGACTCTTGCAAAAACGACACAGCAGGAAGGTCTCTCGTCCCTCAGAGACACAAGGGGGACCCTCTTGGGAGGGGGGCAGAAAGGTCTCTCGTCCCTCAGAGACACAAGGGGGACCCTCTTGGGAGGGGGCAGAAAGGTCTCTCGTCCCTCCGAGACACAAGGGGGACCCTCTTGGGAGGGGGGCAGGAAGGTCTCTGGTCCCTCAGAGACACAAGGGGGACCCTCTTGGGGGGGAGCAGGAAGGTCTCTCGTCCCTCAGAGACACAAGGGGGACCCTCTTGGGAGGGGGGCAGGAAGGTCTCTCGTCCCTCAGAGACACAAGGGGGACCCTCTTGGGAGGGGGGCAGAAAGGTCTCTCGTCCCTCCGAGACACAAGGGGGACCCTCTTGGGAGGGGGGCAGGAAGGTCTCTGGTCCCTCAGAGACACAAGGGGGACCCTCTTGGGGGGGAGCAGGAAGGTCTCTCGTCCCTCAGAGACACAAGGGGGACCCTCTTGGGAGGGGGGCAGGAAGGTCTCTCGTCCCTCAGAGACACAAGGGGGACCCTCTTGGGAGGGGGGCAGAAAGGTCTCTCGTCCCTCAGAGACACAAGGGGGACCCTCTTGGGAGGGGGGCAGAAAGGTCTCTCGTCCCTCCGAGACACAAGGGGGACCCTCTTGGGAGGGGGGCAGGAAGGTCTCTCGTCCCTCAGAGACACAAGGGGGACCCTCTTGGGAGGGGGGCAGGAAGGTCTCTCGTCCCTCAGAGACACAAGGGGGACCCTCTTGGGAGGGGGGCAGAAAGGTCTCTCGTCCCTCAGAGACACAAGGGGGACCCTCTTGGGAGGGGGGCAGAAAGGTCTCTCGTCCCTCCGAGACACAAGGGGGACCCTCTTGGGAGGGGGGCAGGAAGGTCTCTCGTCCCTCCGAGACACAAGGGGGACCCTCTTGGGGGGGAGCAGGAAGGTCTCTCGTCCCTCAGAGACACAAGGGGGACCCTCTTGGGAGGGGGGCAGGAAGGTCTCTCGTCCCTCAGAGACACAAGGGGGACCCTCTTGGGAGGGGGGCAGGAAGGTCTCTCGTCCCTCAGAGACACAAGGGGGACCCTCTTGGGAGGGGGGCAGGAAGGTCTCTCGTCCCTCAGAGACACAAGGGGGACCCTCTTGGGAGGGGGGCAGAAAGGTCTCTCGTCCCTCCGAGACACAAGGGGGACCCTCTTGGGAGGGGGGCAGAAAGGTCTCTCGTCCCTCCGAGACACAAGGGGGACCCTCTTGGGAGGGGGGCAGGAAGGTCTCTCGTCCCTCCGAGACACAAGGGGGACCCTCTTGGGGGGGAGCAGGAAGGTCTCTCGTCCCTCAGAGACACAAGGGGGACCCTCTTGGGAGGGGGGCAGGAAGGTCTCTCGTCCCTCAGAGACACAAGGGGGACCCTCTTGGGAGGGGGGCAGGAAGGTCTCTCGTCCCTCAGAGACACAAGGGGGACCCTCTTGGGAGGGGGGCAGGAAGGTCTCTCGTCCCTCAGAGACACAAGGGGGACCCTCTTGGGAGGGGGGCAGAAAGGTCTCTCGTCCCTCAGAGACACAAGGGGGACCCTCTTGGGAGGGGGGCAGAAAGGTCTCTCGTCCCTCCGAGACACAAGGGGGACCCTCTTGGGGGGGAGCAGGAAGGTCTCAGAGACACAAGGGGGACCCTCTTGGGAGGGGGGCAGAAAGGTCTCTCGTCCCTCAGAGACACAAGGGGGACCCTCTTGGGAGGGGGGCAGGAAGGTCTCTTGTCCCTCAGAGACACAAGGGGGACCCTCTTGGGAGGGGGGCAGAAAGGTCTCTCGTCCCTCCGAGACACAAGGGGGACCCTCTTGGGAGGGGGGCAGGAAGGTCTCTCGTCCCTCAGAGACACAAGGGGGACCCTCTTGGGAGGGGGGCAGGAAGGTCTCTCGTCCCTCAGAGACACAAGGGGGACCCTCTTGGGAGGGGGCAGAAAGGTCTCTGGTCCCTCAGAGACACAAGGGGGACCCTCTTGGGAGGGGGGCAGGAAGGTCTCTCGTCCCTCAGAGACACAAGGGGGACCCTCTTGGGAGGGGGGCAGGAAGGTCTCTTGTCCCTCAGAGACACAAGGGGGACCCTCTTGGGAGGGGGGCAGAAAGGTCTCTCGTCCCTCAGAGACACAAGGGGGACCCTCTTGGGAGGGGGGCAGGAAGGTCTCTTGTCCCTCAGAGACACAAGGGGGACCCTCTTGGGAGGGGGGCAGAAAGGTCTCTCGTCCCTCCGAGACACAAGGGGGACCCTCTTGGGAGGGGGGCAGGAAGGTCTCTCGTCCCTCAGAGACACAAGGGGGACCCTCTTGGGAGGGGGGCAGGAAGGTCTCTCGTCCCTCAGAGACACAAGGGGGACCCTCTTGGGAGGGGGGCAGGAAGGTCTCTCGTCCCTCAGAGACACAAGGGGGACCCTCTTGGGAGGGGGGCAGGAAGGTCTCTCGTCCCTCAGAGACACAAGGGGGACCCTCTTGGGAGGGGGGCAGGAAGGTCTCTCGTCCCTCAGAGACACAAGGGGGACCCTCTTGGGAGGGGGGCAGGAAGGTCTCTCGTCCCTCAGAGACACAAGGGGGACCCTCTTGGGAGGGGGGCAGGAAGGTCTCTCGTCCCTCAGAGACACAAGGGGGACCCTCTTGGGAGGGGGGCAGGAAGGTCTCTCGTCCCTCAGAGACACAAGGGGGACCCTCTTGGGAGGGGGGCAGGAAGGTCTCTCGTCCCTCAGAGACACAAGGGGGACCCTCTTGGGAGGGGGGCAGGAAGGTCTCTCGTCCCTCAGAGACACAAGGGGGACCCTCTTGGGAGGGGGGCAGGAAGGTCTCTCGTCCCTCAGAGACACAAGGGGGACCCTCTTGGGAGGGGGCAGAAAGGTCTCTGGTCCCTCAGAGACACAAGGGGGACCCTCTTGGGAGGGGGGCAGGAAGGTCTCTCGTCCCTCAGAGACACAAGGGGTACCCTCTTGGGAGGGGGGCAGGAAGGTCTCTCGTCCCTCAGAGACACAAGGGGTACCCTCTTGGGGGGGAGCAGAAAGGTCTCTCATCCCTCAGAGACACAAGGGGGACCCTCTTGGGAGGGGGGCAGGAAGGTCTCTCGTCCCTCAGAGACACAAGGGGGACCCTCTTGGGAGGGGGGCAGGAAGGTCTCTCGTCCCTCCGAGACACAAGGGGGACCCTCTTGGGGGGGAGCAGAAAGGTCTCTCGTCCCTCAGAGACACAAGGGGGACCCTCTTGGGAGGGGGGCAGAAAGGTCTCTCGTCCCTCAGAGACACAAGGGGGACCCTCTTGGGAGGGGGGCAGGAAGGTCTCTTGTCCCTCAGAGACACAAGGGGGACCCTCTTGGGAGGGGGGCAGAAAGGTCTCTCGTCCCTCCGAGACACAAGGGGGACCCTCTTGGGAGGGGGGCAGGAAGGTCTCTCGTCCCTCAGAGACACAAGGGGGACCCTCTTGGGAGGGGGGCAGGAAGGTCTCTCGTCCCTCAGAGACACAAGGGGGACCCTCTTGGGAGGGGGCAGAAAGGTCTCTGGTCCCTCAGAGACACAAGGGGTACCCTCTTGGGAGGGGGGCAGGAAGGTCTCTCGTCCCTCAGAGACACAAGGGGGACCCTCTTGGGAGGGGGGCAGGAAGGTCTCTCGTCCCTTAGAGACACAAGGGGGACCCTCTTGGGAGGGGGGCAGAAAGGTCTCTCGTCCCTCAGAGACACAAGGGGGACCCTCTTGGGAGGGGGGCAGGAAGGTCTCTCGTCCCTCAGAGACACAAGGGGGACCCTCTTGGGAGGGGGGCAGGAAGGTCTCTCGTCCCTCAGAGACACAAGGGGGACCCTCTTGGGAGGGGGGCAGGAAGGTCTCTCGTCCCTCAGAGACACAAGGGGGACCCTCTTGGGAGGGGGGCAGGAAGGTCTCTCGTCCCTCAGAGACACAAGGGGGACCCTCTTGGGAGGGGGCAGAAAGGTCTCTGGTCCCTCAGAGACACAAGGGGGACCCTCTTGGGAGGGGGGCAGGAAGGTCTCTCGTCCCTCAGAGACACAAGGGGTACCCTCTTGGGAGGGGGGCAGGAAGGTCTCTCGTCCCTCAGAGACACAAGGGGTACCCTCTTGGGAGGGGGGCAAGTCTCTCGTCCCTCAGAGACACAAGGGGTACCCTCTTGGGAGGGGGGCAGGAAGGTCTCTCGTCCCTCAGAGACACAAGGGGGACCCTCTTGGGAGGGGGGCAGGAAGGTCTCTCGTCCCTCAGAGACACAAGGGGGACCCTCTTGGGAGGGGGCAGGAAGGTCTCTCGTCCCTCAGAGACACAAGGGGTACCCTCTTGGGAGGGGGGCAGGAAGGTCTCTCGTCCCTCAGAGACACAAGGGGGACCCTCTTGGGAGGGGGGCAGGAAGGTCTCTCGTCCCTCAGAGACACAAGGGGGACCCTCTTGGGAGGGGGGCAGGAAGGTCTCTCGTCCCTCAGAGACACAAGGGGGACCCTCTTGGGAGGGGGGCAGGAAGGTCTCTCGTCCCTCAGAGACACAAGGGGGACCCTCTTGGGAGGGGGGCAGGAAGGTCTCTCGGTCCCTCAGAGACACAAGGGGGACCCTCTTGGGAGGGGGGCAGGAAGGTCTCTCGTCCCTCAGAGACACAAGGGGGACCCTCTTGGGAGGGGGGCAGGAAGGTCTCTCGTCCCTCAGAGACACAAGGGGGACCCTCTTGGGAGGGGGGCAGGAAGGTCTCTGGTCCCTCAGAGACACAAGGGGGACCCTCTTGGGAGGGGGGCAGGAAGGTCTCTCGTCCCTCAGAGACACAAGGGGGACCCTCTTGGGAGGGGGGCAGGAAGGTCTCTCGTCCCTCAGAGACACAAGGGGGACCCTCTTGGGAGGGGGGCAGGAAGGTCTCTTGTCCCTCAGAGACACAAGGGGGACCCTCTTGGGAGGGGGGCAGGAAGGTCTCTTGTCCCTCAGAGACACAAGGGGGACCCTCTTGGGAGGGGGGCAGGAAGGTCTCTCGTCCCTCAGAGACACAAGGGGGACCCTCTTGGGAGGGGGGCAGGAAGGTCTCTCGTCCCTCCAGAGACACAAGGGGGACCCTCTTGGGAGGGGGGCAGGAAGGTCTCTCGTCCCTCCGAGACACAAGGGGGACCCTCTTGGGAGGGGGGCAGGAAGGTCTCTCGTCCCTCCGAGACACAAGGGGGACCCTCTTGGGAGGGGGGCAGGAAGGTCTCTCGTCCCTCCGAGACACAAGGGGGACCCTCTTGGGAGGGGGGCAGGAAGGTCTCTCGTCCCTCCGAGACACAAGGGGGACCCTCTTGGGAGGGGGGCAGGAAGGTCTCTCGTCCCTCCGAGACACAAGGGGGACCCTCTTGGGAGGGGGGCAGGAAGGTCTCTCGTCCCTCCGAGACACAAGGGGGACCCTCTTGGGAGGGGGGCAGGAAGGTCTCTCGTCCCTCCGAGACACAAGGGGTACCCTCTTGGGAGGGGGGCAGGAAGGTCTCTCGTCCCTCAGAGACACAAGGGGGACCCTCTTGGGAGGGGGGCAGGAAGGTCTCTCGTCCCTCAGAGACACAAGGGGGACCCTCTTGGGAGGGGGGCAGGAAGGTCTCTCGTCCCTCAGAGACACAAGGGGGACCCTCTTGGGAGGGGGGCAGAAAGGTCTCTCGTCCCTCAGAGACACAAGGGGGACCCTCTTGGGAGGGGGGCAGGAAGGTCTCTCGTCCCTCAGAGACACAAGGGGGACCCTCTTGGGAGGGGGGCAGGAAGGTCTCTCGTCCCTCCGAGACACAAGGGGGACCCTCTTGGGAGGGGGGCAGGAAGGTCTCTCGTCCCTCAGAGACACAAGGGGGACCCTCTTGGGAGGGGGGCAGGAAGGTCTCTCGTCCCTCAGAGACACAAGGGGGACCCTCTTGGGAGGGGGCAGAAAGGTCTCTGGTCCCTCAGAGACACAAGGGGGACCCTCTTGGGAGGGGGGCAGGAAGGTCTCTCGTCCCTCAGAGACACAAGGGGTACCCTCTTGGGAGGGGGGCAGGAAGGTCTCTCGTCCCTCAGAGACACAAGGGGTACCCTCTTGGGAGGGGGGCAGGAAGGTCTCTCGTCCCTCAGAGACACAAGGGGTACCCTCTTGGGAGGGGGGCAGGAAGGTCTCTCGTCCCTCAGAGACACAAGGGGGACCCTCTTGGGAGGGGGGCAGGAAGAAGAAGAAGAAGAAGAAGAAGAAGAGTTTGGATTTGATATCCCGCCTTTCACTCCCCTTCAGGAGTCTCAAAGCGGCTAACATTCTCCTTTCCCTTCCTCCCCCACAACAAACACTCTGTGAGGTGAGTGGGGCTGAGAGACTTCAGAGAAGTGTGACTGGCCCAAGGTCACCCAGCAGCTGCATGTGGAGGAGCAGAGACTCGAACCCGGTTCCCCAGATTACAAGACTACCGCTCTTAACCACTACACCACACTGGCTCTCCCTCAGAGACACAAGGGGGACCCTCTTGGGAGGGGGGCAGGAAGGTCTCTCGTCCCTCAGAGACACAAGGGGGACCCTCTTGGGAGGGGGGCAGGAAGGTCTCTCGTCCCTCCGAGACACAAGGGGGACCCTCTTGGGAGGGGGGCAGGAAGGTCTCTCGTCCCTCCGAGACACAAGGGGGACCCTCTTGGGAGGGGGGCAGGAAGGTCTCTCGTCCCTCCGAGACACAAGGGGGACCCTCTTGGGAGGGGGGCAGGAAGGTCTCTCGTCCCTCCGAGACACAAGGGGGACCCTCTTGGGAGGGGGGCAGAAAGGTCTCTCGTCCCTCAGAGACACAAGGGGGACCCTCTTGGGAGGGGGGCAGGAAGGTCTCTCGTCCCTCAGAGACACAAGGGGGACCCTCTTGGGAGGGGGGCAGGAAGGTCTCTCGTCCCTCAGAGACACAAGGGGGACCCTCTTGGGAGGGGGGCAGGAAGGTCTCTGGTCCCTCAGAGACACAAGGGGGACCCTCTTGGGAGGGGAGCAGGAAGGTCTCTCGTCCCTCCGAGACACAAGGGGGACCCTCTTGGGAGGGGGGCAGGAAGGTCTCTCGTCCCTCCGAGACACAAGGGGGACCCTCTTGGGAGGGGGGCAGGAAGGTCTCTCGTCCCTCAGAGACACAAGGGGGACCCTCTTGGGAGGGGGGCAGGAGGGTCTCTCGTCCCTCAGAGACACAAGGGGGACCCTCTTGGGAGGGGGGCAGGAAGGTCTCTCGTCCCTCAGAGACACAAGGGGGACCCTCTTGGGAGGGGGGCAGGAAGGTCTCTCGTCCCTCAGAGACACAAGGGGGACCCTCTTGGGAGGGGGGCAGGAAGGTCTCTCGTCCCTCAGAGACACAAGGGGGACCCTCTTGGGAGGGGGGCAGGAAGGTCTCTCGTCCCTCAGAGACACAAGGGGGACCCTCTTGGGAGGGGGGCAGGAAGGTCTCTCGTCCCTCAGAGACACAAGGGGGACCCTCTTGGGAGGGGGGCAGGAAGGTCTCTCGTCCCTGTTACGGCAAAAATCTGGGTGCGAGGCTGCTCTGCCACCCAGCTCGTCGGACTCAGTCCGTGGGTCCCTACGGAGGAAAATGAGCTCAGCCGGAGACAGGAGCAAACTGCAGAAGATCCAAGTTTATTGGCCAACAGGTTCAAGACGAGATTGAACAGTGAGAAAGGGGTGACATGGGTTATTATTATTAAAGAATACAAAGATATTATCAAAACCAAACAGATTGCTACTGGACTGGAAAAATGGGAAACAATGGAAAAAGGCTTAAAATTCAGCATGTGCTATCTGATAAGTAGAACTTGATGAAAATGACTTCCAACATGTGATGGACATGCCCCAAAAGTAAAACACACACACACACACACACACACACACACACACTCAATGACCTATGAGGAACCAAAAATAAATAAATGCTAAGACACACAATTTTTAAGTAACCTGAAGTAATCTGTTTTGGCATTCTAACAACCCAATGAAAAACTGATTAATAAATGAAAAACGGATTATTTGTAACCTAAAAAAATGTCAAAGCCACAAAGAGATAGAGGGAAATAAACTAATATAGCAGGGATTCAGACTTGTTTTGCTGACCAGAAAGAAAGTGACTGTTTGGCTTTAAGGGAAGAAAGACGAAAAGAAATACAAATGCAATTACTTTTTATAGAGTATTTAAATCACTGTTTGCATCCCCTCATTATCATTCATGTTGTGGGGAAAAAGAAGGGACAAACACTTTGTTAATGGGGTTCACATATTCTGTTAAGAGGGAAAATTATTTCATGTGAGAAGTCAGTCAGGAAATGCTGTTCCTAAAATGCATAGGCATACACACGAACTCACAGTGGAAGTGTTTTGATATTTACCTGTGAAAAGAATTTGGCATGTTAGATTTGAAACTCTGCAACCTCTTGATTAAGTAGCCCTTGGAGCAAAAGACACATTAAGGGTGATTTCCCTCAATGGTTCCAAGTTTTACATAAGGAAATTTGGATAGTTTCTCCCTGCAAGCACATGCAAGCACATGCTCTCCAAACCTCCTCTCCCCCCTTCTTTCCCCCTCCTTTCTCTCTCTCTCTCTCTCTCTCTTTTAACTGATCTAGCCTTTGTGCATGTGCAGAGTTCAGAGTTCTCAGCAAACCTTTTATACTATTGAAGTGTTGCATCTTTTGGCAAAATTAGAATTTGAATAAGGGAAGGGAAGGGTAAGGAGTAGATTTTAAAAATAGGGTTAGATTTTAAAACAAAAATGAGAAACTCAGCAATTGAAGTATTCACCAAAGCTAACAATTGCAGCCCAAGCAAAGGGACAATTGCTTCCTTTATGTACAGGAAAGGGCTAATATCCCTCTGGCCATTCGCGGAACAATGCCGCGCCCTTATATATGGGAAAAAATGGCCAGAGTCAGAATTCATAGGATTTTTAACTTTTTTTTTTTTTTAACATTCTAAGTTTTCCAGCCTTACCATTTGCAGGCAAAAATTTTCCTGCCCCTTTATTTACAGGATTGGTCAAGGCCCATATGTATTTGTCTGATTTTCAAATAGTAGACAAAATGATAAACAAAATGATAAACACTGTAATCACTCACTACTGAGGAAGAGAGCACAATCAATGCTCCTATCATGTACTAAGGAAGAGGGAAATAAAAGTACCCAGCTGTATACTGAACTCTCTAAAGGAAGAACAGTTTTCCTAAGATAAGATAGGAAGAGAATCTGGGAGAGAATATTTTATAAGCATAGGGTTATTTCAGTTGATATACCCACTCAAATAATAGAACCAGTCCTGGATTTGATTTAAAGGGAATTCAAAAGTGACAATTTTTCCTGAATTTGCAGAGGAATAGTAAACCTAATCTATGCCCCCCCTTTTGCAGTTTCCTTTAAAGGAAGCTTACTCGGGAGTAAATTTACCTGGCACAGAAGAAGAAGAGAGGGGAAAAAAAGAACTCCTGAAAGAGACGGAATGAAACAAGGGGGGGCATTTTCTAAGAAAAGAGGCCTGATATCAGGAGTCTTACAATAACTCTTCTGTCCAACCAAATCAAAGTTAAAACTGGACTCAGATATTTTTTCTTAGAAGGAAGACCATACTTTCATAGGCATGTGCTTCATGAAATAAATACACTGCATTTTAGCTTGAGAGAGCAGTTGTGCTCAACTACGCTTTTGCAGCAGAAACATCTAATTCACATTAGAAACATTCACATTCCATAAACATTAGAAACATTCACATTCCAAAATAGACTGTAGACTCACAATCTGAAAAGTTGCGGCAAAGCACGAGGTGGGGTAAACATTTGCACCTTTCATTCTCATTTCGTCTTATTTAGGACTTATAAGGTCCAGCATGGCTTCCTTAAATTTAAAATTTTGAAGCAAGCTTGCAGTTTAAACTATGCGCGCTTAAGGGCAGTCTGTTAGAGACAGAGGGAACAGACAACACACATAACAGACAACACAACACACATAACAGACAACACGTAAACATATATATTCTCATCCTTTAGTTGGTTATTGCAAGGAGTTGGGCCGCTTCCTTTAGCTTCATTAAGTGAAATTAGTAGGAAGGTCCCACATGGTTTTAAGAGCCTCCTTGCCTCTTCAAACACCACCAGTTAACCAAACTGGCAGGGCTCACAATGCTTAGTTGACTGGGTACCCCTTTATATATATGCATGTGTTGTTGTTGTTGCTTTTTGTTGTTGTTTTCTTTTGGGGGGATAGAGAAGGGAGAAAGAGAGGGGTTGATTAGGATTTGGGTAACTTGTACAGGGGCTATAGTAAAGAGGGGTCTTTCGTCGCTTGGCGACTTCCTTAGTGAGTTTTTTAAAGAGCTCTAGCTATCCGGTTCCTTATATTTCCTTCCTATTTCCTTAGTCAATAACCTGGGGTCCTTTTCCACTCTGCCGATCCTGCCCAATTCCTCATGGGCTATCCCTCCTGGCAACCTATTTTCAAAAAGGGGAAAAGAGAGGACCCAAATAATTACCGCCCAGTCAGTCTGACATCAATACCAGGGAAGATTCTGGAGCAGATCATTAAGCAAACAGTCTGTGAGCACCTAGAAAGGAATGCTGTGATCACCAATAGTCAGCATGGATTTCTGAAAAATAAGTCATGTCAGACTAACCTGATCTCGTTTTTTGACAGAATTACAAGCCTGGTAGATGAAGGGAACGCAGTGGATGTAGCCTACCTTGATTTCAGCAAGGCATTTGACAAGGTGCCCCATGATATTCTTGTAAAGAAGCTGGTAAAATGCGGTCTTGACTGTGCTACCACTCAGTGGATTTGTAACTGGCTGACTGACCGAACCCAAAGGGTGCTCATCAATGGTTCCTCTTCATCCTGGAGAAGAGTGACTAGTGGGGTGCCCGGTCTTATTCAACATCTTTATGAACGACTTGGATGATGGACTCAAGGGCATCCTGATCAAATTTGCAGATGACACCAAACTGGGAGGGGTGGCTAACACCCCAGAGGACAGGATCACACTTCAAAACGACCTTGACAGATTAGAGAACTGGGCCAAAACAAACAAGATGAATTTTAATAGGGAGAAATGTAAAGTATTGCATTTGGGCAAAAAAAATGAGAGGCACAAATACAAGATGGGGGACACCTGGCTTGAGAGCAGTACATGTGAAAAGGATCTAGGAGTCTTGGTTGACCACAAACTTGACATGAGCCAACAGTGTGACGCGGCAGCTAAAAAAGCCAATGCAATTCTGGGCTGCATCAATAGGAGTATTGCATCTAGATCAAGGGAAGTAATAGTGCCACTGTATTCTGCTCTGGTCAGACCTCACCTGGAGTACTGTGTCCAGTTCTGGGCACCACAATTCAAGAAGGACACTGACAAACTGGAACGTGTCCAGAGGAGGGCAACCAAAATGGTCAAAGGCCTGGAAACGATGCCTTATGAAGAACGGCTAAGGGAGCTGGGCATGTTTAGCCTGGAGAAGAGGAGGTTAAGGGGTGATATGATAGCCATGTTCAAATATATAAAAGGATGTCACATAGAGAAGGGAGAAAGGTTGTTTTCTGCTGCTCCAGAGAAGCGGACACGGAGCAATGGTTCCAAACTACAAGAAAAAAGATTCCACCTAAACATTAGGAAGAACGTCCTGACAGTAAGAGCTGTTCGACAGTGGAATTTGCTGCCAAGGTGTGTGGTGGAGTCTCCTTCTTTGGAGGTCTTTAAGCAGAGGCTTGACAACCATATGTCAGGAGTGCTCTGATGGTGTTTCCTGCTTGGCAGGGGGTTGGACTCGATGGCCCTTGTGGTCTCTTCCAACTCTATGATTCTATGATTCTATGATTCTAACCTCCTACCTATCGCCACAAACTCAGGAAAAGGGGCCCTACTGAACGCCCGCGCCGTGCGGTGCCAGATCGGGTGATCCCTGGATAGAGTTTCGAACCAAAAATCCCCCTTCTGGGATTGGATAGAAAGCCAGACCCCTTCCTGCCCCCTAGAAAGGACGCTCGGGAAGTTCGGAAGAAGAACTCCAACCCCTTGCTTTCAACTGGGACGTCCGTTGCGGAGAGTCGGCTGTCTTTCCAAGCCGGGTCTCTCCGTCTTACTTTCGGACTCTCAGTTGGTGCGGCTGACTGGAGGGTTTGAGAGGAGAAAGAGATAGAGCTCAGAACCCCCCTTTTGGGTCGAGCAGCAGTCCACGGTCTCTCTCACCAATTGGACCAAGAGACAGGCGAGAAGGAGCGATAGAGAGGAGGGCAGAGAATTCAGTTGCCAGGAGATTTCCACCCCTTTCCCACCAGTGCACTGGATTTTCCTTTTCCTCACTCATACTCACGCGTCTTCTATGATGATCCCAGGATGAATAAGCCGGCTGGATCCCTCTTTGCTCCCCGGCTGAACTCCTGGGGCTTTCGATTACCGCCCGGAAGATGGCCGGGGGTCCAAAAGGATCTTCCCAGGCAAAATGGCCTGGTGCCGGCTGAAGATTTCGGGGCCCCCGGTCAGCAACGCGGGAGAACCGCGTGCCCCACGTTGGGCGCCAACTGTTACGGCAAAAATCTGGGTGCGAGGCTGCTCTGCCACCCAGCTCGTCGGACTAAGTCCGCGGGTCCCTACGGAGGAAAACGAGCTCAGCCGGAGACAGGAGCAAACTGCAGAAGATCCAAGTTTATTGGCCAACAGGTTCAAGACGAGATTGAACCCCAAGAGTGGGGCGACATAAACTTTTAAAAGTTCCCTCCAAGTCCCAGAATTCAGTGCACGAAACGTCATGAATTCATTATGGGAAGGTTGGGTTTCACGGATTACATCATGAATATATTACACACGTCATGAATATCTTAGGAAAAGGTGGGGTTACACTAATTAACATTTGAGACAAGGGAGGGGAAATATGTAGAGCGAGAGATACACATAGATAAACATTCATCAAGTACCGGTGGTGGCTGGACAAAGAACCAGAGATATGCATCGTCTGTCACCTGGTATTGCCCGGAGGAAGGGTTATGCGAAGTGATTTGACAGGATTAAGGAGTTCCTGTGTACGTGCCCAGTCGCTTCGGGGATTATGGAAGTAGGGATCGCATCATGGAGTCCGGAGGGGGCTGAGTCGAATGACACCCAGAGCAAAGAAATCAGAATTATGGTTGATTTTATGTCAATTTCCAAAGGTTTCCTAGGCTGTCTGACCTATTCTGTATTGGTAATCAAAAGCGGAAACAAAATGGACACATTGTAACAAGAATGGATACATTTTGACAGTTTTACGAGGTCCCCGGTTTCGGATCCATTGTTCTCACAGTGGGGGCCGTCAACAGCTTGTCAGTAGGTTCAATGAGGCGTGCAAGGCTCCGTGAGCTGGCTCCTGCAGGACGAATGCATGGCTGTGATTGGCTAAGACGCAGCCATAGGAATAAACGGAGGTACAGGAGCGCCCGGTCTACTCGTTCTAAGTATGGAGCGCAAATTGCCATAGGAAGAGATAGGAGAATATATTCATATATTTGAGCTTATTTCGCTCGTGAAAGAAAGACGGGGAAAGGGACTCTGGGGAAGTGTGGTGCTTGTGCAACGGTGAGGGGGACTGAGGATGGACGAACGGTGGATACCCTTGAGGTCATCGCCTCGGTCGCTCCTGGGAGAGGGGGAAGAGGAGGTACCCCCCCTTCCGGTCCGTATCACGTCCCTCAGAGACACAAGGGGGACCCTCTTGGGAGGGGGGGAGGAAGGTCTCTCGTCCCTCAGAGACACAAGGGGGACCCTCTTGGGAGGGGGGCAGAAAGGTGTCTCGTCCCTCAGAGACACAAGGGGGACCCTCTTGGGAGGGGGCAGGAAGGTCTCTCGTCCCTCCGAGACACAAGGGGGACCCTCTTGGGAGGGGGGCAGGAAGGTCTCTCGTCCCTCAGAGACACAAGGGGGACCTTCTTGGGAGGGGGGCAGGAAGGTCTCTCGTCCCTCAGAGACACAAGGGGGACCCTCTTGGGAGGGGGGCAGGAAGGTCTCTCGTCCCTCAGAGACACAAGGGGGACCCTCTTGGGAGGGGGGCAGGAAGGTCTCTCGTCCCTCCGAGACACAAGGGGGACCCTCTTGGGAGGGGGGCAGGAAGGGCTCTCGTCCCTCCGAGACACAAGGGGGACCCTCTTGGGAGGGGGGCAGGAAGGTCTCTCGTCCCTCCGAGACACAAGGGGCACCCTCTTGGGAGGGGGGCAGGAAGGTCTCTCGTCCCTCCGAGACACAAGGGGGACCCTCTTGGGAGGGGGGCAGGAAGGTCTCTCGTCCCTCCGAGACACAAGGGGGACCCTCTTGGGAGGGGGGCAGGAAGGTCTCTCGTCCCTCCGAGACACAAGGGGGACCCTCTTGGGAGGGGGGCAGGAAGGTCTCTCGTCCCTCCGAGACACAAGGGGGACCCTCTTGGGAGGGGGGCAGGAAGGTCTCTCGTCCCTCCGAGACACAAGGGGGACCCTCTTGGGAGGGGGGCAGGAAGGTCTCTCGTCCCTCCGAGACACAAGGGGGACCCTCTTGGGAGGGGGGCAGGAAGGTCTCTCGTCCCTCCGAGACACAAGGGGGACCCTCTTGGGAGGGGGGCAGGAAGGTCTCTCGTCCCTCCGAGACACAAGGGGGACCCTCTTGGGAGGGGGGCAGGAAGGTCTCTCGTCCCTCCGAGACACAAGGGGGACCCTCTTGGGAGGGGGGCAGGAAGGTCTCTCGTCCCTCCGAGACACAAGGGGGACCCTCTTGGGAGGGGGGCAGGAAGGTCTCTCGTCCCTCCGAGACACAAGGGGGACCCTCTTGGGAGGGGGGCAGGAAGGTCTCTCGTCCCTCCGAGACACAAGGGGGACCCTCTTGGGAGGGGGGCAGAAAGGTCTCTCGTCCCTCCGAGACACAAGGGGGACCCTCTTGGGAGGGGGGCAGGAAGGTCTCTCGTCCCTCCGAGACACAAGGGGGACCCTCTTGGGAGGGGGGCAGGAAGGTCTCTCGTCCCTCCGAGACACAAGGGGGACCCTCTTGGGAGGGGGGCAGGAAGGTCTCTCGTCCCTCCGAGACACAAGGGGGACCCTCTTGGGAGGGGGGCAGGAAGGTCTCTCGTCCCTCCGAGTCACAAGGGGGACCCTCTTGGGAGGGGGGCAGGAAGGTCTCTCGTCCCTCCGAGACACAAGGGGGACCCTCTTGGGAGGGGGGCAGGAAGGTCTCTCGTCCCTCCGAGACACAAGGGGGACCCTCTTGGGAGGGGGGCAGGAAGGTCTCTCGTCCCTCCGAGACACAAGGGGGACCCTCTTGGGAGGGGGGCAGGTAGGTCTCTCGTCCCTCCGAGACACAAGGGGGACCCTCTTGGGAGGGGGGCAGGAAGGTCTCTCGTCCCTCAGAGACACAAGGGGTACCCTCTTGGGAGGGGGGCAGGAAGGTCTCTCGTCCCTCAGAGACACAAGGGGGACCCTCTTGGGAGGGGGGCAGGAAGGTCTCTCGTCCCTCAGAGACACAAGGGGGACCCTCTTGGGAGGGGGGCAGGAAGGTCTCTCGTCCCTCAGAGACACAAGGGGGACCCTCTTGGGAGGGGGGCAGGAAGGTCTCTCGTCCCTCAGAGACACAAGGGGGACCCTCTTGGGAGGGGGGCAGGAAGGAGGGGGCTTTCAGACGGAAAAAGGTAAAAGGCGGATCTAGACGGATCCTCGTGAATTCATATGATTTTTTCATTCAAATTAAATAAAACCACCATGATACTGTAGACTATGTCTTACTCTGTAGACAGCATCAAAAAAATAACGCACCCACTATTTCGTGGGGCCGCAGGAGCGCAAAAACATGTTTAAAAAACACGGATCCTCATGGATCCTCATGATTTTTGCACAAGACCAGCCCAAAGTCACCATCAGATCAAACATCATGGCCAGGGGAACAGCATCCACCACAAGAAAACTCGGATCCACGCCTGCCTGGCCATGCCATGGCCCAAAAACGTGGTTTTGAATCATGGATTGTTACAGGAAAATCCGAGGGCTCCCTTGGACAAAACAAAGACACCAACCAGGATAACTTGGAGCAAAACAGCAGCCTGTAGGCTTGGCCTTTATTGAACTGTTGCAACAGGGTGTTCCCCTCACGTGCAGGAGAGAGGAAAGACCCAGAACAATAGTGTGCAAGGTCTTATAAAAACTTTTGAAATTCCCCTCCTCTAGGTCTAGCCCACCCCCAGAAAGGAGGGGTTGAGGGAGGCATACATTACAGAAAGGAGGTGCTGAGGGAGGCATACATTACAGAAAGGAGGTGCTGAGGGAGGAGTTGTGGTGGTAACCTGAGTGTCTTGTCACCTGGCTGGTTCCTCCTTTCCCCCTCCCCCTGAGTCACTTCCAGGAACTTCCAGGAGACAAAGGGGATTTTGCAGTTTCCTGCCCCCTGAGGGAAGATCTGATCATTGTCCTTTGTTCCAGTCCCTGCTGAATCCACTCCCATATGCAAGTTCTTTGTGATCTTCATTGTCTTCTGTCCAGGACCATCAGGGTTGGCATGTGTTACGTGCTGAGACAGTGAAGGGATTATGGCTGACCAGGACTAAACTGACCAGGACTAAGTCACCCCCCTTTGTTAGTTCTTGTCATATGGAGTAAAATAAAAATGGAACAGTGCAAATCCAATGTATGGTTGATTTTCTATGAATTTATAACAGAAATGTGGCGTTATAACAGAAATGTGGCGTATGTAGTGTGTGAGTGTGAAGTTTATACAAACAGAATGATTGGGGTGGGGGGGGTTCCTGCTACAGTTCCCCCCTTCGGAGATAAGATTGCAAAGGTGGTTACTTTGCAATCCTTTTCTCCGCACAATTTAAGGTGGTAAATGTTAACCTGCTATTCTCCGTCCCAGATGCGTGTGTCCATGTGAACTTGAAAGGGACTTGGTTGTCATGCTTCTTAAGGATATTTGTATAGAAATATAATGGTGTAACAGTGCACATAGTTAGACACAGGATATATCACGTAAAATTAATATTTTGTTGCTCAGTTACTTGTGGTATTTTAGCACCTTGGAATAAATATCTTCTCAATAGTGCCATATGCTTTACATTTAGCAGGAAGGTCCACTAATGACTGAAAGATGCAGTTTGCTTTGCCCTCCCACCATTTTGTGTTCTCAGGTGTCAAGGTAGCTCTTCTGTGGTCTCACACCGGCCTGGTGTAACAGTAGTAGCAATCCCTGGTGAATCCCCTTAGGGCTTTCATATTGACCATGTTGCCTGGCACTCATCACAGCTGGCACAGGTTTGGGCACGTCAGGAGTGAAATGTCCTCGCCTGGCCATTCTATGGGATTTTATTATTATTGGCTATGGTCTTGCAGTCATGGGACTTGCACTTAAAGGACCAAAAAGCTAATTGCAGCCTGGATACACTTGCCCAATTCAAACTGAGTCCAATTTGAATTTATCTTGCCCTATGGTTCTCAACTCTTCAAACCAATCTGTTAAAAGAAAACCATTCTTAAAAGGGCACTTGTCCAAATAAGTCAATTTAACTCTATAAGGGATTATTCCTGCTAAACCAAAGCATATTCACTTTCATGTATCTTAGAAGCTTCTCATTGGTAAAGTGAGTTTTTAGCACATTTTTTAAAATGGGTAGGGAAGTTGGCAGAGTGCCAGGTGAAACAACTAAATGTGGTTATAAATTTATCTGATTCTAAACATTGGACTACATAATAGCCTGATCTGTAAAAAAAAAGCATAAAATGTATGAGAATGCTCAACTGGGGTGTAAGGAATAAGACATTAAACATAAAAACAATTACAAACAAACATAGCCACAAATAGCCCCCCCATTTGTGGAAATAACACACTGTCAGACACATTTCAACATTCCCACACAATAACACATAATACAAAACAAACTAATTAAGTATCAGTTACATATCTTGAGACAATTGTGATATTTTTACGCATGTATCTTGAGGTTCAAAAGTCAGAAAATGTCCTTGCAATTCAACTCCACCCCCCTTTGTCAGGCCCACCCCCCCGGCAGTCTATATCCTTTGAAACAGATAGCTGTGGCCATATTGAAAACTTTGATGTCTTCTGTTGTGGTGGCGAAGGTTTTCATTGGATCTGTAGTAACACACTTGTAGAAGTGATATCCTGTAAGGGCAGGATGGACTTAAAAGACACAGTTAAAATAATAATAAAACACACACATACAATGACCTATGAGGAACCAAAAATAAATAAATGCTAAGACACACAATTTTTTTTTAAGAAACCTGAAGTAACCTGCTTTGGCATTCTAACGTCCCAAATGAAAATAAAAGAGTGTTTCTTGATGTGACAACATCAGTCAGAATGTTAATAGCAAAATACTGGGAAATGACTTAATACCAAGAAAATGAATGGCAATTTAAAGTTGTGCAAGTACCTTGAACTAGCCAAAATGATAGAATTAATAAGAAATGATCAGGCAAAGGGTAAACAAATACCATTCCACAAACAATGTTAGGTTGTGCTTCGCTTAATTTCGTAGACATCATGGAAAAACTGATTAAATAAATGAAAAGAGATTATTTGTAACTTAAAGCGTCAAAGGCACGAAGAGATGGAAGTCACAAATACAGCAGGGATTCAGACTTGTTTCACAGAACAGGAAAGAAAGTTGCTGTGGGAGAAAAGAAGGGACAAAAACCTTTGTTATTGGGGTTCACATATCTTGTTAAAAGGGAAAAATTATTTCATGTGAGAAGCCTGTCAGGAAATGCTGTTCCTAAAATGCACACAAAGTCTGTGATTTAAATCCCCTGGGGGGGGGTGCTTTGAAATTTACCTGGGAAAGGAATTTGGCATGTTAATGGTGTTAAGATTTGAGACTTGGCACACCTTTTGTCTTGCGAAGCCCCTGGAGCAAAGGACACATTAAGGGTGATTTCCCTCAGTGGCTCCAAGTTTTACATAAGGAAATTAGGATAAACTTCCCCCTTCAGCCCAAGTTCCTCTCACTCCCTACAGTTCCCCCTCCTTCCTCTATCTCTCTCCCCCCTTTGTTGCTGCTTTTAGCCTCTGTGCATGTGCAGAGTTCATATCTCAGCAAACCTTTTATACTATTGAAAATCTTGAAACCTTTGGCTAAATTACTATTTGAAGGGTAAGGAGTAGATTTAAAAAATACTGTTAGATTTAAAAAAACAAAAAAAGAGAAACTGAGCAATTAAAGTATTCAATAAAGTTAGCAATTGTAGCCCAAGCAAAAAGGACTGCTTCCTTTATGTACAGGAAAGGGCTATCATTTTGTGTGATTTCCCTCTGGTCATTCACGGAACAATGCCACGCCCTTATATATGGGGAAAAAAATGGCCAGAGAGTCAGAATTTATAGGATTTTTTTTTTTTAACATTCTCAGTCATTTCAGCCTTACCATTTGCAGACAAATTTTTTCTGCCCTTTATTTACAGGATAAATGGTCAAGACTCATATGTATTTTATGTGCTTAAACTTTGAATTGACTTTGAAGTTTGATTTTTTTTTTTTAATAGTAGAGAAAATGATAAACACTGTAATCACTCAAATGCTTGAAATTACCAGTTTTGCTTCAAAACATCACGGATTTTACCTCTCACCTTTTTTAAGAAAAACAAAGAGCAAAGTTGGGCTGAATTTCAACTCATCACATGCTTGCAGACACATGGCCCTCCACACAGCCACAAATTGGGAGAGCTAAAAGGGACCCTTGGGTCATCTAGTCGAACCCTAAATACAGTGTTCATAGCAAGATTTCAAAGCAAGATTTGCACTACCAAAAGGACATATACATTTAAATACAGATTTTCGACTGGGAAAGGAAACATCTATGCTCCTATCATGTACTAAGGAAGAGGAAAATAAAAGTACCCAACTTTACACAGAACCCTTTTAGCAGATCTTGAGATAGTTTGAGTGAATTTGCTTCCTTCAAGTTCCTAGAGAAATTATCTTTAAAGGAAGATTGAAGTGAACATTTTTTCTAAGAGGGAGAGGATCTCTTATAAAACATAGTTAAAACAGCCATAGATTTGATTTAAAAGGAATACAAAATTGACAGGTTTTTTTTTTTTTCATGAACTTGCAGAGGAATAGTAAGGACAATCTATGCCCCCCCCTTGCAGTTTCCTTTGAAGGAAGCTTACTTGGGAGTAAATTTACCTGGCACAGAAGTAAGAAGGAGAAGGGAAAAAAACCCCTGAAAGAGACAGAATGAAACAAGGGGGCATTTTCTAAGAAAAGAGGCCAGGAAGACTGATATCAGGACTGGACTCAGATAGACAATTTTGCTGGCTATGGAAGCTTCTACATTTAATACCAATTTTAATACCAATTTTTCTTAGAAAGAACACATTTTTATAGGCAGACGCTTAATGAAATACATACACTGCATTTTAGCTTGAGAGAGCAGTTGGCTCTACTAGGCTTTTGCAGCAGAAACATTAGTTTCTTCACAGCACATTTCAAAATACTGGGAAAAAATACTGGAATACGGATATAAACTCATAAACTCAAACGTTGCAACATAACATTATCCACCATCAACTTAAAATCATACTCCTCACTCAAGCTACTTGGAGGAAGACTCATTGGAGCCTCTCTCAAATAAACATTTGCACACTTCATTCTCAATTTTTTTTTTTCCTGTTTAAGATTGATGAGGCCCAACATGGCTTCCTTAGATTTAAAATTTTTTGAAGCAAGCTTGCAATTTAAAACTATGTGCATTTAAGAACAGTCTGTGGATGCCGGGGCCAATGTAAACACAAACCCTTTTAATATTTCCAAATCTTTGAATACATCTCATATCCTTTTTTTTCCCCAAGAGAAACTAAGATCTCTAATGTGTGGGCTCTCAGGCTGGGCTGTTATTATATCTACTGCCTTCTGAGCACCATTAAATTTACGGTTTCATGTTCTAGCTTTAGGTTATAGTTTAACACCACAAATTTGATGTGTTCAGCTCTCCCTAAGGGTTCAAACCCTGATTTTGTTGAAGGATCCCTGAGGTGGCCGCTGTGCCCTGGGTTCCAGGTGGTGGGCCTAATCCACCCACTAAAAGTTACAATGGTCTCGTACTTTGTACTTGGAAAGACCATTTTGCCCCTTTATTTTATTTATTTTTTTTCAATTGGAGAGGCGAAGCTGGAGGGGCATATTAGAATCCTCTCTGGGGCAAAAAGGCTTCATGGAAGCCTGGTTGCCAGGAGGAGTCCAGCTAGGGTGTTTAGTGAGCTCCCATTCTCTCATATGTTATTATTAGGTTTTTTTCTTTTCTTTTCATTAACGAAGTACGCTAAAGACAGAAAGAGTGGATGCACACACACAAGGGAGGAGGGGCAAAGGGAAAGAAAGGGGGGGACAGAAAAGGATCCTTTCAGTACTCAAAGTACCCTTGACTAACACAATTCCTATTTATCTATAAACCACGAATTAATTTCTGGAAATCTCAAACCTGAACCTGAAACAAAACCACGGGTCTCTGCCCGGAACCTCAAACCACGGGTCTCTCTCTCTACCCGGAATTCCTTTACCTCAGTGCTGCTTCCTACGAGTGAGCTCAAACGTCTGCCACGGGACACCTTGGCCCGTCTGCCACGGGACACCTTGGCCCGAGAAAGTTCCTGCATATATATAATCCTAGTGTGGGGCCCCAATTCCCCCCTCTACCCTCCACGACAGCCTCCTGCCTAGCCTTTGAGACTAAGTTCGGAACCCCTACTGGACGCTTGCGCAGTGCAATGCCAGATTAAGGCCCGAGAAAATGAAGGTTTGGAAAGGAAACAAACAACCTTGCGTTCTGACGTACCCGGGTCATCCCTAACAAAGGTCGCCAGGCAGCAGGGGCAGCTTTGTTTGCATAATAGACAAGAAAAGAGAGAGAGAGAGAGAGAGAGAGAGAGAAGGCTTGGATGGACCCCCCTGGACGACTCCGAAAGAGGGACGTCAGAGAAAACAGTAAAGAGCCACGCTTTCCCAGACTCAATTCTAAGACGGAAAACGGGGGAGAAAAGGGATAGAGAGATTAAGGCGTCCCTGGACGATCCCGAGAGGGAACGCCGGAAAACAGTAAAAGTACCACAATTTCCCCGGACACGTTCCGTGCAAGAAATTGGGGGGAGAAAAAGGGAAAGGTTTTGATGTTCCTAGACGACTCCGAAAGGCAACATCATACAGTAAAGTTCCGCGACCTCCCTGGCCACCCTCCGAAAGGGGAGAATCGGGGGAGAAAAGGACAGAGCTAAAGCGTACCCGGCCGACTCCGAGGGGCTACGCCAGAAATGAAAGAAGGAAAGTCTGGCTGTCGTGGGGACGTTACTTTTCCACCCCCCTCCCAATGTATTTACTTCAAACCATACTCACGTTCGAAGATGTCCCCCGCGGATCCCGGGATCCTTTTCTTTTTTTAGCCGGCTTGACCTCGCCTTTGCTCCCCTGGTTGGGCTTTTGGTGACGATTGATTACCGCCCGCAAAGAGGAGGCAGGGAGAGGAAGAAGGATCCCTGGGCTAATGTTGCCCAGTGGCGCCCGATCCCCTCTATCTCCCCTCTCACCTCTGCAGGAGAACCAAGTGTCCCTTCGTGGTTGCCAACTGTTACAGGAAAATCCGAGGGCTCCCTTGGACAAAACAAAGACACCAACCAGGATAACTTGGAGCAAAACAGCAGCCTGTAGGCTTGGCCTTTATTGAACTGTTGCAACAGGGTGTTCCCCTCACGTGCAGGAGAGAGGAAAGACCCAGAACAATAGTGTGCAAGGTCTTATAAAAACTTTTGAAATTCCCCTCCTCTAGGTCTAGCCCACCCCCAGAAAGGAGGGGTTGAGGGAGGCATACATTACAGAAAGGAGGTGCTGAGGGAGGCATACATTACAGAAAGGAGGTGCTGAGGGAGGAGTTGTGGTGGTAACCTGAGTGTCTTGTCACCTGGCTGGTTCCTCCTTTCCCCCTCCCCCTGAGTCACTTCCAGGAACTTCCAGGAGACAAAGGGGATTTTGCAGTTTCCTGCCCCCTGAGGGAAGATCTGATCATTGTCCTTTGTTCCAGTCCCTGCTGAATCCACTCCCATATGCAAGTTCTTTGTGATCTTGATTGTCTTCTGTCCAGGACCATCAGGGTTGGCATGTGTTACGTGCTGAGACAGTGAAGGGATTATGGCTGACCAGGACTAAACTGACCAGGACTAAGTCACCCCCCTTTGTTAGTTCTTGTCATATGGAGTAAAATAAAAATGGAACAGTGCAAATCCAATGTATGGTTGATTTTCTATGAATTTATAACAGAAATGTGGCGTTATAACAGAAATGTGGCGTATGTAGTGTGTGAGTGTGAAGTTTATACAAACAGAATGATTGGGGTGGGGGGGGGTTTCCTGCTACAGGATCCTCACGCTTTTTGCATTGGGCCAACCCAAACTCACCGTCAGATGACACGTCATAGCCAGGGGCACAACCTGCACCACAAAAATCACAGATCCACGGCTTCCTGGCCATACCGTGGCCCAAATACGTGGTTTTGAAACACGGATCCTCATGGATTCTCACGCTTTTTGCACTAGATCAGCCCAAACTCACTGTCAAATCACACCTCATGTCCAGGGGCACATCCTGCACCACAAAAAACTCGGATCCACGTCTGCCTGGCCATGCCGTGGCCCAAAAACGTGGTTCCGAAGCATGGATCCTCATGATTTTTGCACAAGACCAGCCCAAAGTCACCATCAGATCAAACATCATGGCCAGGGGAACAGCATCCACCACAAAAAAAACTCGGATCCACGCCTGCCTGGCCATGCCATGGCCCAAAAACGTGGTTTTGAATCACGGATCCTCATGGATCCTCACGCTTTTTGCATTGGGCCAACCCAAACTCACCGTCAGATGACACGTCATAGCCAGGGGCACAACCTGCACCACAAAAATCACGGATCCACGGCTTCCTGGCCATACCGTGGCCCAAAAACGTGGTTTTGAAGCACGGATCCTCATGGATCCTCACACTTTTGCACTAGATCAGCCCAAACTCACCATCAAATCACACATCATGGCCAGGGGCACAGCCTGCACCACAAAAAACTCGGATCCACGGCTTCCTGGCCATATCGTGGCACAATAACGTGGTTTTGAAGCACGGATCCTCATGGATCCTCACGCTTTTCGCATTGGGCCACCTCAAACTCACCGTCAAATCACACATCATGTCCAGGGGCACAACCTGCAGCACAAAAAACTGAGATCCACAGCTTCCTGGCAACACCATGGACCAAAAACGTGGTTTTGAAGGACGGATCCTCATGGATCCTAACGCCTTTTGCATTGGGCCACCCCAAACTCACAGTCAAATCACACATCATGTCCAGGGGCACAACCTGCACCACAAAACACTAGGATCCACGGTTATCTGGCAACGCCACGGCCCAAAAACGTGGTTTTAAAGTCGGATTCTCACGGATCCTCACGCTTTTCGCATTGGGCCAACCCAAACTAACTGTCAAATCATATATCATGGCCAGGGGGCACAGCCTGCACCACAAAAAACTAGGATCCACGGCTTACTGGTCATACCACAGCCCAAAGACGTGGTTTTGAAGCACGGATCCTCATGGATCCTCACACTTTTTGCACTAGATCAGCCCAAATTCACCATCAGATCAAGCATCATGGTCAGGGGCACAGCCTGCACCACAAAAATCACGGATCCATGGCTTCCTGGCCATACCGTGGCCCAAAAATGTGGTTTCAAAACACGGATCCTCATGGATCCTCACGCATTTTCCATTGGGCCAACCCAAACTCACCGTCAAATCACACATCATGGCCAGGGGCACAGCCTGGTAAAATAAAATTAAATATGCTCAGAGTCCTGTAGTGATTTCATGCTCTTTATTGCAGCTTGTAAAACAGTGACTGAATTTCCCCCCAAACCTGAGGCTTTTATATACATTATTTACACAATGAGTCCCGTCTGACTGGCTGATTCTGCTTCCCTCCTGGAGCCTGGTTGGTCTTTTCCTGCAAGCCAATCAGTTCTTGCATTCTAGGATCCTACTTGCCTATTGTTCTAGGATCCAAGCTTAGTACATAACAGGGAAGGAGCTAGACAAAGAATGATCCAAGAAGTCCTGAACGGCAGAACAGGCGGGTGATAACAAGCAGTGTGTTACAACGGCTCTGAAGGCGGATGAAGGCTGCAGCAGACAGGAATCTACCGGTTTGTCATGACTACGTCATGCCATCGGAACAGAGCCCTACTGCGAAGACTGTGCGTTGGTCAGCGTGCACTGATCTACACACATAAAACAAATTCACGCACAGGCATCTTCCAAACCCCCCCCAAACCGTCCCCCCATGGCGATCACTAAATGGCCACGGGGGCAGGAATGTGAAGCCCCTAGTCATGAACTGACACATGGGCGGTGGATACAGATTCAGTCATTCTGACTCAAGGAATGAGGCAGTTGAGCAGCTCAGCAGCTGTATCCATGACTGAGCAGCCCCTTTTAGGATCCACTATGCTCACCCCGAAAAGGGGAAGGGGCTGGAAACGGTGCCCTAAACATAGTATGCCTCCCTTTTCCCTTGACTGGATTACCGCGCCCAGGTGGAATCTCTTTTCCCATAGTTTGAATCCATTATTCTGCATCCTAATCTCTAGAACAGCAGAAAACAAGCTTGCTCCCTCTTCAACATGACATCCCTTCAAATATTTAAACATAGATATCATGTCACTCCTTAATCTTCTCTTCTCTAGATTAAACAAATCCAGCTCCCTAAGTCTCTCCTCATAGGGCTTGGATTCCAGACCTTTTACATTTTGGTCACTTTCCTCTGGACATGCTCCAACTTGACAATATCCTTCTTCAACTGGACACAGTATTTCAGGTGTGGTCTGACCAACCAGAATAGTGTGGTGGCATTCCTTCACTTGATCTAGACACTATACTCCTATTGATGCAGCCCAGAATTGCATTGGCGTTCTTAGCTGCCACATCACACTGTTGACTCATATTCAGCTTGTGGTCGACCAAGACTCCCAGATCCCTTTCACTGGTACTGTTGTCAAGCCAAGTGTCCCCCACCTGTGCATTTCATTTTTTCTATCCAGGTGTAGTACCTTACATTTCTCCCTATGGAACGCCATATAGTTGGTTTTGGCCCAGCTCTCTAGGCTATTCAGGTCATTTTGAATTCTGACCCTGTCCGCTGGTGTATTAGCAACCCCTCCCAGTTTGCAGTCATTTGCAAATTTGATTAGCATGCCCTCTATTCCATCATCCAAATCATTTATAAAAATATTGAATAGCACCAGGCCCAGGACAGAACCTTGTGGAACCCCAATAGTCATTTTTTTCCAGGATGAAGGTGAGCCACTAATGAGCACTCTTTGGGTTCAGCCCGTCAACCAATTACAAATCCACCTAACAGTAGCTTTGTCTAGCCCACATATTACTACCACATATTACTAGTTTTTTTTTTTTTTGCAATAATATCATGGGGGACCTTTTCAAAGGCCTTACTGAAGTCAAGGTAAGCTGTTACAAGGGAAAGCAGGATTGTAATTACCGTAAAAATTACTGATCATAGAATAGAATCATAGAATCATAGAGTTGGAAGAGACCACAAGGGCCATCGAGTCCAACCCCCTGCCAAGCGGGAAACACCATCAGAGCACTCCTGACATATGGTTGTCAAGCCTCTGCTTAAAGACCTCCAAAGAAGGAGACTCCACCACACTCCTTGGCAGCAAATTCCACTGTCAAACAGCTCTTACTGTCAGGAAGTTCTTCCTAATGTTTAGGTGGAATCTTCTTTCTTGTAGTTTGGAACCATTGCTCCGTGTCCGCTTCTCTGGAGCAGCGGAACACAACCTTTCTCCCTCTATGTGACATCCTTTTATATATTTGAACATGGCTATCATATCACCCTTTAACCTCCTCTTCTCCAGGCTAAACATGCCCAGCTCCCTTAGTCGTTCCTCATAAGGCATCGTTTCCAGGCCTTTGACCATTTTGGTTGCCCTCCTCTGGACACGTTCCAGTTTGTCAGTGTCCTTCTTGAACTGTGGTGCCCAGAACTGGACACAGTACTCCAGGTGAGGTCTGACCAGAGCAGAATACAGTGGCACTATTACTTCCCTTGATCTAGATGCTATACTCCTATTGATGCAGCCCAGAATTGCATTGGCTTTTTTAGCTGCCGCGTCACACTGTTGGCTCATGTCAAGTTTGTGGTCAACCAAGACTCCTAGATCCTTTTCACATGTACTGCTCTCAAGCCAGGTGTCCCCCATCTTGTATTTGTGCCTCTCATTTTTTTTGCCCAAGTGCAATACTTTACATTTCTCCCTGTTAAAATTCATCTTGTTTGTTTTGGCCCAGTTCTCTAATCTGTCAAGGTCGTTTTGAAGTGTGATCCTGTCCTCTGGGGTGTTAGCCACCCCTCCCAGTTTGGTGTCATCTGCAAATTTGATCAGGATGCCCTTGAGTCCATCATCCAAGTCGTTGATAAAGATGTTGAATAAGACCGGGCCCAAGACAGAACCCTGTGGCACCCCACTAGTCACTCTTCTCCAGGATGAAGAGGAACCATTGATGAGCACCCTTTGGGTTCGGTCAGTCAGCCAGTTACAAATCCACTGAGTGGTAGCATAGTCAAGTCCACTTTTCTGTTTTTCCATCAAGCCCCCAGACAAGAATGCTACAGCATCAGCCCCAAACACTCAGTCTCATAACAAAAAATACTCAACAGGGTTAGGGCTGAGGGTAGGGGAAGTACAATCATGATCTTTCCAGTCCTCTAGAAGCTGACCCTTTTGGTCATTTTGGTCATGGAGCCAAATATCTGTTTCCAAGTTTAAAGAATCTAAACAAGTAAAGAACCAGCTTGCCCTTTACATGCAAAAGCCCTTAAATTCATCCCATTGGGCAACTGATCATGGGGCTGAGAGGAGGGAGGTAAGGACTAGCACCTTCTCTGCCCTCCACCTCCAACAGCTACACCTGAAAGTTTCATGATGGGGTTCGATTTGAGAAGCTGAATGTTTATAAAGGCACTTAGCCAATTTCTGCCACAGAAATTCTGAACAGAAACACTCTGCAGGTTCAGCCCCCAAAAGAAATTGCTCTATGGTCTCTGTGTTGGGAAATGGGAACAGATCTTGCTCATCACCAACCTTCCCTCCGCAAATCAGTATCACTATGAGGCTGAACTGAACAGCTTGCTCCAGAGTTTTAAGAGATACGTTTGTGTGGTGTAGTGGTTAAGAGCGGTGGACTCTAATCTGGTGAGCTGGGTTCGCTTCCCCGCTCCTCCACATGCAGGCTGCTGGGTGACCTTGGGCCAGTCACACTTCTCTCTGAAGTCTCTCAGCCCCACTCACAAGGTGTCTGTTGTGGGGGTGGAAGGGAAAGGAGATTTTTAGCCACTTTGAGACTCCTTCAAGTAGAGAAATTCCATAAGAATTCTATGGAAAAGGACCATCCCTGCCATGATGATTAAAACTATATGTTTGGATTTTGCTGTATTATACCAACCTGTGGAATATGACAGTTCGCAGTTTCAAAATCTATTTGGCCATAGTGGATTGACAGTCTGGACACACGAAAACCTCTGGAAGATCTTTTGAATCAATGTGTATGCGAAAGCAGTGGTACCAGTCCTTGCAGTTTCCTTCACAGTAAACCATAGTAAGGTCACCACTGGGCCTCCTGCACCCTTCCTTCAAGAAACATAGTGACCAGCAGCCTTCAAACAAGGAAGGTAAAATATCTGAGCAATAGGTTAGTGTATCCTTCCATCCCTCTGGGCATGATCGAGACACAGTAATGTAACTCTCGTTCAAGATTTGTCTCTTCTTGGGAGGAACAGCATCAATTTCCACTTGAAAATATTTGTCTTGTCCTTCAAAATAGGTTTTCCCACAGTACTGTATTATTTCTTTTGCAATCCAGGGTCTAATGGCAGCCATATCCTTTTGTATGAACTGTAATTGGGCAGCAGAAGCAATCAGATGGGCAATGGTACATGTGAAAGGACCGTAGTCACTAGAATTACCTTGCCTGGGTATATCAGTTGGTGCAAAAAATGACCAGCCGCAAAACTATAGGGATATTTTGAATCCATCTCATACAGACATGCTAAGAAGCATGTTATTGCATCAATCACAGAGTGGTTCAATCCATGTTTGGAATCTAGATAGAGCATGGTTTTCTTTTAAAAAATGATTACTATCAGCATCCAGTGGACTTTGTCATTTACTGGAATAATCAAAACATCTTTCCTTTGCACTCCAAATCTCAAACAGTTCTTCAGAACTTGCACTGGCAATCTTTGACATATCTGCATGAAGTGGCAAGTACGGTAAGTGGGAAAATTGTTCCATTGTGACCCAGCTCTTTGGCCATGATCACCCTGGAGGCAAGAAAGGCATCTATTATGCGATCATTTATCCAGTTTGATCCTTTCAGTGTGTTTATGTCATAGTCATACACACAGATGTTGCCAACTGAACCCACAAGTCCCATGGTTTGTAGACTGAGTGTGGGGAAGGTACAGTTGTGCCATGGGGGAACTGATGTACAAATCAGTGATTTGTCCAAACACTTCTCACTTTGTGTTGAGAATATGGGGCTGCTATCAAAAGAATCAATATTGGTCACTGTTAAATCCGCTTTCCCACTTTTTGGAGTGGAGGTCATCTGAGGTTGAGTGCTTTCCAGGTGTCTCATAGTCAGTTGGTGATCTTAAGGAGTCCAACCCCTCAGCAGCCTGCACTGAATCAGATGCTGGAGCTACTGTTATCTTTTCCTGCAGTCTAGGGAACTTTCTTCCCGATCTACTCTTCTGTCTTTTATTTCACTTCAACTCTGTGAGCTGCAACTGGCAAGGCTTCCCTGGTTCTGGTGGCATGCCGATAGATTTTGTGGCAGCTATAATATGGTAACATGGATGATGGGTGAGCACACAATGTCCTGTATGGACTGTGCATGCATGGCAGCCCGTATGGACGCCGCGTGTGCGGCAGCCCGTATGGTCGCCAGGAAAGCGGCTGCCCATACAGCCTGTACGGCCGCTGTGAGAGAGGCTGCCTGTACGGACGCTACGCGAGCAGCAGCCTGTACAGTCACCGCGAGAGCAGCTGCCTGTATGGCCCATACGGTCGCTGCGAGAGGGGCTGCCTGTACAGTTGCTGCAAGAGCGGCAGCCCACACGGACGCTGCACAAGCGGCAGCTAGTACAGCGACCGTACTGTCACTCTCCCCCCAGCATGGCACCCCGCTGCCCCTTCGTATGCCCCTGCAGTCAATCAAATGTACTATGAACAATCTGAAGTCATGCTGGGCACAATTCACCACTAATCCTGTTCTTTTTCTAAAAACACGTGGTGGACTCCAGGAAAGCTGTCAGCAGGCACCATGATGCCCATGGGCACCACGTTGGAAACCCCCTATTTCAAAGTTTGCACTGACAAAATCTGTTGGCAAGAAAACTTGCAGTTAAACCTCCATTTATAATTACCACCCCCGCAAAGCAACCAACTTTTGTCCCAAAACCATTTGTAGCTGAATTGACGCAAGACAGGTGATTGTTTTTCATGGTTACTTTGGTGGTCTCCATCTAGTTGGTTTGATAATTTACATTCACAGGTAAGATCATCACAATCTCTGCCTTGGATATTCTTGAGGTTTAGCAGCGTCAAAAATTTCCAGGTGCTTACCCCCTCTAGAGGGGAAGAGAGACATTGTTTCATTGTTCCATTGAGGAGGAAACAGTGGGATTTTCCACTTTAAAATCTTTCCCGTGAGAACGGCCTTGGCTATGAGCAACCCGTCAGAGGAAATATCAACAAGATCTAGAACTAAACAAGCTCAAGCACAAGCACAAAAGAAAAGAGCCTCTACGGCAGGACTACCAGCTGCACAGGAGAGAGTAACAACAGCATCAATGGAATCCATGACACAGGCACTACTTAAAATAAATCAATCTCTAGAGGCATTGACAAAGCAGTCTACGGATAACTCTAAGAAACTGGCAGAGAACTCCAAAAAGTTAACAGAACTCACAACAAGATTGGATTTGAATACAAATATAATTTCATCTCATACTGATTCTATAAATAGATTACTTGAAGAAAGCACAGAGACAAGAAGAATTGCTGAGAGTGCCCAAAGTACCGTAGAGGAATTTAAAGAGAAATTTACGCCAATTGAAAGGAAGGTTGGGGAACATGACGCAACTTTGGCTTTAATGGAATTAGAGAGAAAAGGGAAAAACCTGAAGCTGAGACTTGTTCCTGAGGAGGAAGGGGACAACCTAAAGGAATTTCTTACAGAAAATATTCATGAATTTTGGCTTGACGAATGGGAAGGAGAAGAAGACTTTGAGATAACCACAGCCTTTCGGCTGGGCAGGAGACAAGGCAAAAAGCCAAGGGACTGTCTAATTTCGTTAAGATCCAGAGAAGAGAGAGATAAAATATTAAACCTACATTTTCAGAAAGCATTGGTGATAAAGAACTCTCAAATACAGATTTTTAAAGACATCCCTCGTTATATTTTGCAAGTAAGAACTTTAAAGATCTTGCCGACCTGCTGAAAAGAAACAACATCCCATTCAGGTGGGAATTCCCACAAGGATTGTCCTTTAACTTTAAAGGGAAGAAGATAAAGATCAAAACAATACAGGACAAGGACCAGTTTCTGGATAGATTCTCTGAGGATCTACAGAAAGGTACTGTGAGTGTAAAAGAACCAACTGACATTGCTAACTTATCATTTGGACTTGTCTCACCACCAACTGAAGAAGAACAACTACTTGATGCGGTTGGCGGAAAAGATACCCATCAATAAAGATGTCTCTGCAACTTCTAAGCTGGAATTGTAACGGTTTGAACCTTCCCCGAAAAAGGAAACAAGTTTTTCACATCTTAAAGAAAGAACAAGTGGACTTAATATGCCTTCAAGAAACACACATTGCCAGGATACACAGGAAGCTTCTGATAAATAGAAGATTGGGCCTTGAATTTATATCATCAGACAAAGTCAAAAAAAGAGGCATAGTGATGTACATTAAAGAAAGACTGGCTCCTAAAATGATATTTAAAGATGAGCAGGGAAGATATTTGGCAGTGGAAATTCAATTACAAGGTGAAAAACTCTTAATAGTAGGAGTGTATGCTCCCAACGAAGGGAAGGCGGAATTCTTCAAGAAGCTGCATGAGACTCTAACAGACTTTATGGACTATAAAATCGTGATGATGGGCGATATGAATGGAGTAGTCTCCACGAACATGGATAAAGCACAAAGACTTGTGATATCTAAAGATGGGAGACTACCAAAGACCTTTTTTGAAATGACTGACACCATGGACCTTATAGACATTTGGAGAACAAGGAACCCTCTAGAAAGAGAGGGAACCTTCTTCTCCGAAGCAAAAATGACATGGACCAGAATTGACCAAATTTGGATTTCTAGTAATCTGGCATCAAGAGTGAAAAAAACAGAAATCTGCCCAAAAACCTGCTCCGACCATAATGCTGTAAAGATGGAGATGAAACAAACAACAGCGGGAACATTTAGATGGAGAATGAATGACACCCTCCTAAGAGATGAAGAAATCTACCAGAAGGCCCAAAAAACACTAAAAGATTATTTTGAAATAAATTTGAGAACAGAAGTGGAAAAGAGAATAATTTGGGACGCAAGCAAAGCCGTGATGCGCGGTTTCCTTATCCAACAGAATTCCTTAAAGAGGAAAAGGCAAAAGGAGAGGGAAGAAATTTTTTTGGAAAAGATGAAAGAAGCAGAGAAGAAATTGAGATCTAACCCAAAGTCACAACAGATATTGAGAGAAATAAAATACTATCAGATGCAATATATGGAGCTGATGAACCAGGAAATAGAATGGAAAATAAAACAGATGAGACAAAAGACTTTTGAATCAGCAGATAAATGTGGGAAACTGCTAGCATGGCAACTGAAAAAAAGACAAAAATTGAACACCGTGACATCCCTTGAAGAAGATGGGAAAACTATTACCAGACCAAATGAAATAAGCAATTGCTTTCAGAGCTTCTTCAAGAAACTGTATGCACAAGGGCCAATAAATGAACAAAAAATAGAGGAATTTATTGGAAAATATGGACTATCGAAAATCTCAGAACAAAGCAAGAGGATCTTAAATGGGAAAATAACAGAACAAGAAATAGAGGGTGCCATTCAGAACATGAAAGTGGGGAAATCACCAGGACCAGACGGCCTAACGGCAAGATACTACAAAATGTTAAAGGAATGGTTAATTCAACCATTGAAAGAAATTTGTAATCAAATCTTAGAAGGGAAAAAGGCTCCCGAATCGTGGAAAGAGGCATTCATCTCACTCATACCGAAGACAGAGACTGGGAAAAACCAGGTTAAAAACTACCGGCCCATATCCTTATTAAATGTGGATTACAAAATTTTTGCAAAAAAAAAATCCTTCCAGTAGCACCTTAAAGACCAACTAAGTCAGTTCTTGGTATGAGCTTTCGTGTGCATGCACACTTCTTCAGATACTGCAAAAATTTTTGCAGACATTTTAGCAAAAAGATTTAAAAGAGTATTAGTAGGGGAGATTCATAAGGACCAAGCAGGCTTTCTCCCAGGAAGATATATGTCAAGTAACGTGAGGAACATTTTAGACATTTTGGAATTGCTGGAGAGAGACATTAACAGGAAAGCAGTTTTGATTTTTGTGGATGCGGAGAAAGCTTTTGACAACATTTGCTGGAGTTTTATGAGGAAGAATCTCCATGGGATGGGGGTAGGCCAGGGATTTGAAAACGGTATTGGTGCGATATATTCAGAACAAAAAGCGAAATTAATTGTGAACAGTATGGTGATGGACGAAATACCAATAGAAAAAGGTACTCGACAGGGATGCCCAATATCCCCCCTTCTTTTTATATCGGTCCTGGAGGTTTTGTTAAATATGATTCGAATGGACCCGCTGGTTAAAGGAATTCAGGTCGGAGTGAAGCATTATAAACTAAGGGCTTTTGCAGATGACCTAGTGTTAACACTGCAACAGCCAGATGAGAGTACCAAAAGAGTGTTAGACTTAATTGAAGCATTTGGTCAAGTGGCAGGATTTAAACTGAACAAACAAAAAACAAAAGTGTTGGGGGAAAATTTAACACTGGAAGAAAAAGATAGATTTCAGAGTGTAACTGGTCTGGAAATAACAAAAAAAGTGAAATATCTGGGGGTAGATTTAACATCAAAAAATGTCAATTTATTTAAGGATAACTATGAAAAATGCTGGATAGAAGTGAAAAAGGATCTAGATACATGGTCTAGGCTGAAACTTTCCTTGTTAGGCCGTATTGCTGTTATCAAGATGAATGTATTGCCAAGAATGCTGTTTTTGTTTCAGACATTGCAGATTCTGGACAAGATGGAGTGTTTCAAGAGATGGCAAAAAGATATCTCTAAATTTGTCTGGCAGGGCAAAAAGCCCAGAATTAAATTTAAGATCTTAACAGATGCGAAATATAGAGGGGGTTTTGCCCTGCCGGACTTAAGGCTTTACTATGAGGCAGCAGCTTTCTGCTGGCTGAAACCATGGCTACTTCTTGAGGACACGGACATCTTGGATCTAGAAGGATATGATAACAATTTAGGTTGGCATGCGTATTTATGGTATGACAAGGTGAAGGTTTACAAGGGTTTTAAAAACCACATTATTAGGAAGGCATTGTATAATGTTTGGACCAGATATAAGGATTTACTTGAAAGTAAAACCCCCAGATGGTTATCACCAATGGAAGCGAAAGCAGTTAAAAAACTCAATATGGACCCCAACTGGCCAAAATATTGTGAAATTCTAGAACATGATGGAGAAAAATATAAACTTAAGAGTTACGATACGCTAAGGCCTAAAGTTCGAGATTGGCTGCACTATCATCAGATAAATGAAGTATTCAAGCAGGACAGGAAGATAGGATTCCAGAGTGAGAGGTCAAAGCTAGAAACAGAACTATTGGAACCCAATACTAAGAATCTATCTAGAATGTATAAGTTGCTGCTGAAATGGAATGTACAGGATGAAACGGTAAAATCAGCTATGATCAAATGGGCACAAGATGTAGGGCATGACATTATGTTTGCTGACTGGGAACAGTTATGGACCACCGGTCTTAAATTTACGGCATGTACAGCCCTGAAAGAAAATATAATGAAAATGATCTATAGGTGGTACATGACCCCAGTCAAGCTGGCTAAGATCTATCATTTGCCCGAGAATAAATGTTGGAAATGTAAAGAGTCTGAAGGAACCTTCTATCACCTTTGGTGGACCTGCCCCAAGATTAAGGCCTACTGGGAAATGATCTATAATGAAATTAAGAAAGTCCTTAAGTGGACGTTTCCCAAGAAACCAGAGGCCTTTCTCTTGGGTATGGTGGGCCAATTGGTACCGAAGAAGGATAGGACATTTTTTATGTACGCCACCACAGCAGCAAGAATTTTACTAGCAAAGTATTGGAAGATGCAAGAACTACCCACCCTGGAGGAATGGCAAACGAAGGTGATTGAATACATGGGACTGGCAGAGATGACCGGCAGAATCCGCGACCAGAGGAAGGAGGCGGTGGAGGAGGATTGGAGAAAATTTAAAGTGTATCTTGAGAACTGTTGTCAAATAAAGGATTGATAAGATGTCGAGGGATAAGAAATAAAGAATTACAGCTGTAAACTATAAATTTTAGGGAAGAAATCTTAAGGAGGAGATATATAGAAATGGACTGAAGGGTTGCTAAAAAATTGTAAAACAAGGATGCAGAGTAGGAGAGGTATGGGGAAGTCTTTTAGTTTGTAAGGTCTTTTTTCTTTTGTGTAAATGTCTTGTTTCCTCTCCCTTGTTGTGTTGTATTCTTTTTATGTTCTTTGTTGTGAAAACTAATAAAAATTATTATAAAAAAAAAAATTCCAGGTGCTGTTCTTCACTGTGAAGGGGCACTGCGCAGAGAGGAAAAACTGTGCAGCGCCTCTCTAGCGAAGCAAAGCCTGGAGAGCAAGAGGGATCGGTGTACACCAACCCCTCTCATTCTCCAGGCTTCAGGCAGCTATCCGCAAGCCTTCGGAGCACAGCGGGATGTTGCGCTGCGCTCCAAAGGCTTGAGGCGGCTATCCCTGAAGCCTGGAGAGTGAGAGTGGTCGGTGCGCACCGACCCCTCTCGCTCTCCAGGCTTCAGCGAAAGCAACACGTAGCCTCTGGAGCGCAGAGGGAGCGCTCCCTTTGCGCTTCGGAGGCTTCGTGTTGCTATTGCTGAAGCCAAGGAGCCTGCATTTGCTCCATAGGATGCACACACATTTCCCCTTAATTTTTTGAGGGTAAAAACTGTGTCCGATAGAGCGAAAAATACGGTAGTCATATATTCTTCTATCGGCTCTAATAATAATATTGCAGTGGTGAAATTAACAGTGCATTTTTGTGATTTTTGTAGTGCAACTCATGATTTTTGTGGTGCAGGCTGTGCCTCTGGCTATGATGTGTGATTTGACAGTGAGTTTGTGGTGGCCCAATGCAAAAAACGTGAGGATCCATGAAGATCCGTGCTTCAAAACCACATTTTTGGGCCATGGTGTTGCCAGGAATCCGTGGATCCTAGTTTTTTGTGGTGCACGCTGTGCCCCTGGCCATGATGTGTGATTTGATGGCGAGTTTGGGCTGATCTAGTGCAAACAGTGTCAGGATCCATGAGGATGCGTGCTTCGAAACCACGTTTTTGGTCCATGGTGTTACCAGGAAGTCGTGGATCCTAGTTTTTTGTGGTGCAGGCTGTGCCCCTGGCCATGATGTGTGATTTGACGGTGAGTTTGGGTTGGCCCAATGCAAAAAGCGTGAGGATCCATGAGGATCCGTGCTTCAAAACCACGTTTTTGGGCCATGGAGTGCCTAGGATCCGATTCTTTTGTTGTGCAGGCTGTGCCCCTGACCATGATGTTTGATCTGATGATGACTTTGGGCTGATCTTGTGCAAAAATCATGAGGATCCGGGGTTCCAAAACCATTTTTTTGGGCCATGGAGTACCCACCCTGGAAGAATGGCAAACAAAAGTGATTGAATATATGGGACTGGCAGAGATGACCGGCAGAATCCGTGACCAGGGGAAGGAGGCGGTGGAGGAGGACTGGAAGAAATTTAAAGTGTATCTTGAGAACTGTTGCCAAATAAAAGACTGATAAAATGTCGAGGGATAAGAAACAAAGATTTACAGCTGGAAACCATAAATTTTAGGGAAGAAACTAAAGGAGGTGATATGTAAGAGAGATTGAAGGGTTGCTAGAGAGAATTGTAAAACAAGGATGCAGAGTAGGAGAGGTATGGGGAAGTCATTTTTGTTTCATGTTCTTTTCTTGTTCCGTTCTTATTTCTTTTTCTGTTTATGTTGTATGTTTATTATGTTGAAATTTAATAAAAATTATTATTAAAAAAAAAAAATGGAGTGCCTAGGAAGCCGTGGATCCGTGATTTCTGTGGTGGATGCTGTGCCCCTGGCAATGATATGTTATTAGACAGTGAGTTTGTGGTGGCCCAATGCAAAAAGTGTGAGGATCCATGAGGATCCGTGCTTCAAAACCACGTTTTGGGGCCATGGCATGGCCAGGAAGCCGTGGATCCGAGTTTTTTGTGGTGCAGGCTGTGCCCCTGGCCATGATGTGTGATTTGACGGTGAGTGTGGGTTCGCCCAATGTGAAAAGTGTAAGGATCCATGAGAATCCATGCTTCAAAACCACGTTTTTGGGCCACGGTATGACCAGGAAGCCGTGGATCCGAGTTTTTTGTGGTGCAGGCTGTGCCCCTGACCATGATGTTTGATCTGATGGTGACTTTGGGCTGATCTTGTGCAAAAATAATGAGGATCCATGAGGATCCGTGCTTCAAATCCACATCTTTGGGCCCTGGCGTTGCCAGATAACCGTGGATCCGAATTTTTTGTAGTGTAGGCTGTGCCCCTGGCAATGATATGTTATTTGACAGTGAGTTTGTGGTGGCCCAATGCAAAAAGTGTGAGGATCCGTGAGGATCCGAGCTTCAAAACCACGTTTTGGGGCCGTGGTATTGCCAGATAACCGTGGATACTAGTCTTTTGTGGTGCAGGCTGTGCCCCTGGCCATGATGTGTGATTTGACTGTGAGTTTGGGTTGGCCCAATGCAAAAAGCATGAGGATCCATGAGGATCCGTGCTTCAAAACCACGTTTTTGGACCACCGAGTGGCCAGGTAGCCATGGATCCGTGATTTTCGTGGTGCAGGCTGTGACCCTGGACATGATGCGTGATTTGACAGTCCGTTTGGGTTGGCCCAATGTGAAAAGTGTGAGGATCCATGAGGATCCGTGCTTCAAAACCACGTTTTTGGGCCACGGTGTTGCCAGGAAGCCGTGGATCCGAATTTTTTGTTGTGCAGGCTGTGCCCCAGACCATGATGTTTGATCTGATGATGACTTTGGGCTGATCTTGTGCAAAAATCATGAGGATCCATGAGGATCCATGCTTCAAAGCCACGTTTTTCGACCACGGTATGGCCAGGAAGCCACGGATCCGTGATTTCTGTGGTGGATGCTGTGCCCCTGGACATGATGTGTAATTTGACAGTGAGTTTGGGATGATCTAGTGCAAAAATCATGAGGATCCATGAGGATCCGTGTTTTTTAACCATGTTTTTGCGCCATTGCGGCACCACGAAACAGTGGATGCGTGATTTTTTTGGTTCCTCCTACAGACTAAGATGTGGTCTACAGTAGCATGGTGTTTTTATTTTTTTCAATATAAAAATCATATGAATTCATGAGGATCCGTGCCTCGGATCCATGTTTTTGTGGTGCTGCAGCGTGGAAAAGTGTTGGATCCACGTTTTTTATAGTCCAGTTTGTAGGCGTGCCTTTTAGGTGTGATTTGACATTGCATTTGTTGGAATTATTCTTTAAAAAGTGTAGGATCCATGAGGATCCGCCTTTTACGCAGACCCCTTTCAGACTAAGGGGTGGCAGGCGGGGGGGGGGTCTCTCTCCCTCCCTCACCACCCCAGTGCGTTCCTCTCATGGTGGAAGGTGTGGGAGAAAAGAGATGACCCTGCCTGCCTTCCAAGGCTGAGGTTTGGACAGACACCCCAAAGAAGGGGGGCCCTTCGGAGAATGCTTGATCTTGACAACTTGAGTTGTGGAGAATAATCCCTCTGTTACGGCAAAATCTGGGTGCGAGGCTGCTCTGCCACCCAGCTCATCGGACTCAGTCCGTGGGTCCCTGCGGAGGAAAATGAGCTCAGCCGGAGACAGGAGCAAACTGCAGAAGATCCAAGTTTATTGGCCAACAGGTTCAAGACGAGATTGAACAGTGAGAAAGGGGTGACATGAGTTTTTGAAACTCCCTCCATGTCCCAGAATACAGTGCAAAACACGTCATGAATACATTAAAGAGAGGTTTGGTTACACAGATTACATCATGAATATATTAAAGGGAGGTTGGGTTACACAGATTAACATATGGAGGAGGGAGGGGGGAATATGCAGAGCTGGAGATATGCACAGATAAACACTTCCTGGGGAATGAGGAAACAATGGTCTCAAATATGCATAGTCTGGCACCTGAAGGAAAGGCTGATCAGAGCAATTTGAAAGGATTAGGGTCTTGACACCTTGCTTGAGGGATTATGCTGGACAGGGAAGGTGTGATGGAGTCCTAGAGTAATTGAGCAAACTGGCACGCTGATTTCCTATGAATTTTATAGATTTTAGTCCCTGTTGACATTGACAATTGGGAATAAATGGATATATTGTAGCGAAGAAGAAGGTGAAGAAGACATGCCCCCCCCTCCGTAACACCTCAGAGGCTCCTTTCCTTGCTAGCTTTACAACCAAGTGAAGAACGTGTTAGAAGTCGATTGTGAGCCTGAAAAGAGGGAGAGATTTACAGTTGAGAGGAGACTTGAGATAAGGTTATGGAAATTATGGGGGGGGGACATCTTTCAAGTTAAAAGTTACAAATATTATGCCTGAATGTATCCTTTCAACTTGACAGCCCTCGTCTGTCCCCTAAATGGGCCAAGACCTCTTGAAGGAAGGTGAGGACAGGTGACCCCACCTAGGCCCAAAGACACCCCCCACCAAAGCAGGCTCAAAGCTTCTCAAAGCTTTTCAAAATCATTTTCTCAGCAGCTAAGCATCAGAAACATTCCGCTCTGCTGTAACAAAGGTAGGGAACACAGTCCGTTGTTTCTCAGGCCTTTCTGATGCCTTCTGGCCTTGCTAAAGAACCACATTGCAACTTGCTTTCTGTCTGGGAACCAGGCCAGAACAAGAGATTGAAACATATCTGAACACTCTGAAACCCCTTTCCTGGGAAGGGGGCCAAGAGTCCCAAGAGTCCCAAGACAGCTTTCTGTTCATGCTCAGAGGGACTCCTGAGGGAGGACAAAGGAGGAGGGAACTGGAAAGGGGTATATATGCTTGTACACATGATTGTGAACTCGTGCATGCTTTTTGTGACTTATCACACTTGCTCCTTCTACCAGGTCATGGATGGTAGAAATAAAAGCCTTTTCTCCGAAACTATTCCTTGAGTGTCTGTTGACTCCCACTTCCCTTTCCCAGGCGCAATATTTTTCCCACCCGAGGGCAAAGCCTCAGAAGGCTACACTCTGTTCCTCTCCTTTAGGCGGTAGTTCAACAGAAGTCACTCCCACTCCAGATCCCTGCAGGCCTCAGGGGGCCACTGGAGCCCAGTGGGGGGGACTCTGGGGAACTGGCTGGACTGGGGTCCTCCAAGTGAGGGCCGCCCAGAAAGGGCTCCTGGGACCCCGAGCGGCCAGAAGGCGAGTCTCCAGCCTGGCCTTTCCCCTATTTCTGCAGGTGGTGCCCTTCTCCTAGCGCTGAATCTTGGGGTTGACTGATAGGAATTTTGCGGTCTTCGATATATAGTAATGTTCATAACCGCACGTACTTAGATCAGCACAGGAAGACTGACCTGGAGCCATTTTGATTCCTAAACCAGTGTTTCCCAACCTTTTTTGGGCAAAGGCACACTTGTTTCATGAAAAAAATCTCGAGGCACACCACCATTAGAAAATGTTTAAAAAATTAACTCTGTGCCTATATTGACTATATATAAAGTAACTCTCTTTAATAGGCATCAAATAAACACAAAGAAAGTATTTTATAATTACTTTATTATGAAATAGAAGGACCGTATTTTTCGTCCCATAGGACGCTCCGTCCCATAGGACGCACCTACTTTTTTTTGGGGGGGGAAATAAAGGAAAAAAATTCTTCCTTTATTTCCCCCCCAAAAAAAACCAGGTCGGGGAACAGTGGGATGGCGGTGCTGCGCCTCCCCGCTGTCCCCCGAGCTTGTGGGGCTGGCCCATGTCTGCCTGGTGTGAGGGGCGCTCTGCTTCAGGGCGCCCCGCGCGTCGGGCGGCAGGCTACAGTCCGCAGCATGGGGAACCCTCTGTTTCAGGGCGCCCCACGCGCCCCCCGGGTGCGCAAGGCTTGCCAACACGAGCGCGGAGCACGGGGCGTCCTCCGAAGGGCGCCCCGTGCTCCGCGCTGCCAGCTGCCGCCCGCAAGCCTTGCGCTCCTGGGGGGAGATCCCCCGGGTGCGCAAGGCTGGCCAACAGCAGCGCGGAGCACGGGGCGTACTCCAAAGGGCGCGCAAGGCTTGCCCACACCAGCGCGGAGCACGGGGCGGCCGGCCGAAGCGAGCGGCGATGGGAGGTGGGAGGGAGCTCGCTCGCCGCCCCGCGTGTGCTCCCCGCCGCCGCCCCGCCTCTCCCCGCCCGACTCGCCCGCCTCCCTCCCACGGCACACCAGGCAACGTCTCGCGGCACACTAGTGTGCCGCGGAACACCGGTTGGGAAACACTGTCCTAAACTGAGCAAATGTTTTCTCCGCAAGGTCAAAGTGGAAAAGCCTCCCCATTGTCTTTTCCTTCACAAATCCTGTCTTAAGGGAGTTTGAATAGGGTGTGAGCCTGTGACCTGGCCCAGGAACTAAGTATTTATCATTACAAAAGACTGGCCAGGCTACCCAGGAAATCCAATCAAGTAACCTGCCAGACAGAAGAAAAACAACATTCAAATTTCTGTTCTAAGAGCGCCTTTTTTGTGATGTATGTATGATGTTTCTGGGGGTGGTCTTGATCTACAGGGTGGCAATTTCAAGTCTTTATAAGGCCTTGCACACCATTTTTCTGGGTCCTTCCTCTCTCCTGCAGGTGAGGGGAGCACCCTGTTGCAACAGTTCAATAAAGGCCAAGCCTACAGGCTGCTGATTTGCTCCAAGTAATCTTGGTTGGTGTCTTTGTTTTTGTCCAAGGGAGCCCTCGGATTTGTCCGTTAACAAAGTGAAGCTGGGGAGGAGGCCCAGGAGGCTGTCCCAGGAGCTCCTCCTTCCACAACAACCCTGCCAGGCTGGCCTCTTGCATGTCGCCCCCTTTCCAGCAGGCGAAGCTGCAGGGACCACTCCCTTCCTGGCCCCCCAAAAATGGAGGCGGCTTCGGACCCTTGATGAACCTGAGAGGAGCCTTGAGGGGGGCAGAGAGGGGCTCTTGCCCCTTCCCAGACTTTTCCTCCAACCATTTATTACTACTGTTTATCAAACTTGGCCACCCTCACCTCTCCTGCAGCCCTGGAAGGAAAAAAGAGACACACAGCATGCATTTCTTTTCAGCACGGGTTTATTCTCTAGGTTGGCTCTGCCCCACGGGGCTTACAGTCTACAGCAGAATCTACACAGAATGGGGAGGGGGGCGAGTTTTGGGCTCTGGGTGGAGGAAAGGGGGGCAGGTCCTAGTCTGTATCGAGAGAGAGGGCCGAGCTGCTCTGCCTGGCCATCTCTGCAGGGACGTTGCACCCAGGTCTCTAGAGGGGATAAACTTGGGTCTGGACTGTACCACTTCAGGTCCCCCGGAGGGGGGAGGTAAAGGGACACCTGATGACCCACATTCTGTAAGTGGAGGATCCCTGATTTATTTATTTGGGGGGGGAGGGATATGCCAATCTTGCTCAAGTCAGTCTCCCCTACTCCACAATTCTCTCCCACAATCCCAAAGACAACACAGGCCCCCGTCAAGAGTCTCCCAGAGCATGTGCAGAGTCTGCGGCCCAGGACCTTAGGGGTGCTTTTGATGCAATTCCTGCCTTGCGGGGGATTGGACTAGCTGATCCTCAGGGACTCCTCCCAATTCTACACTTCTATCATTTCACAGCACTCAAGTGAGGAGGGGCAGGGACTGCCAGAAAGGGGGGCTTTTGCTATGCACAGATCTGGCCCCCTCCTTAAAATCAGAGCTGTGAATCTGCAGGATGTGAAGCCAAGCAGACCCCTGACCCCAAAAAGGAAGGGGAAGGGGGCTTCCAACAAGGGACCAGAGGGGCAAGACTGGGCAGCGAAAGAGGGGGGACCCAGGAGTCTGGGGGCGTACGATCCACTTCGCCCTTTCAACGGAATCCGGAGACAGGCAACAAACCAAGCCGGGAGCTGGGTTGCCCAAAGTCCGTTACTGCAGAAAGAAGAGAAATCCGTGAGATACTGACCCGATTTGGAGAGGAAACATTAGCTGGCTGGGGGTTGCAATTGCAGGAATAGCTCCACAACAACCCTGCGAAGTAGGCAGACTGGATCCTGCCCCCCGGCCCCCCCTGCGAGCTTCACCATGGCCAGGGACTGGGGATTCGAACCCTGATCTCTCTGCCAGGGCCTAGTCTGGCCCTCTCACCACTGCACCGCACTGCCTCTCAGTGAGTGGCATAGAGATAGATTTTTTAAAAAATAGAAAAATGAGGAATCGAAAGAACTTGGCAGTCTTGGGAGCATCTTGGACACTGACCTTGGATTTGGGCTTCTCCGATTTGGGTTTTTCTTCAGAAGCTGAAAAGGAGGAAAATGAAGCAGGGAAAGGTGAATGACCAGAAAATTCAGGGAAATGGGACAGGAATACTTGAAAGCATGCAGAAAGCTAAAACGGAAATCAACATTTCTGAGCCGCTGGGCAGGGATGTTTTTAGCAGGCAGCCAAAGACAATCTGGCCAAGGCGCCTGGTTGGTTTCAAGAGGCAGGGAGTTCCAAAGGATCTTGGAGCCAGGAGGGACCCCGAGGGTCATCTAGTCCAACCCCCCACAAGGCAGGAATCTTGAACCCACAACCCTGAAATCAAGAGTCTCAGGCTCTCCCAGCTGAGCTTCTTGTACTGGCAACTGTGGAAAAGGGGAGTCAATTGGCCAGTGCCAGTTCCGCCAGTCAAAGGGGTCAGGTGGTGGTGGAGAGGTTTCTCAACTGCTTTTACTGTCAATATTTGCATGGTCTTAATAGATTCTGAATCGTCTCCGCCAGGGTAATAGGGTGGGATATAAATAAATATAATATTTCTATTTTTCATTATAATAATTAGACTTGAGGTAGGCTGGGTTATTTGTTTTGGTTCTCATTTTTATTATGTACGTTGTGTTTTCGTCGTGCATTTTTATGCCACAAACTGCCCGGAGATCCAGATAAGGAGGGTGCTGTGAACATTTATAGAATCCTAGAATTGCAGAATCCGAAGGGACCAGAGGGTCATCTAGCCCAACCTCTGCAAGGCAGAAATCTCAACTGAGGTATTCCCCAGAAATATTGACCAAATGGTAAATAGGACCATATCGATAACAAAAATAAGAGTACAGAAGGGGAGGGTGGGAACAACCTTACCCCATCGGAAGGACTGCAAGACCCCCAGGAGCACAATGGCGACCAGGAACAAGCCGATGGCGTCCTCCAGGGAGGGGCCCAGGGACCCTGGGTGGGGGAGAAGGGGCAGAGGCAGAAGGGGGCCGTCAGTGAGGGAGAAGGGGGGCGACGTCAGACCCCCACCCTGCCTTGGCCACCCATTGCAGGTCCCCAAGCTGACCTTTGCCCCACCCCCATATCCTCCACCCCATGCCCGACTTGATCAGTGCCAATTCACCGAATCCTAGTTGGGAGGGCACCCCGGCGGTCATCTAGCCCAACCCCCTTCAAGGGAGGAATCCCAGCTAAGTCACGCAGGACGGACGACCCCCCCAACCTCCGCCAGTCAGGAATCACACCCACAGCCGGTCTTCTGGGCCTTGCTACCCAGCCCCCAGGGGACCCCCAAGTGCAGACCCCCACCTGCCACATGGAGCACGACCGCCTTCTTGACCCCCGCCTTGCCCAGCCCGGCGTGGCCCACGTGGCAGACGTAGGAGACCCCGTGGTCCTCGGTCGGGACGGGCAGCAGGCGGGCGAAGCTGGTGAAGCTGAAGGTGCCATCGGGAGCCTGGCGGTGCCCCGAGTCCCCGATGTCCAGGAAGGCGTCCTGGGGGGCGCCGGACCCCCTCCGCTTCCAGCTGACCGAGGCACCCAGAGGGAAGAAGCCGGAGACCTCGCAGGCCAGCTGGGGCCGGGCGCCGGGGGGCACCGAAAGCGTCGTGGGGTGCAGCGTCACCTGGGGGGGCTCTGCAGGGCGAGAGGGGGAGAGGGAGTGAGCAGAGCGCCCCCTGCTGACAACCAGGAGTGCTGCAGGCTCCCAGCTGCTGGGAGGGGAGAGGGGGGCTCTTGGATTCGAATCCTGAGGAAGACGGGGTCCCCGTTGGCTTGATCAAGTGGCCAGGCGCTTCTTAAGGAGCCTCCCAGTCCAGGGGTAGTCTCTCTGGATCGCTTGGTTCTTAGAAGCCTAGAATTGCAGAAGTGAAAGGGACCCACAAGGGTCATCTTGACCAACCCCTGCCAGGCAGGGATCTCAGGGCAATTTGGCCACTGCGAGGTTTAAGCACTCCCCTGTTCTTTTGGAGCCTCCAGGCCCAGGAGCAGTCTATCTGGATCCCTAGGTCCTGGCCGGCATTTGGAGAATACAAGATGCTGGCTCCATGGGGGTCCCTTTGGGCAGTGGACCCCCCTTTCCCCTTCCCTCCACCCTCCCTGCGTGGGAGACCCCCCACCGGTCGCTCACTCACCCACCACCTTGAACTCGAGTGCCTGCTGGGCGTGCAGGTGGGGCAGGTAGACGGTGCAGATGTAGGTGCCCTCGTGGCGGACGGCCACGCTCCGCAGGCGCAGGGAGGCGCCGCCGCCCTCGGCATCCAGCAGCAGCTCGGCCCCCTCCTCGGCCACCGACACGCCCCGCGAGGCTCCGTTGAAGGCCAGCACCACCTTCCCGGCCCCCCGGAACTGATGGCGCCACTCCACCGAGAAGGCCGAGGCCGGCGCCGAGAAGCCGCAGTGCAGGACCGCCGGGCGCCCGAGGCGGGACTCCAGGCGCGGCGTCCGCGTGAAGACTGACAGCACCGCTGCGCAAGGAGGGAGGAGGGCGAGGTGAGCAGGAGAGATCCTCAGCGGTCATCTAGACCAACCCCCGGTGCAAGGGAGGAATCCCAGAAGGGAACAACCCAAACCCAGCCTGCCGAAACAACAAACCCAGGGCCATGTTTAGCAGATGCGGCACCAGGCTGCAAATGTCCGCACAGCACCCCCAAATTACCACTGATAATGTTGGGGTGGCTGTAGCTGCGCACTGCCAGCCATTGTGGGGGGGCGCAACTCTCCCCCATGCCAGTGCAGGAGAGCGATCCCCCGAGAGGCCAGCGCCCTGGCGCAACGCATCACTAAGCCCTATGGGAAAGACGGCTCTGAACAAACCCACAATCTATTCGATTTATTCATTTAATTTCGTGGTTCTGCAATTTGGGGGTGATACGGAGGAGAGGGGGGGCACCTTTCCTCACCCCCGCCTCCTCCTCAAAAGGGGGCCCGAGGCGATGACCTCGATGGCACCCAGCTCCTGAACCCCTACACTGTCGCACAAGCACCACACTATACCCCTTGACCTTATAAATATTCTTTGTCTCCCTATACGGGCGGAATAAGCCCTCTTTCATATGCCTTTCCTATGCCTTCCTCTCGCCCCATCCTTAATATGAGTTGACCGTGTCAAACTTAACCCTCCATTGACTATAATGGCTGCGCCTCAGCCAATCAGGAGCGTGCATTCCCCTGCAAGAGCTAGCTCAGGGAGCTCTTGCACGCCTCATTTAACCTCCTGACAAGTTGCTGACGGCTCCCCGCTGCAAGAACAATGGAACCGAAACCAGCGACCTCGTAAAACTGTCAAAGCCTGCTACAATGTATCCATTCGTTTCCGTTCCCAATATACAATATACACTTGACCGGCAAGGCGGCCGAAAGCTTCGGAAAATGATATAAAATCAGCCGAAGCTCCGATTTTCTCCATTTTGACACCATTTTCCTCTGTTCCCTCTGGACTCCATGTTGCCGCTTCACTGCCATAATCCCCTGAGCGACAGGTCATGTACTCAGGAAGACCCCTAATCCGGTCAAATCGTTCCGCCAAACCCTTCCTCCGGGCAATGCCAGGTGGCAGACGACGCATATCTGTTCTATTGTCTCGCCACCACCTGTACTCAAGAAATGTTTATCCATGTTATCTATGCATATCCCTCACTCTGCATATCTCCCCCTCCCTTCCTGAAATGCTAATATGTGTAACCCCACCCGCCTGTAATGTATTCATGACGTGTTTACATGTAACCCAACCTTCCCATAATGTAGTCATGACGTTTTCCTGCATTGTATTCTGGGACTCGGAGGGAACTTTTAAAAGTCTATGTCACCCCATTCTCGGGGTTCAATCTCGTCTTGAACCTGTTGGCCAATAAACTCGGATCTCCGCATCTTGCTCCTGTCTCCGGCTGAACTCATTTCCTCCGCTAGGACCCGCGGACTTAGTCCGACGTGCTGGGTGGCAGGGCAACTCCGCACCCAGGTTTTACCGTAACAGGGGGGACCCCCATAAACGATCTCCCTTTCAGCCAGTGCCCTAAAAGAGGCATGGTTTGGAACAACTGTTTGCACGACCCAGTAAGATGAAAGCAAGATTTGATAGAGCAACAATTAGTTGCCAAATGACTCAAAATCCACTTCAAACTACTCCAAGTAGTTCAACCCAGCAGATGCATTTGATCCAGGGATGTCCGCTTCCCAACTGGCCCACGGTGCCCCCCCACCCCCCATGAGGGTGTAACCAATGACTTTGGACGCTCCTAATTTAAATAACTGCTTTTCTGCCCCGCCTTCTCCTCTCAGGGGCTCAAGGCAGCCTCCATCCCCTTCTCCCGCGCTGACCCTGCCAGGTAGGCCTGCCTGAGAAGCAGGTCCCTCTCTCCCAGGCTGCCGGCGCATGGCTCTAGCCGCTAGGCCGCGCTGCTCCCCTTCCGCTCGCCAGGTGGTACCTGCGGTGGTGGTGACGCTGCCGACGCCATCCTGCTGCTTCCAAGGCAGGGCCTCCTCGGTGTGCAGGACGCTGCTGACCCCGAACCCGGCGTTGAGGGCCTGGATGCTGGCGATGAGCCACTTGCCCCTCTCCAGGGCGCGGGGGCAGCCCCCTCCGCCCGCCAGCCCCTCCGCCCAGGCGACGTGGGACTCTTGCGGCACGTAAGCGTTGATCTCGCAGGAGGATTCTGCCTCGCTAGCATCCGGACTCAGCCAGGGCGGGGGGGTGGCCGAGGCCTGACCGCCCCACAGGGCCCCAGAGGGGTCTGCCAGGGGAACAAAGCGGGGGGAGGTGAACCAGTGTCTGGGGGGGGGAATGATGAGCCTTGTCTCTCCACTGCCGGACCCCCCCCCACAACCTACATTGCAGGGGGTTGGAGTGGATGACCTTTGGGGTTCCCAACTCCACCGTTCTGTGTCAGCCAGTTCAGTTCAACTCGCAGAATCACAGAATTGGAAGGGACCCCCGAGGGTCATCCATTGGGGGCCGTTAGCAGGGACATAATGCCTCTTTATGAATTGGAGGCTTGAGGGGGGAATCCACTACAGGGCCGTTATAAAATGATCCTAAAGAGTTGTAGAGTTGGGATGCATTTATACCAAATATAGTGGCTTAAGAATCAACATCTATGTTTTGGGATAATAAGATCACCTAGACATTAGATAAGTATATATGGAATTGGAATTCTTAACACTTTTAATGATATAGTGTATTATTATCATCATTATTATTACACCGGTACCTCGGGTTACATACGCTTCATGTTACAGACTCTGCTAACCCAGAAATAGTGCTTCAGGTTAAGAACTTTGCTTCAGGATGAGAACAGAAATCGTGCTCTGGTGGCGCAGCAACAGCAGGAGGCCCCATTAGCTAAAGTGGTGCTTCAGGTTAAGAACGGACCTCCGGAACGAATTACGTACTTAACCCGAGGTATCACTGTATTATTACTTAGTGTTGTTCAATCACACTGATGTTTTAAAAAGAAAAAAATGTTTAAAAATAAAAAGTAAACAACTGTAGGTTGGACCCTGAGGGACATCTAGTCTCACCCCCCTGACATTTGGCCTTCCAGCCTCGGTTTGGAAAACCTCCAAGGAAAGCAACTCTGTCCCTGGAGGTTTAAAGACGGAGATTGGGGAAGGAGTGTTTGCCGACACTGAAGATCCAGAGAATCATTTAAGTTTCCCAGCCTCAGTTGTGGCGCCTGTGAAATGGGTCTCCCAGTGAGGCTGAATTCAGAGCCGGTGCTTCAAGTCCATCCAGGTGAATGAGAAGCAGGGATGGGAGCCAAGGTGGGGGTGTCCTATGGGGGGTCTCCATACCCAGGACCTGGAAGGCCAGGCCGGCCTCCACCTCCGGGGGCAACTCGGACTCCAGGGCAGATTCTTCCAGGCGTCTCCCCGGTGGGGGCAGGAACAAGATGGCGGGGCGCTGCTTGGGGGCGCTGGACATGCCTGAGCCTCCGCCCCCCGCCTCCTCCAGGAACCAGCAGCCCCGCTTAGCCAGCAGAGGCAAGGATCTGCCGAAGGACGCTCCTGCGAGGAGAGGAAGAAGAAGAAGGGGGTGGACTAGATACCCCTGGGGACCCCAAAGCAGCCGCAGCAGCAGCATCTGGGTCCGGAGCAAGGGGACCCCTCCAACTGTAGCAGGAACCCCCCCACCCCAATCATTCTGTTTGTATAAACTTCACACTCACACACTACATACGCCACATTTCTGTTATAAATTCATAGAAAGTCAACCATACATTGGATTTGCACTGTTCTATTTTTATTTTTACTCCATATGACAAGAACTAACAAAGGGGGGTGACTTCCTGGTCAGCCATAATCCCTTCACTGTCTCAGCACATACACAGGAGCCCTGCCCATGCCAACCCTGATGATCCCAGACAGAAGACAATCAAGATCACAAAGAACTTGCATATGGGAGTGGATTCAACATGGACTGAAACAAAGGACACTGATCAGATCTTCCCTCAGGGGGCAGGAAACTGCAAACTGCCCTTTGTCTCCTGGAAGTTCCTGGAAGTTACTCATGGGGAGGGGGAAAGGAGGAACCAGCCAGGTGACAAGACACTCAAGTTACCACCAACTCCTCCCTCAGCCCCTCCTTTCTGTAATGTATGCATGATGTTTCTGGGGGGTGGGCTTGATCTAGAGGAGGGGAATTTCAAAAGTTTTTATAAGACCTTGCACACTATTCTTCGGGGTCTTTCCTCTCTCCTGCAAGTGAGGGGAATACCCTGTTGCAACAGTTCAATAAAGGCCAAGCCTACAGGCTGCTGTTTTGCTCCAAGTTATCCTGGTTGGTGTCTTTGTTTTGTCCAAGGGAGCCCTCGGATTTTCCTGCAACAGTTGGCGACCATTCTCAGGGACACTTGGTTTTCCTGCAGAGGTGAGAGGGGAGATAGAGGGGATCGGGCGCCACTGGGCAACCTTAGCCCAGGGATCCTTCTTCCTCTCCCTGCCTTCTCTCTGCGGGCGGTAATCAATCGTCACCAAAAGCCCAACCAGGGGGAGCAAAGGCGAGGTCAAGCCGGCTAAAAAGAAAGGATCCCGGGATCCGCGGGGGACACCTTCAAACGTGAGTATGGTTTGAAGTAAATACATTGGGAGGGGGGTGGAGAAGTAGCGTCCCCATGACAGCCAGACTTTCCTTCTTTCATTTCTGACGTTCCCTCCCGGGGTCGTCCAGGAACGTCTTAAACTCTCCCCTTTTCTCCCCCGATTCTCCCCTTTCGGAGAGTGGCCAGGGAGGTCGCGGAACTTTACTGTATGATGTTGCCTTTCGGAGTCGTCTAGGAACATCAAAACCTTTCCCTTTCTCTCCCCCCAATTTCTTACACGGAACGTGTCCGGGGAAATTGTGGTACTTTTACTGTTTTCAGATGTTCCCTCTCGGGATCGCCTTAATCTCTCTATCCCTTAATCTCTCTATCCCTTTTCTCTATCCCTTTTCTCCCCCGTTTTCCGTCTTAGAATTGAGTCCGGGAAAGCGCGGCTCTTTACTGTTTTCTCTGACGTCCCTCTCTCGGAGTCGGCTAGAGGCGTCCTTCAAAGCACACACTCTCTCTCTCTCTCTCTCTCTCTCTCTCTCTCTCTCCTCTAATAATGCAAACAAAGCCGCCCCTGCTGCCTGGCGACCTTTGTTAGGGATGACCCGGGTACGTCAGAACGCAAGGTTGTTTGTTTCCTTTCCAAACCTTCATTTTCTCGGGCCTTAATCTGGCATTGCACTGCGCAAGCGTCCAGTAGGGGTTCCGAACTTAGTCTCAAAGGCTAGGCAGGAGGCTGTCGTGGAGGGTAGAGGGGGGAATTGGGGCCCCACACTAGGATTAGTCTTGTAAGCAGCGCTGAGGTAAAGGAATTCCGGGTAGAGAGAGACCCGTGGTTTGAGGTTCCGGGCAGAGACCCGTGGTTTTGTTTCAGGTTCAGGTTTGAGATTTCCAGAAATTAATTCGTGGTTTATAGATAAGTAGGAATTGTGTTAGTCAAGGGTACTTTGAGTACTGAAAGGATCCTTTTTCTGTCCCCCCTTTCTTTCCCATTGCCCCTCCTCCCTTGTGTGTGTGCGTCCACTCTTTCTGTCTTTAGCGTACTTCGTTAATGAAAAGGGAAAAAAAAGCCTAATAATAACATATGAGAGAATGGGAGCTCACTAAACAGCCTAGCTGGACTCCTCCTGGCAACAAGGCTTCCATGAAGCCTTTTTGCCCCAGAGAGGATTCTAATATGCCCCTCCAGCTTGTCATCTCCAATTGAAAAAAATAAAATAAAGGGGCAAAATGGTCTTTCCAAGTACAAAGTACGAGACCATTGTAACTTTTAGTGGGTGGATTAGGCCCACCACCTGGAACCCAGGGCACAGTGGCCACCCCAGGAATCCTTCAACAAAATCAGGGTTTGAACCCTTAGGGAGAGCTGAACACATCAAATTTGTGGTGTTAAACTATAACCTAAAGCTAGAACATGAAACCGTAAATTTAATGGTGCTCAGAAGGCAGTAGATATAATAACAGCCCAGCCTGAGAGCCCACACATTAGAGATCTTAGTTTCTCTTGGGGAAAAAAAAGGATAAGAGATGTACTCAAAGATTTGGAATATTAAAAGGGTTTGTGTTTACATTGGCTCCGGCATCCACAGACTGTTCTTAAATGCACATAGTTTTTAAATTGCAAGCATGCTTCAAAATTTTAAATCTAAGGAAGCCATGTTGGGCCTCATCAATCTTAAACAGGACCAAAAAATAAATAATTTTTTTTGGAAAAAAAATCATTAGAATGAAGTGTGCAAATGTTTATTTGAGAGAACCTCCAAGGAGTCTTCCTCCAAGTAGCTTGAGTGAGGAGTATGATTTTAAGTTGATGGTGGATAATGTTATGTTGCAACGTTTGAGTTTATATCCGTGTTCCAGTATTTTTTCCAGTATTTTGAAATGTGCTGTGAAGAAACTAATGTTTCTGCTGCAAAAGCCTAGGAGAGCCAACTGCTCTCTCAAGCTAAAATGCAGTGTATGTATTTCATTAAGCGTCTGCCTATAAAAATGTGTTCTTTCTAAGAAAAAATGGTATTAAAATTGGTATTAAATGTAGAAGCTTCCATAACCAGCAAAATTGTCTATCTGAGTCCAATCCTGATATCAGTCTTCCTGGCCTTTTTTCTTAAAAATAAAATAAAAAAAGCCCCTTTGTTTCATTCTGTCTCTTTCAGGGGTTCCCCCCCCTCTCCTTCTTACTTCTGTGCCAAGTAAATTTACTCCCAAGTAAGCTTCCTTTAAAGGAAACTGCAAGGGGGGGCATAGATTAGGCTTACTATTCCTCTGCAAGTTCATGAAAAACTGTCAATTTTGTATTCCTTTTAAATCAAATCTACGGCTGTTTTAACTATGTTTTATAAGAGATCCTCTCCCTTAGGAAAAATGTTCACTTCAATCTTCCTTTAAAGATAATTTCTCTAGGAACTTGAAGGAAGCAAACTCAAACTATCTCAAGATCTGCTAAAACGGTTCTGTGTAAAGTTGGCTACTTTTCTTTTTCTCTTCCTTAGTACATGATACGAGCATAGATGTTTCCTTTCCCAGTTGAAAATCTGTACTTAAATGTATATGTCCTTTTGGTAGTGTAAATCTTGCTTTGAAATCTTGCTATGAACACTGTATTTAGGGTTGGACTAGATGACCCAAGGGTCCCTTTTAGCTTTCCCAATTTGTGGCTGTGTGGAGGGCCATGTGTCTGCAAGCATGTGATGAGTTGAAATTCAGCCCAACTTTGCTCTTTGTTTTACTTTAAAAAGGTGAGAGGTAAAATCCGTCATGTTTTGAAGCAGAACTGGTAATTTCAAGCATTTGAGTGATTACAGTGTTTATCATTTTCTCTACTATTAAAAAAAAAATCAAACTTCAAAGTCAATTCAAAGTTTAAGCACATAAAATACATATGAGTCTTGACCATTTATCCTGTAAATAAAGGGCAGCAAAATTTGTCTGCAAATGGTAAGGCTGAAATGACTGAGAATGTTAAAAAAAAATCCTATAAATTCTGACTCTCTGGCCATTTTTTCCCATATATAAGGGCGTGGCATTGTTCCGCGAATGGCCAGAGGGATATTAGCCCTTTCCTGTACATAAAGGAAGCAATCCCTTTTGCTTGGGCTGCAATAGCTAGCTTTTCTGAATACTTAAATTGCTGAGTTTCTCTTTTTTGTTTTAAAATCTAACCCTATTTTTTAAATCTACTCCTTACCCTTCATTTCCTTTATTCAAATGGTAATTTAGCCAAAGGTTTCAACATTTTCAATAATATAAAAGGTTTGCTGATAGATAGATAGATTCTTTATTGTCATTACACAAGTGCAACATTGCACAAGTGCAACGAAATTGGATGCCATCCCTTAAAAACAACAAAAGCAAAACAACAACAACAACCAAACAAACCACATTCCAGCCACACCCACACCCACACCCATCAAACTCCCAGGTCACACTATCGAGTTACAGCATTTAAAAAGGCCACAGCTCTTGGATAGAAACTATTTTTCAGTCTATTTGTCCTTGACTTGATGTTTCTATATCTCCTGCCAGAAGGCAGTAGTGCAAACAGACTGTATCCCGGGTGAGATGAATCCTGCAGGATGTTGTTTGCTTTCCTAAGACAACGGGAACCGTACAGTTCTTCCAAAGATGGGAGAGGATGACCAATAATCCTTTGGGCTGTGGTTATGACCTTCTGGAGCACCTTCTTCTCCCTAGCTGTACAACTGGAGAACCAAGCACAAATACAGTATGTGAGAATGCTCTCTATGGAGCCTCGGTAGAAGGACACCAGCAGTCTCTCACTCAGATTGTTCTTCTTTAAAAGTCATGAGACATGAACTCTGCACATGCACAGAGGCTAGATCAGCAACAAAGGGGGGAGAGAGATAGAGGAAGGAGGGGGAACTGTAGGGAGTGAGAGGAGCTTGGGCTGAACGGGAAAATTTATCCAAATTTCCTTATGTAAAAAAAAACCTGGAGCCACTGAGGGAAATCACCCTTAATGTCTCTTTTGCTCCAGGGCTACGTAAGACAAAAGGTGTTAAGTAGTTTCAAATCTTAACATGATTAACATGCCAAACTCTTTTCACAGGTAAATATCAAAGCGCTCCCACTGTGAGTTCCACTCTTGAATAGTCCTCCCCCCAACCCAATGAGATTTAACTTTTATAACAAGCTTTGTGTGCATTTTAGGAACAGCATTTCTTGACAGACTTCTCACATGAAATAATTTTCCCTTTTAACAGGATATGTGAACCCCGATAAAAAAAGAAAAGGTTTTTGTCCCTTTTTCTCCCACAGCAACTTTCTTTCCTGTTCTGTGAAACAAGTCTGAATCTCTGCTGTATCTGTGACTTCCATCTCTTTGTGCCTTGACGCTTTAAGTTACAAATAATCTCTTTTCATTTATTTAATCAGTTTTTCCATGATGTCTATGAAGTTAATCGAAGCACAACCAAACATTGTTTGTAGAATGGTATTTGTTTACCTTTTTGCCTGAGTATTATTATTTTTGGTTCCTCATAGGTCATTGTGTGTGTGTTTTATTTTGGGGACATGTCCATCCATCACATTATTGAAAGTCATTTTAAGCCCTTTTCCATTGTTTTCTCATTCTTTCAGTTCAAGTAGTAATCTGTGGTTCTGATAATATCTTTGTATTATTTAATAATAATTGTTTTCTAAATCTGATGTCTTTGTGTCAAGTCTGTTTCATCTGACTGGTAATCTAATTTTTAGCTTTCTTCTTATTTTTTAACCTTTGTTGTATTTTTACAGTCCTCTTTCTATACATGTGGAGTAATTTTTAATTTAATAATATGAAAAAACAACAACAACAAAAACTAAGTGAAGGAAAACAAACAAACTTAGCAGATAATAACAGTAATTATATGAAAATGTGATAATAAAATTAAAATGAGTAAAATGCTTAACATGCTAAGATTTTATTATTTGCAGCTAATAACTCAAGGAGATTTTCTTGGGGAGGGGTTTTTTGCTCCTCTCTTTTCTAACTGTCTTTTTAAGTCCCTAAAAAACCCTAACCCCTTACAGGATATCACTTCTACAAGTGTATTACTACAGATCCAAGAAGACACCAAAGTTTTCAAAGTGGCCACAGCTATCTCTTTCAAAGGATATAGACTGCCGGGGGAGTGGGGGTGACAAAGGGGGGAGGAGTTGAATTGCAAGGACATTTTCTGACTTTTGGACCTCAAGATACATGCGTAAAAATATCACAATTGTCTCAAGATATGTAACTGATACTTAATTAGTTTGTTTTGTATTATGTGTTATTGTGTAGGAATGTTGAAATGTATCTGACAGTGTGTTATTTCCACAAATGGGGGGGGGGCTATTTTTGTGGCTATTTTTTGTGTGTAATTGTTTTTATGTCTAATGTCTTATTCCTTACACCCCAGTGGAGGATTCTCATACATTTTATGCTTTTTAACAGATCAGGCTATTGTTTAGAATTAGATAAATTTATAACCACATTTTGTTGTTTCATCTGGCATTCTGCCAACTTCCCTACCCATTTTAAAATGTGCTAAAACTCATTTTACCAAGGAGAAGCTTCTAAGATACATGAAGGTGGATATGCTTTGGTTTAGCAGGAATAATCCCTTATAGAGTTAAATTGACTTATTTGGACAAGTGCCCTTTTAAGAATGATTTTCTTTTAACAGATTGGTTTGAAAAGTTGAGAACCATGGGGCAAGATAAATTCAAATTGGACTCAGTTTGAATTGGGCAAGTGTATCCAGGCTGCAAGTAGCTTTTTGGTCCTTGAAGTGCAAGTCAGCAACTTCCCATGACTGCAAGACCATAGCCAATAATAATAAAATCCCATGGAATGGCCAGGCAAGGACATATCTCTCCTGACGTGCCCAAACCTGTGCCAGCTGTGGTGAGTGCCAGGCAACATGGTTAATATGAAAGCCCTAAGGGGATTCACCAGGGATTGCTACTACTGTTACACCAGGCCGGTGTGAGACCACAGAAGAACTACTTTGACACCTGAGAACACAAAAATGGTGGGGGGGCAAAGCAAACTGCATTTTTCAGTCATTAGTGGACCTTCCTGCTAAATGTAAAGCATACACCACTATTGAGAAAATATTTATTCCAAGGTGCTAAAATACCACAAGTAACTGAGCAACAAAATATTAATTTTACGTGATATCCTATGTCTAACTATGTGCACTGTTACACTGTTATATTTCTATGCAATTATCCTTAAGAAGCATGACATCCAAGTCCCTTTCAAGTTCACATGGACACACGCATCTGGGACGGAGAATAGCAGGTTAATATTTACCACTTTAAATTGTGCGGAGAAAAGGATTGCAAAGTAACCACCTTTGCAATCTTATCTCCGAAGGGGGGAACTGTAGCAGGAACCCCCCCACCCCAATCATTCTGTTTGTATAAACTTCACACTCACACACTACATACGCCACATTTCTGTTATAAATTCATAGAAAGTCAACCATACATTGGATTTGCACTGTTCTATTTTTATTTTTACTCCATTTGACAAGAACTAACAAAGGGGGGTGACTTCCTGGTCAGCCATAATCCCTTCACTGTCTCAGCACATACACAGGAGCCCTGCCCATGCCAACCCTGATGATCCCAGACAGAAGACAATCAAGATCACAAAGAACTTGCATATGGGAGTGGATTCAACGTGGACTGAAACAAAGGACACTGATCAGATCTTCCCTCAGGGGGCAGGAAACTGCAAACTGCCCTTTGTCTCCTGGAAGTTCCTGGAAGTTACTCATGGGGAGGGGGAAAGGAGGAACCAGCCAGGTGACAAGACATTCAAGTTACCACCAACTCCTCCCTCAGCCCCTCCTTTCTGTAATGTATGCCTCCCTCAGCCCCTCCTTTCTGTAATGTATGCATGATGTTTCTGGGGGTGGGCTTGATCTAGAGGAGGGGAATTTCAAAAGTTTTTATAAGACCTTGCACACTATTCTTCGGGGTCTTTCCTCTCTCCTGCACGTGAGGGGAATACCCTGTTGCAACAGTTCAATAAAGGCCAAGCCTACAGGCTGCTGTTTTGCTCCAAGTTATCCTGGTTGGTGTCTTTGTTTTGTCCAAGGGAGCCCTCAGATTTTCCTGCAACACCCCCCAGCCCAGCCTCCAAGCCCAGTCTGGGTAGACTGCCTCTGGGCCTGGAGGCTCCACCGGGAGAGCCCTGCTGGATCCGGACCAGGGCAAGGTAGACTGGCTCTGTCCAGGGAGGCTCCATTGGGACGAAAGCAGAGCCCAAGGGGGGCCGGAGGGCAGAAGCAGCGGGGCAGCAAGGGGCCGGATTCGGGACTCTGTCAGGAAATGGAAAGCGAAAGTGGAGGGACTATCCCGGGCCAAACCCTCCCCCCCGCCCCGCTTTACGACAGGCAGAAATCCCACCGGAGAAGTTTCCCCCGCCAGCCCCTTCCTGCACCCACTGAGTTTCTGCCTTGCGGGGGGAGGAAATCCGACCACGGGGGCGAGGGACGCCTCCTCCTCCGCCCCCTCCCGGAGGGAACCCAGGCGTCCGGCCCTGAGCTCTCCTCCTCCTGCGCCCTGCGAGGGTGGGACCCAGGCGTCCGGCCTTGACCTACCCAGCAGCAGCAGCAGCTGCAGCAGCAGGAGCGGAGCGGGTTGGGCAGCCATGAGGCTCCGCAGGGAGAGAGCAAGGAGAGGCGGCGATGGCGGAGACTCCGTCCGCGCTTCCCCTTTCGATTTCGGAGCCCCGGAAGGAGGGCGGGGCAGGAGGGAGGGGACCCCTCTCCCAGCCCCCCCAAGGCACCGACCCTAAGGGGTCTCCCGCGGGAGATTCTGGCCTGGCCAGAGGAGGGACGAGATGCCCCTCAGGGGCCTCGAAAGTGGAAACCAGCAGCCTAACTGGGGAAGGAGGCGGGAGGCAGAGCGGCGAGCTTGGGGCGCCCCATCGGAGATGCGTCCCTCTGGAAAGTCCCTTGGTCAGGTAGGACCGAGTTCTCTTTCATGGAATATGTTAAGTTGTGGGTTGACATAGCAGAGGACACAGCGATTTCTCCCAAGCAGCTCTTTATTTTGTAAACTGGAATAGAACTGACTGCAAACAGCTCAGCCGGCCTGCTTTTATAGGCAGCCGGCTGTCAACATTGTAGCAACAACAACCCAGAGTTTCCCCGCCTAAAATAACTGACATGGACCTGAGTGAAAACTATCTACAGTATCCCCCTGCTGGCCCAGGGTGAGAACTTCACTACATAAGAGAATAGATTCACAGAAGGGATCCCGAGGGTCATCCAGCCCAACCCGGAGTTCGAGAGTCTCCTGCATTACCAACGGAGTCATTTCCTCCAAAGGGACTGGCGTCTCTCTCAGGGACCCTCCTAATATTGCAACAGACTTTCAGTCGGCTACTGAGCAGGTGAAATATAATAATAATAATAATAATAATAATAATAATAATAATAATAATAATAATACGTTATTTATACCCCGCCCGCACATCTGGGGTCAGGGCACGAGGCTGCTCTCTTGATGGCCCCTGAGCCCAGAATCACAGGGAACTCTGCACATGCCCTGGACCATCCGGGTTCTGGGAGGGAGGGAGAGCGGCCTGCTGGCTGCGCTCAGCTTGCAAAGGGTTAAATCGAGCAGAGCCGGAGACCAGCTTATAAAACACACTTTGGGTTACAGTCTCAGAAGAAATACAAACCATTAAAACAATGTACAACAAGAAACTCCTGCAGGGAGTTGACCCAACCACTTCTTAACACTCTTTATGAAACTTGGGCCCCTCAGGGCTCTGGCAAAATGAAGAAGAAGTGTGCATGCACACGAAAGCTCATACCAAGAACTGACTTAGTTGGTCTTTAAGGTGCTACTGGAAGGAATTTTTTTTGTAATAAAATTCTTACCATCCTGATAGGTACTTGTAAAACCTTCTGGAATAAAGTCTGGCAGAGAGTGTGGAACCAGATAATACAACAATATCTCTTTCCCTACCATTAAAAATAGATCAATAAGGGAGGTTTGATTCGTCCACATGGCAAAAGGAGGTCTAAAAGTACAAAGAAGAACAAAAATGTAAAAAATGTAAAAAATAGTGCAATATTAAAAAGTTGACTTGAAAAAGCTTTTTAACCTGCTTGAGAGTAGCTCATGCTCTGGGTCCAGACAGAACACTAAGAAGCTTGTACTATGCTAGAATCTGCACACCAGATCCCTATATCAATATGAAACGATATGCAAGGTTATCAAATGTTCTGCTCTCCTGTCAAAAGCCAAAACCAAACCAAGTAGGGAGAGCGTTTTCATAAAAAGGAATTGGAAATGGATGCTGTCTCAAAATAAGCTACTTCTCTCAAGCTACCCTAAGCCTTTGGAAATCTTGTCACAAGAGGAGCGTAAAGTTTGTGAAGATGGTGTCTAAGCACAGAGAATATCTAAGGAGGAGTGGTGTATCAGTCTCAAGATTATTCCAAAATGTGGCATCACCAGCTCCTCTGCTTCCACATTCAGCAACACCTCCAAAAAGCCCTCGATCCAAGGCAGACTATTATCCTTTAGTTGACAAAGATTCTGCAGGTGACAATCCTGACTAGCCAGCTGACCTGGACCCCAAGGAACCCCCTAACTCAAAGACCCCGGGGTCTTTGCAATTGAGGAATCTGGGGAATGACCTTACTGACAGAACTGAAAAGAATTGACTACATGCCTTCTGTGCTCTGCCATAAGAAGCCCAGAATGAAATACTCTCAGATTGGACCTCTGACGTTTCTGCCTAATAAGTTTGAAGAAGGAACACAAGGGCTCATGGAAGTAGAACTTGACCCTTTGTGCTCCAGATCCAGCCCACCAGATATTCCAGCATGAGTTGAATTTATGGGCTGAAAAGCCACCTCCTCCCACCAGCAGGTTAATGAACCCTCTTTCCTACCAATTGGAGATGAAAAGCTTCCCCAAAGATTTGGTCCCCATGCAAGAGGCAAATATGGCCACAACACCTGCCTGGCTTGCGATGAGAGAGCTCAAAGATTGTGAACTGGGCTCTGCATACAAAGAACCCAGCATGCAGGCACCTACAGGACATGTACAGTGGTACCTCGGGTTCCATACGCTTCAGGTTACAGACTCCGTGAACCCAGAAATAGTGTTTTAGGTTAAGAACTTTGCTTCAGGGTGAGAACAGAAATTGTGCTCCAGCGGCACAGTGGCAGCAGGAGGCCCCATTAGCTAAAGTGGTCCTTCCGGGTTAGCGCCAACATCTAATGGCGGATTCCCTCCGATCTCCGGAGGGAATCGGCTCAGTAGGGATCGGGTTCTGCTGCGCCGGCGACGCGGGGACCCTTAGAAACCACAGGTGCAGATACCTGTGGACGTGGTGACTCGGCGGGCACCATTAGCGCCCCTGACCCACAAAGGAGCCTTTTTAAAGGCTACGAAACGGGGGACGAGGAGCGGCGCGGTGCTGAGAGTCTTCTGCTTCCCCTGCTGAATGAAGCCGCATGCCATGGATGGAGAGTGCTGACTTTTTCCTGCAAATATTCGGACTAAAAGCAACAACCCGTGAGTAATACAGAAATCGGACTTTAAAGAATTTTTTTTTTAAATTCGATACGAACGGGGGAGGGGTAAAAAGGAAGTCTGCCCCCCCCCACCTTGTAGATATTTTAAAGCAAAGACCGGATAACTAAAGTCGGGAGAAACATCTTTTCCTTTTTGGAAGAAAAATTAATATTTTCGCGATTGGACTGTACAATTGATTTTGCTGGAGGATAAGAACTGGCTTAAGCTAAAGTACAACCCCCCGGGACCCAGGAGTGATCTGTGAGAGAGCCTGCTGAAAAGATACAGACTTTGACAGCTGTCAAACTAGCTGTCAAAATTGGGAAATAAAAGGAAACGTTGTTTCTGGTGACTCTGCTGGCTAGATTTTCTTTTAAATTTGGATACAAATCGTCAGGAGTAAAGTTACATTTGGACTATTGGAGTGAAACTGGAAAGTTACTAAGTAAACAGAGTCCCTCTAGAGGGGACTTTTGAGATACTGCAAGAAATGGCTCTAAGTGGAAAAATACTCGATGAGCTGAATAGGACTTTTTATCTCCTGGGAAAGCTTCACGACTAGAGTGATATCTTAGCAACAACGACAACAGCATTGAATGATACTGTCAACAATCTTATGGGAACAGGAAGAGACTTGATACAAGTTTTTGTCTCCGAACCAAAAGTTTTGGAAGGTGGAATAGAGGCAGCTACAGCTGAGGAAATGAACTTTGACAAATCCCAAGAGACACATGAGAACTTGCTGGAAACTGAAGGTGAAGCCACAAGGCTGCAGAAGATCAAGTTTGACCAGAGGCCTGGTAGCATAAATTTGTTCAAGATGGAAATTGGAGCTTTAGGGCCATATAGATACAAAAGATTTAAGAAACAGAACTTGAGCTCCACTTGTAAATACAGAGGCCTGCTGGTAAGAAAAATGGACATTATGGTGACAGGGCTTCTTCAAAAGTCGGTGTTGAAAATAAAGGACTGTCAAAAAGACCGGCAGAGAGAAACTAAGAGAGGGCTAAAAGCCTCAGGCGATTGGGACACAGGCTAGAATAGATGTACTGATGGACATTGGTTTAGGGACCACAACCAGGAAAGGGAGGGGGGATTTGGGAATCCAAAGGGTGTTAAAATATAATTTGTTTAGATCTTGTTCATATGTTTATTGTTTGTAACTTTTATGGAAGGTGGGAAAATCCCGGAAGGGAGATTTGGGTCGACTTTAGGAAAAAGGTTTAAAATTAACTTAAAATTGGGTTTTTTAAGATTAAATAGATATAAGATTTTAAATAAGTACTTCTTGAGTGGACAAAAATGAAATTATAATACAGAAGGGGGAGGTGCGAGGAGGTCGGGGAAATAAGGTTAAAGAAAGAAAGGGATTGGAATTATACCTGTTTTGTTTCTTTGTGTATGTTTTCATGTTGGTTTGTGTTTATGTGTTTATAATTGGAAACTTCAATAAATATTATATTTTTTTTTAAAAGTGGTGCTTCAGGTTAAGAACAGTTTCAGGTTAAGTACGGACCTCTGGAACGAATTAAGTACTTAACCTGAGGTGCCACTGTAATAGCTAATCGTCTGTTTTCTGCCCATGCTCTGGGGTTGCAGTTTTCAGGCTTGGGGACAGGGTGGTGACTGTTTCTGGCACCAAGTTGTGTCCATAAGCCCCACTGAGTTCAAGGGTTCTACCTTGAGGTCACTACTGGGCAGACCCTGCCAGCCTTACGAAGTGGGGTGATTAGCAAACAGGGGAAACTGGAACGACAGGAGATGTTTCAAAGTGGGGCTTCTGTGGGGGAGGGGCCGCTGCATTTGTGCTTCTCCAGGGGCAGGAGAATATCTAGGGCAGGAGAATCCCTGCAGGGCCTCTGAGGCTCCCTTTGCTTCTTCCTCTCTCCCAGGACCCTGCAGCTTCTTTTGGCTCCTTGACTCCTCAGGAAGGATGAAAGAGACGGATCCTGCAAAGCTAGCGAGGATGGAAGGGGGAAGATGGACGGTTGACCTGGTCAGGTTGTCTCCTGCATCCCTCCCCACAACCTCTGAGCGTTCCCTCCCAGGGACCTCCGAGAGATCTGGTGAGTCCCAGGGGAGGGGAGATGGGGACCTGGATGGATGGAGCCAGAGAGGAATTGGGGCTTGCTCAGCTAGGGGGTGGGGGGAGGCAGGCAGGCAGATGGAGATGGAGAAGGGGGGCACCTTTTCGGGCTCCCCCACCTGCCCGCCTGCCTGCTCCTTTGTCATCTGCAGGCAATTTGAGCTAGGAATACATCACAGCTCCCCGGCCACCGCGATGTATTGGCAGCTCAAAAGGTCTAAAACCAGTTCTGTGATCTGGATGCCCTACCTATTTCAGACAACTCACTGATCCATCGCGCAGCACTGGACTCCTTAAAGGAACCTGATCCTGCTGTGCAGTGTGAACTTGGATGGGGCCTCCGTGTGTTGCCTTTTTCTCTTCTTTTTGTATAACTTTTATTAGCTTTATAAAACAAGGAAGATAGGAATAATGGATGATACAAATATGTAGGCTGAGGCTGTATATCTCAAACATAGCAGAATAAATTTGCAGGAGTATCTATAACATACAGTTCATCATTAGTGGTCAGTGTATGAGTTCTGGGTGCATGAATTGCTTTCAACTGAAACAAAAAAAGGGGAAACAGGAGAGCACAGAGAACATTCAACATCGCAGAGCCAAATGCCTAGACTGGAGCTCTTGTGGCCGTTGTGCTTAGATTAAGTGAGTAATAGTCATTTTTCCTCTTCTGTTACCAATGAAACAATACAGAGTTGGTCTCATTAAGGAAACGGGAGGGGGGGTTCAATGTGAAGAAAGAGATTTACATATAAATTTAAATATTTTCCTGTTTTAATTTTATTATTATTATTATTATTATTATTATTATTATTATTATTATTATTGGTTTTCACATATTACTTTACAATACAGATGTACCAAAGCCAACATCATTACCATACATTTACATTTATATTTCCTCAATTCATCATATTATCCTTTTCTCCCTCCTCCCACTTCCCTCCGCCCCCACTGGATTTCCTCCACATTATACAATTTACAATAATCTTTGCATTCTACAACCTTCTCAAATCATCTTCATATTCTTATTATCTTTCCTTACTAATTTTTCTTTCATCCAGTACTTCACATTTCAATCTAGGCATATTGGCGTATCTTTCCTTGAGCAATATTTTGCCATATATTCATCAAAACATTTCCACTTAGTTGTCAAGCCTCTGCTTAAAGACCTCCAAAGAAGGAGACTCCACCACACTCCTTGGCAGCAAATTCCACTGTCGAACAGCTCTTACTGTCAAGAAGTTCTTCCTAATGTTTAGGTGGAATCTTCTTTCTTGTAGTTTGGATCCATTTCCTCTTATAGCAGTTAATTTTGCCCGAATTAAATATTCATTTAGTTTACATATCCATTCCTCCTTTGTGGGTATAGTTTGTGACTTCCACCGAGCAGCAATCACTATTCCAACAGCTGTACTTGTGGAATGTAATGGCGTCCGCCACACTTTCCTGTGCCAACTCTCCGTGCCAACTGTGAGCCTTAAGCTGTCTTCCTGGCTCCAAGCCAAGTTTCGCAGCAGCGGTCGTGCCTTGGGTGGGTGATAAATCCCAGGCTGTACGCAGGCTTCTTGCTCATCTAAGAAGTCTTTAAGCATTTTACAGAAAAACATCATAAATCAACCCGGAGATCGAGCGGACATCTCCTCGGCTCGACAGCTAAAAACGAAAGTAATTCACACACAAAGAAAGATTCCCTTATGTGAACAAAACCACGCCTCAGAATGTGAGACGTCACGCAGAACTGTTTAACCCTGTAAGTTCTGATTCTCCTCACAGTATTTGCATATAGAAAAATCCCCCCCCCCGTGGTATCTCTTCATCTCTCAATCCAAGGAGATATGTCTCTGGTTTCTTTGTTATTGATATTTTCAACATCTTCTTTAGTTCTTCGTGTACTACTATCCCAAATTTCTTAATTTCCTCCACCACATATGTATTGTTGTTCCTATTTCTCCACCACATCTCCAACAGAGGTTGGATTTCAATTTGTATATCTTTGCCAGCTTAACTGGCGTTAAGTACCACCTATAGAACATCTTTACAAAATGTTCTTTAATTGTATATGAGGCAGTAAATCGTATAGCCTCTCGCCAGAGTTTCTCCCATTGCTCTAGATAGATAGTATGTCCGAGATCCTGAGACCATTTAATCATCGTTTCTTTCACTTCTTCCTCCATCAATTCCCAGCCCAACAAAAGATTATAGGTTTTGAATAACAATTTCTTGTTGTTCTTTATCACCGTGACTTTAAATTTCAAATCTTCTTTTACAAATTCTTTCTTTTCATCCGAGTTGAATATACTTCTAAGTTGTATATATTGCCATCTGTCAATTTAAATTTGGATCAACCAGATTGAAATAACTTCTGATGGGGAGTGTTCAGGTGAAGATGTTGCGGTTTGTTTCACAGACAAGGGGTGGACGTTGCTGGATCCTGACCAGAGAGCGCAGCATAAAGAGGTCAAGGAGGAGAATCGTGGGATCGTGGACTCTCTTGGTAAGGCTCCCTGTTGGATCATAACATGTGATTGCAGATGGAGTGGATTCCATGATCATGCCAGAACAAAATCCATCCCAGATAAAAGCCAAGCAATATCTCAGTTAATACCAACCAACTAAGGAAGTGAAACCTATAGGATGGCCTCACATCTCATTCTCTTCAGTTCTTCCTCTGTCATAAGCATTCATTAACATTGTTCAATAATCTGGAGCTCCCATTTCCTCCTGAGACTCTAATTAGCATCTCTCTTCATTGCAGATGGTGATGACTTAGAAGGGAAGAACAAGGGAGACCACAACAGAATCCACATAGCGGAGAAGTCAGATAAATATTCAGAGTGTGGAGAGAAGATCCGTCAGAGCTCCCAGTCCACCTCCCATCAAAGAAAGAGCTTCGTTCAAAGGAATAGCCTCACTTCACACAAAAGAACACAGAGTAGGGAGAAATCGTATCAGTGCTTGGAGTGTGGAAAGAGCTTCAGCCAGAGGGCCCATCTCACTTCCCATCAAAGAATTCATACAGGGGAGAAACCCTATCAGTGCTTGGAATGTGGAAAGAGCTTCAGTCTGAAGGGGAATCTCACTTCCCATCAAATAATTCATACAGGGGAGAAACCCTATCAGTGCTTGGAATGTGGAAAAAGCTTCAGTCAGAAGGTGAATCTCACTTCCCATCAAATAATTCATACAGGGGAGAAACCCTATCAGTGCTTGGAATGTGGAAAAAGCTTCTGTCAAAGGGCGACGCTCACTTCCCATCAACAAATACATACAGGGGAGAAACCCTATCAGTGCTTGGAATGTGGAAAGAGCTTCCTTCGGAAGGATAGTCTCACTTCCCATCAAAGAATTCATACAGGGGAGAAACCCTATCAGTGCTTGGAATTTGGAAAGAGCTTCAGTCAGAAGGGGAATCTCACTTCCCATCAAATAATTCATACAGGGGAGAAACCCTATCAGTGCTTCGAATGTGGGAAGAGCTTTCGTCTGAGTGGTGAACTCACTTCCCATCACAGAATTCATACAGGGGAGAAACCCTATCAGTGTTTGGAATGTGGAAAATGCTTCAGTCATAGCACCAGTCTCACTTCTCATCAACAAATTCATACAGGGGAGAAGCCCTATCATTGCTTGGAATGTGGAAAGAGCTTCAGTCACAGGCATACTCTCACTTGCCATCAAAGAATTCATACAGGGGAAAAACCCTATCAGTGCTTCGAATGTGGGAAGAGCTTTCGTGTGAGTAGTGAACTCACTTCCCACCAAAGAATTCATACAGGGGAGAAACCCTTTCAGTGCTTGGAATGTGGAAAGAGCTTCAGTCACAGGCATACTCTCACTTGCCATCAAAGAATTCATACAGGGGAGAAACCCTATCAGTGCTTGGAATGTGGAAAGAGCTTTCGTCAGAGTCGTGATCTCAATTCTCATCAAAGAATTCATACAGGGGAGAAACCCTATCAGTGCTTGGAATGTGGAAAGGGCTTCAGTCGGAAGGATAGTCTCACTTCCCATCACAGAATTCATACAAGAGAGAAAACGTCTTAGTGTTTGGAATGTGGGAAAAGATTCATTCATTGCCCACCAAATAATTTATACGGGGTTGAAAATTGGGTCCCTCTCAAAGAGGGCTGAAGGCAACTGACAGATTACAACTGGTGAATATTTCACACAGGAAACCACATATGCTTGCATGGACTTTTGTTGTATATGGATTTATAAAAGTGAAGGTGAATCTTTGATCTTTGCAAGCTTCCCTTAGGGCCCAGGGGGAGCAAGCTTGGATTGTAGAGGAACCAAACAAGTATTAACTGTGAAATCTATCGCACAGTGTGGTCTCTTCCAGAAGATTCTTCGGTTTGGGAAAATATCTTTTTTTTTAAAAAAAAAGATATTTATTGTCATTTTCACAAATTTTATAAAACATAAAAATCACAAAAAACAAAAAAAAACAAAAACAAAAATACATACAAAAAAAGCAAAAAACCACATGTGTAACTTCATTCCCATATGTTCATGAAACTTACTTTCCCGACCTCCTCATACCTCTCCTTACTGTATTCCATTCTCTAATTAAATCTTTTCAACAAATCCTTCACTTAATTTCTGTTAGATTTTTAAGCTTACTTTTCATATTTACATAAATATTACAGCTAGCAACCCCTTAATTTCAGAATCAACATCGTCTTAACATTCAACAATTTTACAATATTTCTTAAGATAGTCTTTAAATTTCTTCCAATCTTCTTCCGCCGTCTCTTTCCCCTGGTCTCGGATTCTGCCGGTCATCTCTGCCAGTCCCATATAGTCTATAACTTTCATCTGCCATTCTTCCACGGTGGGTAGTTCTTCTGTCTTCCAATACTTAAAAAATGTTCTGTCCTTCTTTGTCACCAATTGGCCGACCATGCCCAGGAGAAAGGCCTCTGGTTTCTTCAGAAAGGTATATTTAAATACCTTTTTCATTTCATTATAAATCTTCTCCCAGAAAGCCTTAATCCTTGGGCACGTCCACCAAAGGTGAAAGAATGTACCTTCAGTCTTTTTACATTTCCAACACTTATTATCAGGCAAGTGGTAAATTTTTGCAAGTTTGACTGGGGTCATGTACCACCTATATATCATTTTCATAATATTTTCTTTTAAGGCATTACATGCCGTAAATTCTATACCGGTGGTCCATAATCGTTCCCAGTCTTCAAACATGATGTTATAACCAATATCTTGTGCCCACTTAATCATAGCTGATTTGACCGTTTCATCCTGTGTGTTCCATTCCAACAGCAAGTTATACATTTTTGACAAGTTCTTAGTTTTGGACTTTAACAGTTCTGTATCCAATTTCGATTTTTCCACCTGAAAACCATTTTTCCTATCAGACTTAAAAACCTCCATTATTTGATAATAGTGAAGCCAATCTCGCACTTGTATCTTTCAATTTCTCATAACTCTGCAATTTCACTTTATCCCCCTCTTGTTCCACTATTTCCCAATATTTTGGCCATTTTGACTCCATATTACCATATTTTTCGCTCTATAACACGCACCTGACCATAACACGCACGTAGTTTTTAGAGGAGGAAAACAAGAAAAAAAATATTCTGAATCAAATGTTGTACTAAACTATTTAATAAACAACCGGTATATCAGAATCATATTACAACCATGTAAAGTGAACAGCACTCAACAGTGGCATTAAAAACCATCATCACTATCATTAACAAATGAAGAGAGAATTTTAGGTTCATCGCTGCTGTAAAGATGAATGTATTGCCAAAAATGTTGTTTTTGTTTCAAACATTACAGATTGTGGACAAAACAAGAGTGTTTCCGAAAGTGGCAGAGAGATATTTCTAAATTTGTCTGGCAGGGCAAAAAGCCCAGAATTAAGTTTAAGATAGATAGATAGATAGATAGATAGATAGATAGATATAGATAGATAGATAGATTCTTTATTGTCATTACATAAGTGCAACATTGCACAAGTGCAACGAAATTGGATGCCATCCCTTAAAAAAACAACAAAAGCAAAACAACAACAACAACCAAACAAACCACATTCCAGCCACACCCACACCCACACCCATCAAACTCCCAGGTCACACTATCGAGTTACAGCATTCAAAAAGGCCACAGCTCTTGGATAGAAACTATTTTTCAGTCTATTTGTCCTTGACTTGATGTTTCTATATCTCCTGCCAGAAGGCAGTAGTGCAAACAGACTGTATCCCGGGTGAGATGAATCCTGCAGGATGTTGTTTGCTTTCCTAAGACAACGGGAACCGTACAGTTCTTCCAAAGATGGGAGAGGATGACCAATAATCCTTTGGGCTGTGGTTATGACCTTCTGGAGCACCTTCTTCTCCCTAGCTGTACAACTGGAGAACCAAGCACAAATACAGTATGTGAGAATGCTCTCTATGGAGCCTCGGTAGAAGGACACCAGCAGTCTCTCACTCAGATTGTTCTTCTTTAAAAGTCTGAGGAAATAAATTCTCTGCTGGGCCTTCTTCACCAGAGCAGTGGTATTTGCGCTCCAAGTCATGCCCTGATCGATAGTCACTCCCAAAAACCTGAATTCCGCCACCCTCTCCACCCGTTCCCCGTTGATATACAAGGGCTGAATGTCCGCCTTTTTTCCCCTGTAATCCACCACCAATTCCTTGGTCTTAGCCGTATTAAGAGCCAGATTGTTCTCTCCACACCAAGCACAAAGCCGCTCCACCTCGTCCCGATAGGCGGACTCATCCCCTCCTGAAATGAGCCCCACCACCGTAGTGTCATCAGCAAACTTGATGATTTTGTTGCTGGAATAGATGGCTGTACAGTCATACGTATAGAGAGTATAGAGCAGGGGACTCAACACACAACCCTGTGGTGAGCCGGTGTTAAGGCTAAGGGCTGTGGACATATGTGACCCTACTCTAACCCTCTGAGAACGTTCTGACAAAAAGTCCAAAACCCAGAGACAGGTGGAGTTGGAGAGTCCAATCGCCTCTAGCTTGGACACCAGTCTGTGGGGGAGGATAGTGTTAAAAGCAGAGCTAAAATCCACAAACAGCAGCCTCACATAACTCCCCGGCTGCTCCAGATGGGACAGAGCAGCATGGAGAGTGGTGGTGATAGCGTCTTCTGTGGATCTATTTGCCCTGTATGCAAACTGGTAGTTGTCAAAAGTTGATGGAAGACAGGAAATAATGTGACGGCGCACCAGTTTCTCAAAACACTTCATGATGATTGGAGTTAGTGCAACTGGTCTGTAGTCATTCAAACTACTGATTGTGGGTTTTTTAGGCAGAGGAACAATAGTTGACGACTTCAGGCAGGGTGGGACAATAGACTGGTGTAAGGACTTGTTGAAGATCTTAGTAAAGACCCTCGCCAGCTGATCCGCACAGCCCTTCAACACCTTTCCAGTGATGCCATCAGGTCCAGCAGCCTTCCTCGGATTCACCATCCTCAATACCTGTCTCACCTCGTGCTCCTCTACAGTGAATGAGGGGCCCCTATGGGCTGGTGGCTGTAATACCGACGTCTCAGGTGGCTCCTTCTCGAAGCGAGCAAAGAAGAGGTTAAGCTCCTCCGCCAGCAAAGGGTCACCGTCGACAGACCAAGGTTAGGTTTGTAGTTGGTAATATGCTGAATCCCCTGCCACATCTGTCTTGTGTTGTTGCTCCTTAAATTATCCTCAATCCTCTGCCTATAATCCAGTTTTGCCCGTCGAATACCCCTCTTCAAGTTTGCTCTTGCCACACTGTAAAGCTGCACCTCGCCCGACCTGAAAGCCCTGTTCCTTTCCCGCAACAGGCACTGGACCTCTCTATTCATCCAGGGTTTCTGATTGGGGTAAAACCGGATGGATTTATTTACTGTGACAGTGTCTGTGCAGTGATTGATATAGCACAGAACTGCCGCCGTGTGCTCGTCCAGGTCTGAACGATCGAAAATATCCCAATTGGTTCTCTCAAAACAGTCCTGCAGCTGGTGAATAGCACCTTCAGGCCAGATTTTAACAGTCCTTGATATTGTGGGAGCCCGTTTCCTGAGTGGGATATATGCTGGTACCAGGAACAGAGACATATGGTCGGACTGGCCCAAATGTGGCAGCTTTAAGATACTAACTGATGCGAAAGAAAGAGGGGGCTTTGCCCTGCCAGACTTAAGGTTGTATTATGAATCAGCAGCTTTTTGCTGGTTAAAAGATTGGCTGCTTCTTGAGGACACTTACGTTTTAGATTTGGAAGGTTTCTTTTTTTTTTAATGATTTTTATTAATTTTACAATACAATAAACAACACATAAAACACACAAACATAACTCGACTTCCCCATACCTCCCCTTCACTGCATCCTTGTTTTAAGAATTTTTTAAAGCAATCCTTCATCCATTCTTATATTTGATTTTCTTTAAAAGTTTTCTTAAATTTAAACTTTGTCAGCTGTAGTTCTCTACATCATATCCCCTGACATCTTAACATTCCAAAATTTTACAACAATTTCTAAGATAGATTTTAAATTTCTTCCAGTCCTCTTCCACCGTCTCTCTCTGGTCACGAATTCTACCGGTCATCTCTGCCAGTCCCATAAATTCAGTCAGCTTGGTCTGCCACTCTTCCAGAGTAGGTAGTTCTTTCATCTTCCAATACTTTGCCAGAAGGATTCTTGCTGCTGTGGTTGCATACATAAAGAATGTTCTATCTTTTTTTGGAATCATTTGGCCAACCATGCCCAAGAGAAAGGCCTCTGGTTTTTTAACAAAGGTCCACTTAAGGATTTTCTTAATTTCATTATAGATCATTTCCCAGTATGCCTTAATCTTCGGGCAGGTCCACCAAAGATGATAAAAGGTTCCTTCACATTCATTACATTTCCAACAGTTATTATTGGGCAGATGATATATCTTTGCTAGCTTGACTGGGGTCATGTACCACCTATAGATCAGAGATTTGGAAGGTTTCAACAATGCGTTTGGTTGGCATGCATATTTATGGTATGACAAGGTTAAGATTCATAAGGCTTTTAAGAACCATATTGTCAGGAAGGCAGTGTTTAATGTCTGGACAAAATATAAAGACTTATTGGAAAATAAAACTCCAGGGGGCTTTCACCATTGGAAGCTAAGGCCCGGAAAAGGCTCAATATGGAGGCCAATTGGCCAAAGTATTGGGAAATATTAGAAAAAGATGGGGACAATTGGAAATTGCAGAGTCAGGAGAAAATGAAAGACAAAGTCCGAGACTGGTTACATTATGCTCAGATTAAAGAAGTTTTTAAACTTGATAAAAAGTTAGGATTCCAGGTGGAAAAATCGAAGTTAGAAACGGAACTGTTAGAGCCTAAGACTAAGATACTTTCAAGAATGTATAACTTGCTATTAAAATGGAACACACAAGATGAGACGGTTAAATCGGCTATGATAAAGTGGGCACAGGATATTGGGTATAATATGTTTGAGGACTGGGAAAGGTTGTGGACTACTGGACTGAATTTTACTGCATGTAATGCTTTGAAAGAAAATGTAATGAAAATGATATATAGATGGTACATGACCCCAGTCAAACTTGCAAAAATATACCACTTGTCTGATAATAAATGTTGGGAATGTAAGGAAAATGAAGGAACGTTCTTTCACCTTTGGTGGACTTGCCCTAAAGTGAAGGCTTTCTGGGAAATGATATATAATGAGCTGAAAAAGGCATTTAAGTATACCTTTCTTAAGAAACCAGAGGCTTTCCTTATGGGCATTGTCGGCCAAGGGGTGTTAAAGAAGGATCGAACATTCTTTATGTATGCAACAACAGCAGCAAGGATACACGTCGCTAAGCATTGGAAAACTCAAGATCTACCCACTCTGGAAGAATGGCAGATGCAACTGATAGACTATATGGAACTGGCCGAGATGACTGGCAGAATCCGAGATCTGGGAGAGGAGACGGTAGAAGAAGATTGGAAAAAATTCAAGATTTATTTGCAAAAATACTGTAAATTGTACGAATGCTAAGCAGGATGTTTGATCATAACCAATTCGGCACCATTGAATCAGACGAAGTATGAAGATAAGTTAAATTTATGGAAAAAAAACAAATTTTTAGATAATTATTAGGCTAAGTTTAATGTTTTAAAGAGTGAATTAAATCTATCTAAAATTTAGGATATAATATTGGAAAATTAGATTTTAAGGTGGGGATTAGGGGATAAATTGTTGGTCAAATCTCTATAAACTTGGAACACAGGAGCGGGAGATGTGAGGAAGTCCAAAGAAGATAAGAAAATATGTTATGATATGTAATATTTTTATATGTTTTTCTTTGTGCATCTTAAGCAAAAAATCATATATATATATATATATATATATATATATTTGCTTTCGTAGATTTTCACGGGTATAGGAATGCAGGTTTTGGTGTCCTCGGGTGTCTTCCCGTGTAAAAGTTGGGGTGTCTAGGCGACGTTTCGACGAGGTCTCACTCGTCATCTTCAGGCTGGTGCTTTCGGCCTGAAAGAAACAGGACACGAAATTAATTTTGCAGATTCCAAATTGCTCTTTAACACGGAACATCACCACAAGAGAATAATCATGGAAGCCATCGAGATAGAGAAACACCCTCACAACATGAACAAGCGTGACGACACATCCCGCTTGCCAGACATCTGGAAATTAGCCCTCCCCACAAAAAACTGACACCAGATCCAGAGGCACACAGAACGCCAACACCAATCAACCACACCAGACCCAAACCCAGACCCTCTCCACAGATGAATTACAGACACCATCCAATAACCAATCCATGGTGGCACCTCCGGATGCTGCACCCCCCTGCAATCCCTACACAGATCTGGCTGACACAAGCCACAAAACCACAGCTCGCCCCTATACACGAAGCCAAGCCAGAGCACAACTAAGTGCAGTACAGCCATCTTCTCAGGAAAACTCTTCACAAAGTTCAAGAGGTCAAGACACAAAGACTTTAACAACTACTCCACACCTAATGACCCACCTAAGTGGTACTCAGGACATCACTCAAGAAATCACTCAAGATATCTCTCAAGTAATTAAGGAACAAAAGAAGAAAAGGCACACTAGCCGAGGAACTTCCTCTCTGCCCAGAACATTGGAGGCTATACGCCACACCCCCTCAACAGTATTTATAGGAACTCAAACACTGAGATCCTGCTCTGTTCCAGTAACAAGAAGCCGAAAGCACCAGCCTGAAGATGACGAGTGAGACCTCGTCGAAACGTCGCCTAGACACCCCAACTTTTACACGGGAAGACACCCGAGGACACCAAAACCTGCATATATATATAGTGGTACTCAGGACATCACTCAAGAAATCACTCAAGATATCTCTCAAGTAATTAAGGAACAAAAGAAGAAAAGGCACACTAGCCTGAGAACTTCTTCTCTGCCCAGAACATTGGAGGCTATACACCACACCCCCTCAACAGTATTTATAGGAACTCAAACACTGAGATCCTGCTCTGTTCCAGTAACAAGAAGCCGAAAGCACCAGCCTGAAGATGACGAGTGAGACCTCGTCGAAACGTCGCCTAGACACCCCAACTTTTACACGGGAAGACACCCGAGGACACCAAAACCTGCATTCCTATACCCGTGAAAATCTACGAAAGCAAATATATATATATATATATATATATATATATATATATATAAATAAAAAAGAGAATTTTAGGTTCGAGTACTCTTCTAGTCTTCTGTGAACCCCAAGAACTCATCAGTGCTAGAGTCAGAATCTATGAAGTTCAGCTGCTCACAATCACTGGCATCACTTTCTTCGCCATCTTCATATAAAATCTCATCTTCTTTTGCATCCAAACCATTGCTAATGCCACATTTTTTGAATGACTGTGCAACGATTTCCTCCTTCACCGAGTGCCATGATGTTTTCACCCATTCACAAACTTGAGTGATAGTGGGCCTCTTCATTCGTCCTGTAGGTGTCAGATCATGATTACCAGCAGCCATCCATTTGTTCCACTCTTCTCGCATAAAGACCTTAAATGGCTTGTTGATGGAAACGTCGAGAAGTTGCAACTGGCTGGTAAGACCTCCAGGAATTACAGCTAGATGAGTCTTCGCTTCTTTAAAACACTTTTTTGTAGTTTCACTAATATGTGCTCTAAACTGGTCCAGTACTAATAAGGCAGGTTTTTTCAAAAGCCCTCCAGGACGTTTGGACCACACTTTTTCAACCCATACTCTCATTCCATTTTTGTCCATCCATCCTTTCTCATGAACATGTACAACAACTCCTCATGGAATCACTTCTTTTGGAAATGTTTTCCTTTTGAAAATTAACATGGGTGGCAATTTGGTGCCGTCTGCACAGCAAGACAACACAACCGTGTAATGGGTTTTCTCATGTCCGGAGGTTTTCACAGCAATAGTTTTGGCACCTTTCAGATCAACAGTCCTATTAGATGGCACATCAAAGGTTAGCGGGACTTCATCCATATTCCCAATCTGGCCAATTTCAAATCCATTTCTCTTCCTAGCATCAATTACAAATTTATGAAAAGACAGAATCTTAGATTCATATTCTTCTGGCATTTTTTGTGCAATTCTAGTTTTCGTGCGCATAGCAAGGCCACATCGCTTCATAAATCTGTAGCACCATGATGGTGAGCCAGTAAAATCATGAATGCCTTTCTCTAAAGCAATGCGTTTGGCTTCATATATTATCATTTTTGTGGAGACTGTGAAGCCATTATTGCGGTGACGTGTGATCCATTCTTTCATGGCCACGTCCAACTGTGGCCACTTTGCAGCATGTCCACGAAAAGTGTGCTATTTTTATCTGCTTTTTGCAGCTGATCCTCCTGTTTCCTCCAATCTCTTATCATTCTTTCTGTTGGAGGTGGCCCAAAATGTCTCTCTGCTGCTCTGTTTCCATGCTCCTTAGCATATTTTACTACTGCTAGTTTAAAAGGAATCTTATATGCTAGTCTTCTCTGCTTTTTCATCCTTATCAGAATGGGGGAGGTTTTCTGCAAGAAAATACCGGTACAGTTTTCTTCAAGAAAATGATAAAGGAACTGTCAGTAATGTATGGTATCTCCAGTACAGTGATGAAGGAAGAGGGGGGGGGGACTCACATTTCTCCTAGGCAAAGCAGCCAACTCCTATAGGCCTAGGTGCCTCCCCCCCATTAATATTTGAGGGAGTCATCCTCCCCCCATGCCGATGAGCATTGCCATTTGTTTTGAGATCATTGCAGTCTGTGAGATGGGGCTTACCTGTACCTGCCCCCCCATATTTTATTGAAGTTGGAAGAGGGAGGGAGAGCTCACATTTGTCCTAGGCAAAGCAGCCAACTCCTATGGGCCTAGGTGCCTTCACCCCCCATTAAATATTTGAGGGAGTCATCCCCCACCCCCCATTGTGGTATGTGAGGTGGGGCTTACCTGGCCGCCCCCCAATATTGTTTTAAGTTGGAAGAGGAAGGGAGGGAGGGAGGGAGGGAAGGAAGAGAGAGGGGGAACTCACATTTGTGCAGCTGCCTTGCCTCGAACGGGAGCAAAAAGAGGAGGAGGAGACGCAGGGACACGAGCCTTGTAAGCCGCTTTGTTTGAATTTACCAGTGAGGTGCTGGGGGGTGGACGGAAGGGGATGCCCTCTTTGTCCCTCCTTCCGGCTCATTGTAAAGAAAGCAGAGCCACTTACATGTGTGTAAGGGAGAACCATAGAGCAGGCAGACACTGAGAATCTGAATGCGCTCAGCTGTTGCCGGCTTCCCTCCCAGCGACGGAGGAGGAGAGGAGATTCTCTCCCAGCGACGGAGAAGGAGAGGAGAGGCTGCCGAAAAGCCAGCAAGCAGGCAGACACACTGCACTCAGCTGTGCCGGCTTCCCTCCCAGCGACGGAGGAGGAGAGGAGAGGCTGCCGAAAAGGCAGCAAGAGCGGTTCCTCCCGCCTGCATTCGCTCCATAACACGCACACACATTTCCCTTTATCTTTTAGGGAGGGAAAACTGCGTGTTATGGTCCGAAAAGTACAGTAAGTTTTTTCGCGGCCTTCGCCTCCATTGGAGATAACCACCTGGGAGTTTTGTTTTCCAGCAAATCTTTATATTTAATCCAGACATTATACAATGCTTTCCTGACAATATGATTTTTAAAAGCTTTATGAGCTTTAACCTTGTCATACCACTGATATGCATGCCACCCAAAAGTGTTATTGAACCCTTCTAAATCCAAAATATCTGTATTCTCAAGAAGTAGCCAATCTTTCAACCAGCAAAAAGCTGCTGATTCATAGTAAAGTTTAAAGTCTGGCAGGGCAAATCCCCCCCTTTCTTTTGCAACAGTTAATATCTTAAATTTTATTCTGGGCTTTTTGCCCTGCCGGACAAATTTGGAAATGTCTTTTTGCCACTTCTTGAAACAGTCCATCTTATCCACAATTTGCAATGTTTGGAACAAAAACAACATTCTAGGCAATACATTCATTTTTATAGCTGCAATTCGACCCAACAAGGAAAGCTTCAACTTCGACCAAATTTCTAAATCTTTTTTCACTTCTATCCAGCATTTTTCATAATTGTCTTTAAACAAATTCACATTTTTAGCTGTCATATTACTCCCCAAATATTTCACTTTCTTGACCACAGTTAAACCTGTCACATTCTGAAACCTCTCCCTTTCAATAGGTGTTAAATTTTTCTCCAAAACCTTAGTTTTAGTTTTGTTCAGTTTAAATCCTGCCACTTGACCAAAATCTTGAATTAGTTCTAAAACCCTTTTTGTACTAGATTCTGGCTCTTGTAAAGTAAGTACCAGATCATCTGCAAATGCTCTCAATTTGTATTCTTTAGCTCCGACCTGAACCCCTTTGACCAACTGATCCCTTCTAATCATGTTTAGTAAAACCTCCAGAACTGAAATAAAAAGTAATGGAGAGATTGGGCACCCCTGACGTGTTCCTTTTTCTATCCTGAACTCTTCTGTAACCACATTATTCATGATTAATTTTCCTTTCTGTTCTAAGTATATTGCACCAATACCATTTTCAAATCCTTGGCCTACCCCCATCCCCTGGAGATTCTTCTTCATAAAACTCCAAGAAATGTTGTCAAATGCTTTCTCCGCGTCAACAAATATCAAAACTGCTTTAATATTTATGTTTGCTTCTAGCATTTCCAAAATATCAATTATATTCCTTACATTATCTGACATGTGTCTTTTCGGGAGGAAGCCTGCTTGGTCCCCTTGGATCTCCTCCATCAAAACTTTCTTCAATCTCTTATCCAAAATGTCAACAAATATTTTATAATCCACATTTAATAACGAGATAGGGCGGTAGTTCTTAAGTTGAGTCTTCTCTGTCTCTGTCTTTGGTATTAGTCAAAACAAAAAATTCCTTCCAGTAACACCTTAAAGACCAACTAAGTTAGTTCTAGGTATGAGCTTTCGTGTGCATGCATACTTCTTCAGATACACACTTCTTCAGATACTGTGTATCTGAAGAAGTGTGCATGCACACGAAAGCTCATACCTAGAACTAACTTAGTTGGTCCTTAAGGTGCTACTGGAAGGAATTTTTTGTTTTGACTATGGCAGACCAACACGGCTACCTATCTGTAACTTTGGTATTAGTGTTATATGTGCCTCTTTCCACGAATCCAGTGCCCTTTTCCCCTCCAAAATTTCATTACAAACTTCCTTCATTGGTTGTACAATCCATTCCTTCAGCATCTTATAATACTTGGAAGTAAGCCCATCTGGTCCCGGAGATTTGCCCAATTGCATATTTTGAATGGCTCCTTCTATTTCCTGTTCAGTTATTTTCTGGTTCAGCCCTATTTTACTTTCCTGAGAATTTTTTTGTAATCCATATGTCTTAAGGAATTGGTCTATATCTTGTTCTTTCTGCGGTCCTTGTGAGTATAATTGTTTAAAGTAACTCTGGAAACAATCTCTAATTTCATTTGGCTTGTGAATACTATTAGTCGTGGCGTAGCTAATTGGTTTACGACTCCAATTAGCCGTAGCTTTAAGCGATCTCCAGCCCGGCACATTTCCCTCTAGCTGTGCCTCCTGCTGCTCCGATCCCTCGTTCGCCACGAATTGCAGAGTAAACACAGCGGAGCTGTTGCTTAGAAGATTCAAACACACCCAGGCATTAGTGTGTTTATTTAACAGTGTTTATTCAAGCAGTAAAACAATACAGCACTTCAGACTTTCCCTGGACAGCTAGCGTTCATGGCTGCTTTCCCTTCGGAGAAAAAGACAAACAGGCAGTGGAGTCAGACCACTCCCTCCTCCCTCTAGTCACGCCTCAGGAATTGAGAGACGTCACACAGAACTCTTTAACCCTGTGAGTTCTGAAACCATTCACAAATACTCTTTCCTCCCACCTCTAGGCTTGTAACCGTATTAAGTTTTAGTCTTTTCCTCATTTGCCAAGCCAGAAGTTTACCACATTTATCCACTGATTCAAATGTCTTTTGTCTCATTTGTTTAATTTTCCATTCTATTTCCTGATTCATCAGTTCCATATATTGTGTTTGATAAAGCTTGATTTCTCTCAAGATCTCTTGGGACTTTGGTTTGGATCTTAATTTCCTTTACCCATCTTTTATCTTCTCCAAAATCTTGTCTTTTTTCTCATTTTGAGTTCTCTTTTTAATTGCATTTTGTTGTATCAAAAATCCTCTCATAACGGCTTTACTTGCGTCCCAAATTACTCTTTTTTCAACATTAGTATTCATATTTATTTCAAAATAGTCTCTCAAAGTTTTTTGGGCCTTTTTATAAACTTCTTCATCTCTAAACAAGGTGTCATTCATCCTCCATCTGAAGGTGCCATAGTTTCATCTCCATTTTTACTGGATTATGGTCAGAGCAAGTTTTTGGGCAGATTTCCACCTTTTTTATCTTTGATGCCATTCCTCTAGTAACCCAAATTTGGTCGATTCTGGTCCATGTCATTTTAGATTCAGAAAAGAAGGTTCCCTCTCTTTCAAGAGGATTCTTTGTTCTCCATATGTCAATTACCGTATTTTTCGCACCATAGGACGCACTTTTTCCCCTCCAAAAATGAAGGGGAAATGTGTGTGCGTCCTATGGTGCGAATGCAGGCTTTCGCTGAAGCCTGGAGAGTGAGAGGGGTCGGTGCGCACCAACCCCTCATGCTCTCCAGGCTTCGCACACCTCTCCGCAAGCAGCAGGAGCCCAGCGCTGGGCTCCCGCTGCTTGCGGAGAGGTGCCTGCATGCCGAAGCCTGGGCGCGCTGAGCTCAGCGCGTCCAGGCTTCGCGGACCTCTCCGCAAGCAGCGGGAGCGTTCCCGCTGCTTGCGGAGAGGTGCCTGCATGCCGAAGCCTGGGCGCGCTGAGCTCAGCGCGTCCAGGCTTCGCGGACCTCTCCGCAAGCAGCGGGAGCGCTCCCGCTGCTTGCGGAGAGCTGCCTGTTTGAGGGCTGGGGTCGGGGGAAGCTCTAGCTTCCCCCGCCCCAGCCCCGCACCTGGGGGGGAAATATTTTTTCCCCTTTATTTCCCCCCCAAAAAACTGGGTGCGCCCTATGGTCCGGTGCGCCCTATGGTGCGAAAAATACGGTATGTCCATATTGTCAGTCATTTCAAAAAAGTTTTTTGGTAGTTTTCCATCCTTGGTAAGTATTTGTCTTTGTGCTTTATCCATGTTCGTTGAAACCACTTCATTCATGTCCCCCATCATTATCAAGTTATAATCCAAATAGTCTAACAAAATCTCATGCAACTTCTTAAAGAATTCCGACTTCCCCTCATTAGGTGCATAAACTCCAACAATCAAAAATTTCTCTCCTTGGGCTTGAATTTCAATTGCCAAAAATCTTCCTTGTTCATCTTTAAACACAAATTTTGGTACCAATTTTTCTTTTGCATATATTACTTCCCCTCTTTTTTTGACTCAGATGAGATGAATTCTTATTCCAGTCTTTTATTCACTAATAATTTCCTGTGCAGCCTTGTAACGTGTTGCTTGTAAGCAAATCAAGTCCAATTGTTCTTTCTTCAATATATGAAAAACCGATTTCCTCTTTCGAGGCATGTTCAGACCATTGCAGTTCCAGCTTAGAAGTTGCAGAGCCATGTTGAGACTATTTACTTCCTCCAACTGCTCCAAGTCGTTGTTCTTCCTCTGTCGGTGGTGACAACCCAAATGATAAGTTAGATATGTCCAATGATCCTTTTCCTGGTATTACCAGTTCAGTTCCCCTCCGGATTCCACCTCCTTTTGAAGGTCTTCTTTGTGGTCTCTCAAAAACTTGTCTTTATCACTCAATGATCTTATTCTTATCTTCCTTCCTTTGAACTTAAAAGATAGGCCTTGTGGATATTCCCACCTGAAGAATATCTTATTTTTCTTCAATAGAATGACCAGGTCTTTATAGTTTTAAACATCTGCAGCTCGGAAAGGCAGACTTCCTTTTTGTACCTTTCCCGTGTTAGTTCCCAAATTCTTACAGCTTTTTCCCAAATTCAGTCTATTTATTCCTACTCACGAGTAGTTACTTTAAGTCCGAATTCTTTTAGAAGAAATCAGCGCTCTCCGATCATGGCGGTGCGGCTTCACTCCACAGGCTGTAGCTGACCCTCAGCACCGCGCCGCTCACCCACCACCGCTCCGAGGCCTTTAAAAAGGCTCCTTTGCGGTTTAGGGGTGCCCACTGGATCTTCTTGTTCACAGGATTGTGCTCCTGTGATTTTTAATGGTCCCTGCTTCGCCATAGCGGCAGGACCCGAACCCGCGGAGCAGACTTCCCCCGGAGCTCCGAGGCAAGTCCGCCATTAATCGCTGGCGCTGACCGGAAGTCGGTTTGGGAAAAGATCAGTCAGTTAAAATACATTAGTAAAGGTAAAGGTACCCCTGCCCGTACGGGCCAGTCTAGACAGACTCTGGGGTTGTGTGCCCATCTCACTCAAGAGGCCAGGGGCCAGCGCTGTCCGGAGACACTTCCGGGTCACGTGGCCAGCGTGACAAAGCTGCATCTGGCGAGCCAGAGCCGCACACGGAAACTCCGTTTACCTTCCCGCTGATAAGTGGTCCCTATTTATCTATTTGCACCCAGAGGTGCTTTCGAACTGCTAGGTTGGCAGGCGCTGGGACCGAGCAGCGGGAGCGCACCCCGCCGCAGGGATTCGAACCGCCGACCTTTCAATCGGCAAGTCCTAGGCGCTGAGGCTTTAACCCACAGCGCCACCTGCGTCCCCTAAAATACATTACATGTGTCTTAATTTTAACTAAACAAAGGAAAGCTGGAAGACAGCCCAGAGTCCTGGAAGGTAAGACGGTGGAATGAAATAGGGCCTTCTGAGGAGGGACTGCACCGAAAACAATTGAGGGACAACAAGAAGAAGAGCACAATATTCATCATGCATGTTAATTTACATATAGATCTGTTAAATATGATGAAAGTTGCATGCCAGTGGCTGTCAAGATAAGATAAAGGATTAAGATCGGGATGATATTGGGAATAAATAAAAGAGAGAAAAGTAGGAACAAGAACCCCCCCCCAAAAAATAATCTCATCAATCTTTGACTTTTGTCTTCTGGGTTTCTCTGTTGTTATTCTGTCTCTCACAGCTACAATAAACCTACCATTAATATTGTGGACTAGGCATTTCTTCGTCAGAGGGCAAAAACCCAAATTTAGCAGGGGATCAAATACTTTTCCCCCTCACTCTATTTGTTTACACTCACACACACACCCCTGGCTCTCGTTTGGAGGAGGAGTGAGAGACGGAGGCTCTTTACTTCTAGAATGGCATTTCCCTGGCACCTCCTTTCCTCCCAGGAGCTCCTCCTTCCACAACAACCCTGCCAGGCTGGCCACTTGCCTTTCACCCCCCTTTCCAGCACTGCATGGTTTAGTGTGGCAGCACCTGCCCTTTGGAACTCCCCGCCTCTTGCAATAAAGCACATGCCTCTTCTAGACACTTTTCTGGCACCTGCTAAAAGCATTCTTGTTTAGGCAAGCATAGCCAGATGCTTAGGAAGCTGAAGTAATTTTAATCTCTTTTCATATTTTAGCTTTTCTGTGTTTTAAAGTAGGCTTGTTATTTTTTATTGATTTTACTGCTGTGGTGTTGTTGTTGTTTTTGTATTGGTAAACAGCTTTGCAGGTTGTTTAAAATAAATTTTATGAAATAAATAATAAATATAAATAAAATAACACAAGCCAAAACACAATGCATCCTGTAGATTTAAGTAACTTTCCACAGTGGCCTACTTGTTATCGGAGGCCCAGAATCCACAATCCTTTGTAAGAAAATATGAAATAAAGTCAAAACATTTTTGTAGGCAAAAAAAAGAATAAGTCAATATTGGGGAAGTGACAAAAACGTTTCCACACCAGGTACCCCCTGACCTTGTTATGCCACTACCCGGGGTGCAGGGATGGGGCATGGGGGTCCCTGTTCAGATCATGCCTGATGGGGGAGACCCCCAAGTCGGTGAGCAGGGGGTCCTCCCTTGTCCCCTCTGCCAAGCCAGGGAGGGGGGGAGATCGCAGGAGGTGTGCAGCTCTGCTCTTCCTTGGGATCCAGATGCTGCCTTCATTTGGGGGGGGGCTTTGAGTCAAGAAAATAAACCCCCTTCAGTTTTATAAAGCTAATAAAAGTTATACAAAAAGAGGAGAAAAAGGCAACACACGGAGGCCCCATCCGAGTTCACAGTGCACAGCAGGATCAGGTTCCTTTAAGGAGTCCAGGGCTGCGCGATGGATCAGTGAGTTGTCTGACATTGGCAGGGCATCCAGATCACAGAACTGGTTTTAGACCTTTTGAGCTGCCAATACATCGCGTTGGGCGGGGAGCTGTGATCTAGTCCTATCTGAAATTGCCTGCAGATGACAAAGGAGCAGGCAGGCAGGCAGGTGGGGGAGCCCGAAAAGGTGCCCCCCTTCCCCATCTCCATCTGCCTGCCTGCCTCCCCCCACCCCCTAGCTGAGGAAGCCCCAATTCCTCTCTGGCTCCTTCCATCCCGGTCCCCATCTCCCCTCCCCTGGGACTCACCAGATCTCTCGGAGGTCCCTGGGAGGGAGCGCTCAGAGGTTGTGGGGAGGGATGCAGGAGACAGCCGGACCAGGTCATGTGTCCATCTTCCCCCTTCCATCCTTGCTAGCTTTGCAGGATCCGTCTCTTTCATCCTTCCTGAGGAGTCAAGGAGCCAAAAGAAGCTGCAGGGTCCTGGGAGAGAGGAAGAAGCAAAGGAAGCCTCAGAGGCCCTGCAGGGATTCTCCTGCCCTAGATATTCTCCTGCCCCGGGAGAAGCCCAAATGGGGCAGCCCCTCCCCCACAGAAGCCCCATTTCTAAACAATTCCAGGGATTCCAATTTCAGCTCTTTGCTCCTCACCCCACTTTGTAAGGCTGGCATGGTCTGTCCAGTAGTGACCTGAGAGTAGATCCCATTGAACTCATTGGGGCTTATGGACAGAACTTGGTGCCAAATCGAGTTACCATCCTGTCCCTAAGCCTGAAAACTGCAACATCAGAGCATGGGCAGAAAACAGACGAGTAGCTAATACATGTAAGTGGCCCCATGCTTGGTGCTTTCGATGGAGAGTCCTGTTGACGTTCTTTGAGCTCTCTCATCGCAAGCCAGGCAGATGTTTTGGCCATATTTGCCTCTTGCATGGGGACCAAATCTTTGGGGAAGCCTTTCATCTCCAATTGGTAGGAAAGAGGGTTCATTAACCTGCTAGTGGGGGGAGGTGGCTTTTCAGCCCATAAATTCAACTCATGCTGGAATATCTGGTGGGCTGGATCTGGAGCACAAAGGGTCAAGTTCTGCTTGCATGAGCCCTTGTGTTCCTTCTTCAAACTCATTAGGCAGGAACATCAGAGGTCAAATCTGGAGAATATTTCATTCTGGGCGTCTTGTGGCAGAGCACAGAAGACATGCAATCAATTCTTTTCAGTTCTGTCAAGTAGGTCCTTCCCTAGATTCCTCAAGTGCAAGGACCCAGGGCTGTCTGAGTTAGGGGGTTCCTTGGGGTCCAGGTCAGCTGGCTAGTCAGGATTGTCACCTACAGAGTATATGTCAACTAAAGGACAGTAGTCTGCCTTGAATTGTGGACTTTTTGGAGGTGTTGCTGAATGTGGAAGCAGAGGAGCTGGTGATGCCACATTTTGGAATAATCTTGAGACTAATAATACACCACTCCTCCATAGATATTCTCTGTGCTTAGACACCATATTCACAAACTTAACGCTCCTCTGGTGCCAAGATTTCCAAAGTCTTAGGGTAGCTTGAGAGAAGTAGCTTCTTTTGAGACAGCACCCATTTCCAATTATTGTTTATGAAAACTCTCTCCCTAGTTGGTTTGGTTTTGGCTTCTGACAGGACAGCAGAGCATTTGATAACCTTGCATATTGTTTCATATTGATATAAGGATCTGGTGTGCAAATTCCAGTACAGTGGTACCTCGGGTTACATACGCTTCAGTTACATACGCTTCAGCTTACAGACTCCGCTAACCTAGAAATAGTACCTCTGGTTAAGAACTTTGCTTCAGGATGAGAACAGAAATCGTGCTCTGGTGGTGCGGCGGCAGCAGCAGGAGGCCCCATTAGCTAAAGTGGCGCTTCAGGTTAAGAACAGTTTCAGGTTAAGAACGGACATCTGAGAACGAATTAGTGTTCTGTCTGGACCCAGAGCATGAGCTACTCTTAAGTAAGTTAAAAAGTATTTTCAAGTCAACTTTTTAATATTGCACTATTTTTAAAATTTTTAACATTTTTGCTCTTCTTTGTACTTTTAGACCTCCTTTTGCCATGTGGACGAATCAAACCTCCCTTATTGATCTATTTTTAATGGTAGGGAAAGAGATATTGTTGTATTACCTGGTGCCACAGACTCTGCTTGATTTTATTCAGAAGGTTTTACAAGTACCTATCAGTTACAGATAGGTAGCCGTTTGGTCTGCCATAGTCAAAACAAAATAAAAAAATTCCTTCCAGTAGCACCTTAAAGACCAACTAAGTTAGTTCTTGGTATGAGCTTTCGTGTGCAGGCACACTTCTTCAGATACACTGAAACAGAAGTCACCAGACCTTTCTATATAGTGAGAAGGTGGGGAGGGGTATTGCTCAGAAGGGTGGTGGGAATGGGTGATTGGCAGATAGCTGTGATACCCCTCCCCACCTTCTCACTATATAGAAAGGTCTGGTGACTTCTGTTTCAGTGTATCTGAAGAAGTGTGCATGCACACGAAAGCTCATACCTAGAACTAACTTAGTTGGTCTTTAAGGTGCTACTGGAAGGAATTTTTTTATTTTGTTTTAAGTACCTATCAGGATGGTAAGAATTTTATTACAGTCAGCCAAAAAGGATTTTAAGCGTTCCATGTCCTCTGTTAGTACTACAAGCCACCAAAGGCTGATACTCCCTCTTTTGTCCCAGAAGTTTGGGAGTAGCAGTCTTTTATACTTGCTTTAATTTTGAAATTTGCTTTCAGATTAGTTCCTCTACCTGTTTAGCCTGAATTTGGCCTTGAGTCGCTTGAGCTCCTGGTCTCAGTGCCAGAGATGACTTAGCAGTTGAGCTGCCTGGGCCCCAAACCTCTTTCTGCTCATCCTTGGAGCTGCTGAGAGATCCTATAAGGTCAGTAATAGGATCTGGCTCCCGCTGTTTCTTAGCCACCTCCTCATTTTCCTTATTCACGTAAAATGGAGTAATTTCTGCTTGTGCTTTCTTCAGAGAAGCTCTCTTTGGAGGAGGGTCTGTGGCACTCGGGGAGAGAACATTAATTTTGTAACTACTCCGGGTCAACACTGTCTTTCCCCTTAATTCCTCACCAAGTTTCCTGATACCAGAAATACCATATGCCTTATACCATTTTCTGAAATTCTGTGATTATCCTTCCTGTGATTTATTGAATGGAAACTGAGTCAGGTTTTCCAGGTGAAGCTTTTTCCAAACACTCCCCTGTATGAAGTATCTCATGGGAATTGAGAATGGAGCTGCGAAGGAAGCTTTCCTCCCGTTTCAAGCACTAATTTCTTCCCCCATTAGTTCTTTCATGTGAAGTGAGGCTCTCCTTGTGAACGAAGAGCTTTCCTTGATGGGAAGTGGACTGGGAGCTCCGACTAAAGTTCTCTCCACACTCTGAATATTTATACGGTTTCTCCATTGTGTGGATTTTTCTTGTTGTCTCTCTTCTTCTTCCTCCTTTCCAATTCACCACCTACAACCTACAATCTACTGTTATATGGCAGTATTATTATTATTATGTTTAGGCTGAGGAAGAAATTGAGAAGCTCCCCTCTGGAGTTCGTAAAGGGTAGATATTCCTGGTGCCCTGAATCCTGCTCTTCCGCCAGGGAAGCGGGGCTGCGTCCAAAGCACTGAATGGTGGAAGTACTCAGGGAAGGGAGCAGAGAGGCCCCCATTTCTAGAAAGGGGAACATCGGCCTGAAGGGGAGCAGCTGCTTTTGGGCAAGAGAAGAGGCCGTGTTGGGTCAGGGCAACTGGTTCTTCTATGTTTGGAGCGGGAGGAAGGCCCCGCAGCCATCTTGGATGAGGGCAACTGTCAGGGGTTCAGAAGGAGAGACACAGGAGGGGGAGCAAATGGAGAGTGAGGAGGAAGAGGACGAAGGGGGTGCAGGCAGTGACAGTTACCAGAGTCATGACTCAAGCCTCTCTAGCGAATCGGAGGACTCATAGAAGGGAGCACCGAAGGCCAGAGCGAGGGAGGTTCCAGGGGAGAAACCTCAGGAGGGAGGGGCCAGCGGGGAGTCCTTGAGCAGCAGTTGGAAATCGGGACCAGCTTCCCCACCAGAGAGGAGTGGGGAGGGGGAGTCCCAGGAGTCGGGACCAGTGTTCTTACCACCAGCGGGAGGAGAGGAGTCAGGCTTGGCCACGCCCACATCCGGAAGCGGGGAAACGGTCAGAAGGAAGGTTACCGGTTGGGCGCGCGCGCCAAGTTCAAATGTAAAGGCGAGCGGCACAGCAGGGAGTCCTGACAGGGAGCCAGGTCCTAAAGCCCGCCGGAAGGAAGGAGGGGACTCAGGGGGGTCAGCGTCAGAAGAGTCCAGGAAGGAGGAAACCCCAGGGGGCAGAAGGACCCAGAGAAGGAAGGAGCAGCGTAGGAGGTGGAGCAAAGTGAGAATCTTAAACTGGTGTGGCTTTAGCAGCGAGTCAGAGGGGACTTAGCCGGTCTAGCGTCAAGACGTGGGTCTGCGCGCCCAGAGCTTGGAAATGGAAACTAAACTTCAATAAAGACTTTTGTATATAAGATCCACTGGGCGTTGGTCCTCTGTGAGCTGGGACCTAGCGGCAGCACCTGACACACACACGCTACGCTTCTGTTCCACTTTTATTTGACTTCTGTTCCACTTTTATTTTACTCCATGAAGGAAGGACTACAAAATGGGGAAGGTTTGAGACAGGGCAGCCATAATCCCTTCACCATCCCAGCACATCTACAGGAGCCCTGCCCAGTTATGGCTATGCCATTCCCCTCCTCTAGGTCAAGCCCACCCCCAGAAACATCACGTCCCCTCTGACTCGCTGCTAAAGCCACACCAGTTTAAGATTCTCGCTTTGCTCCACCTCCTACGCTGCTCCTTCCTTCTCTGGGTCCTTCTGCCCCCTGGGGTTTCCTCCTTCCTGGACTCTTCTGACGCTGACCCCCCTGAGTCCCCTCCTTCCTTCCGGCGGGCTTTAGGACCTGGCTCCCTGTCAGGACTCCCTGCTGTGCCGCTCGCCTTTACATTTGAACTTGGCGCGCGCGCCCAACCGGTAACCTTCCTTCTGACCGTTTCCCCGCTTCCGGATGTGGGCGTGGCCAAGCCTGACTCCTCTCCTCCCGCTGGTGGTAAGAACACTGGTCCCGACTCCTGGGACTCCCCCTCCCCACTCCTCTCTGGTGGGGAAGCTGGTCCCGATTTCCAACTGCTGCTCAAGGACTCCCCGCTGGCCCCTCCCTCCTGAGGTTTCTCCCCTGGAACCTCCCTCGCTCTGGCCCTCGGTGCTCCCTTCTGTGAGTCCTCCGATTCGCTAGAGAGGCTTGAGTCATGACTCTGGTAACTGTCACTGCCTGCACCCCCTTCGTCCTCTTCCTCCTCACTCTCCATTTGCTCCCCCTCCTGTGTCTCTCCTTCTGAACCCCTGACAGTGTGTGAGTGGGAGTGGGAGTGAAGTTTGTACAAACTGAAAGATTGGGGTGGAGGGGTTCCTGCTACAATACACACCCCTGGTTCTCGTTTGGAGGAGGAGTGAGGGACGGAGGCTCTTTACTTCTAGAATGGCCTTTCCCTGGCACCTCCTTTCCTCCCAGGAGCTCCTCCTTCCACAACAACCCTGTCAGGCTGGCCTCTTGCATGTCGCCCCCTTTCCAGCAGGCAAAGCTGCAGGGACCACTCCCTTCCTGGCCCCCCCAAAATGGAGGAGGCCTTTGACCCTGGATGAACCTGAGAGGAGCCTGGAGGGGGGCAGGGAGGGGCCTCTCGCCCCTTCCCAGACTTTTCCGCCATCCATTTATTACTACTGTTTATGAAACTTAGGCCTCTTGGGGCTCTGGCACCCGGAACAGTTATTTCAAAGGATCTCAAACCCTAAAATGGATTGACAGGTAACTGACAGACGGAGATGATCTCTAGAGATGCCCCCCTTGGTTGGGCCTGTGATGGACAGCAGAGCCAGGCCAGTCAGCGGACTGAGTCCCTCAGAAATTTCCTGGAACCTCATTCTGATTGGCTGCCAAGCCAGCGGGGGCGGAGCCAGCCCTTTTGGCGGGAAAAGGCAAGGTGCCTTTTCTGAGGGATGGTCTGAGGGGGGAGCTTGGAGGGGAAGGTGGGGAGGAGAGGAAGAGGAGTCAGGCGGGAGTTGATTGGACCCCCAAGAAGGAGGGCTGAGGGGACCCCCTGCGTGTGGGGGGCGGACTGAGAGGGGGGAGCGGAGGGAGACCCCCAAGAAGGAGGGCTGAGGGGACCCCCTGCGTGTGGGGGGCGGACCTGGGGGGAGTGGAGGGAGACCCCCAAGGAGGAGGGCTGAGGGGCCCCCTGGGTGTGGGGGGCGGACTGAGAGGGGGGAGGGGAGGGAGACCCCCAAGAAGGAGGGCTGAGGGGCCCCCTGGGTGTGGGGGGCGGACTGAGGGGGGAAAGGGCCCCCCAAGTCTGACTCCGCCAGAGCCTGGAAGAAGCCCAGCTGGGCCTGCCAGCCTCCACGTCCCGGGGAAGGAGGCGTCTCCCCGATTCAGTGGGGCTGCCCCAGGGAAGATGGGGAGCTGGAGGGAAGAGTTGGAAGGGTCTCCCTTGGGGGGATCTGGGACTCCTCTTCCTCCCTGGCGCCTGCTCTCGAGGAGACTCCTGGGGAAGCCCCGTCTCCCTGGCGCCGAGTCTGGCTCCCAGGGGGGCTCCGGGGGGCTCCGGGGGGAGGGAGGGCTGGGCTCGGCAAGGGTTAAGAGGAGCAGAGCGGGATTCCTAGAGAGGAGAGGAAGTGACGGCAGAGTGGAGATCCCCCCCTCTTTTCCTGCTTTCTTCTCTCCCCTTTGCAAATGCTTCCTTGGTGCCCCTCCTGGACTCGGGTGAGTCTCCTCTCTCTGCCCCCTGAGGGTGCAATGGGGAGAAGGGGGTCCCAGGGGGGCAGGGAGGGGGCGTGGGGGTCCCTCTCAGATCATGCCGGGGGGGGGAGACCCCCCCAAGTCAGAGAGCAGGGGGTCCTCCTTTGTCCTCTCTGCCAAGCCAGGGAGGGGGCGAGTTTGCAGGAAATATACAGCTCTGCTCTTCCTTGGGATCCAGGTGCTGCCTTCTTAGGGGGGGGGGCTTGGGGTCAAGGAAATTAAACCCCCTTCAGAGGGAGGGAAAAGTCACATTTATGAACAGAGGCTGCAGCCAGAGGGGAACATTCCCACGTGGGGGGAGCACAGGGAGGAGAAAAGCCTGTCTGCATCTGCACAACTGGACCACTTCCTCTGTCCCAGATGCAACAACAACAACTTATTATTATTATTATTTATTATTTGTACCCCGCCCATCTGGCCGGGTTTCCCCAGCCACTCTGGGCGGCTTCCACAGAAACGAAAAAGACACTAATATGTCATACATTTAAAACTTCCCTGAGCAGGGCTGCCTTAAGATGTCTTCTGAATGTCAGGTAGTTGTTTATGTCTCTCCCCTGTCGGTCTCCACACCCACGGCTGGCGCTGTTACCCTCCAACAACTGGATCTCACTCCCAAAGACACACTCTTCCATGGTCTCCTAAGACAGATGGGTGGATGCCAACCAACCAACATGCCCTCCCCTCCCCCTCCTGGTGCCCCTTGAAGTTGGCTTGAGGGCAGGGGGAGGGTCCACCCCACCAGATGAAGAGAAATTGGAATGCTTGCAAAGAATTACTTGAAAATGAGTGCCATATAGATAATAAAACATTATTTTGTGGAATTCCCCCATTTACACAAAGATTAAAACCCAACATTTAAATACATAACAAAATGGTTTCAGAAAAGAACAGAGCAATGTTTGGAAAAATATCATCTTTCTTCTCCCTTTTTCTCTTAGGGTCCAGTGTGCTTTGAAGACATAGCTGTTCCTTTCACAGAGGAGGACTGGGCTTTGCTGGATCCTGACCAGAGAGCTCTGCAGAAGGAAGTCAAGGAGGAGAATCGTGGGATCGTGGCCTCTCTGGTAAGGCTCCCTGCTGGATCATGAGATCAGTTTTGAAATTCCATACAGATCTCTGAAGGACAAACCTCCTCCATTTTGAGGGAGCCCCATAGCGCCACCTGCAGCATCTGAAATGTTAACACACCCACAACTCTCCATAGGAGATGTATCTCCTGTTCTGTCTGGGAATATTCTTCCACCAGTCCTGCCTTTTCCAACCATGAGGAGGCTGGTCTCAGCTGCCCAGGCCTTCTTCCATGTAGGCTTCAGAGATCTTAGGGACGTGGAGGTACATCCTGTCAAATTCCCTTTTTCTCTTTCTCCATCTGTCTGGAGAAAAGTTTTCAAAAGTTTTTATAAGGTCTTGCACACTATTCTTCTGTGTCTTTCCTCTCTCTTGCAAGTGAGGGGAACACCCTGTTGCAACAGTTCAATAAAGGCCAAGCCTACAGGCTGCTGATTTGCTCCAATTTACTCTGGTTGGTGTCTTTACTTTTTGTCCAAGGGAGCCCTCGGATTTTTCCGGTAACATTACGAAGTGGGGTGATTAGCAAACAGGGGAAATGCTTCGAAGTGGGGATGTTTCGAAGTGGGGCTTCTGTGGGGGAGGGGCCACTGCATTTGTGCTTCTCCAGGGGCAGGAGAATATCTAGGGCAGGAGAATCCCTGCAGGGCCTCTGAGGCTCCCTTTGCTTCTTCCTCTCTCCCAGGACCCTGCAGCTTCTTTTGGCTCCTTGACTCCTCAGGAAGGATGAAAGAGACGGATCCTGAAAAGCTAGCGAGGATGGAAGGGGGAAGATGGACGGTTGACCTGGTCCGGCTGTCTCCTGCATCCCTCCCCACAACCTCTGAGCGCTCCCTCCCAGGGACCTCCGAGAGATCTGGTGAGTCCCAGGGGAGGGGAGATGGGGACCGGGATGGAAGGAGCCAGAGAGGAATTGGGGCTTCCTCAGCTAGGGGGTGGGGGGAGGCAGGCAGGCAGATGGAGATGGGGAAGGGGGGCACCTTTTCGGGCTCCCCCACCTGCCTGCCTGCCTGCTCCTTTGTCATCTGCAGGCAATTTCAGATAGGACTAGATCACAGCTCCCCGCCCAACGCGATGTATTGGCAGCTCAAAAGGTCTAAAACCAGTTCTGTGATCTGGATGCCCTGCCAATGCCAGACAACTCACTGATCCATCGCACAGCACTGGACTCCTTAAAGGAACCTGATCCTGCTGTGCACTGTGAACTCAGATGGGGCCTCCGTGTGTTGCCTTTTTCTCCTCTTTTTGTATAACTTTTATTAGCTTTATAAAACAAGGAAGATAGGAATAATAGATGATACAAATATGTAGGCTGAGGCTGTATATCTCAAACATAGCAGAATAAATTTGCAAGAGTATCTATAACATATACCGTATTTTTCGCACCATAGGACGCACTTTTTCCCTCCTAAAAAGCAAGGGAAAATGTGTGTGCGTCCTATGGAGCGAATGCAGGCTTTCGCTGAAGCCTGGAGAGTGAGAGGGGTCGGTGCGCACCGACCCCTCTCGCTCTCCAGGCTTCAGGAAGCTATCCGCTAGCCGTGGGAGACCCAGCTCTCCCACCGCTAGCGGAGCGCAGCATTAATCCCAAAGGCTGGGGCGTGCGGAGCGCAGCGCGCCCCAAGCTTCTGGGTGCAAGCAGGGTCTCCGCTAGCCCTGGGAGAGCCCCGCGACGTCGCGCGGCTATCCCAGGGCTAGCGGACCACTGCGCTAATCCCGAAGCTTGGGGCATGCGGAGCTCAGCGCGCCCCAAGCTTCTGGGTGCCGGCAAGGTCTCGCTAGCCCTGGGAGAGCCCCGCGACGTCGCACGGCTCTCCCACGGCTAGCGAAGCACTGCGCTAATCCCGAAGCTTGGGGCATGCAGAGCTCAGCGCGCCCCAAGCTTCTGGGTGCCGGCAAGGTCTCCGCTAGCCCTGGGAGAGCCCCGCGACGTCGCGCGGCTATCCCAGGGCTAGCGGACCACTGCGCTAATCCCGAAGCTTGGGGCATGCGGAGCTCAGCGCGCCCCAAGCTTCTGGGTGCCGGCAAGGTCTCCGCTAGCCCTGGGAGAGCCCCGCGACGTCGCACGGCTCTCCCAGGGCTAGCGAAGCGCTGCGCTAATCCCGAAGCTTGGGGCGTGCAGAGCTCAGCGCGCCCCAAGCTTCTGGGTGCCGGCAAGGTCTCGCTAGCCCTGGGAGAGCCCCGCGATGTCGCACGGCTCTCCCAGGGCTAGCGGACCGCTGCGCTAATCCCGAAGCTTGGGGCGTGCGAGCTCAGCGCGCCCCTAGCTTCTGGGCGCCGGCAAGGTCTCCGCTAGGCTAGCGGAGACCTTGCCGGCGCCCAGAAGCTTGGGGCGCGCTGAGCTCCGCACGCCCCAAGGTTCGGGATTAGCGCTCTGCTAGCCATAGCAGCCTGCTTCCCGGAGCGCCGGGCGCCCTGAAAGCAGAGCTCCAGGCGCTTCGGGAACACATCCGCAGCATGGGGAGGCTTGCAGGAGTTCCCCACAGGGCTCCCCACGCTGCGGATAGCAGCCTGCTGCCTGGCGGGTGGGGCGCCCTGAAGCAGAGCGCCCCTCGCGCAAGGCAGACATCCGCAGAGTGGGGAGCCTTGCAGGAGTTCCCCACAGGGCTCCCCACGCTGCGGATAGCAGCCTGCTGCCTGGCGGGTGGGGCGCCCTGAAGCAGAGCGCCCCTCGCGCCAGGCAGACATCCGCAGCGTGGGGAGGCTTGCAGGAGTTCCCCACAGGGCTCCCCACGCTGCGGATAGCAGCCTGCTGCCTGGCGGGTGGGGCGCCCTGAAGCAGAGCGCCCCTCGCGCCAGGCAGACATCCGCAGCGTGGGGAGCCTTGCAGGAGTTCCCCACAGGGCTCCCCACGCTGCGGATAGCAGCCTGCTGCCTGGCGGGTGGGGCGCCCTGAAGCAGAGCGCCCCGCGCGCCAGGCAGACATCCGCAGCGTGGGGAGCCTTGCAGGAGTTCCCCACAGGGCTCCCCACGCTGCGGATAGCAGCCTGCTGCCTGGCGGGTGGGGCGCCCTGAAGCAGAGCGCCCCTCGCGCCAGGCAGACATCCGCAGCGTGGGGAGCCTTGCAGGAGTTCCCCACAGGGCTCCCCACGCTGCGGATAGCAGCCTGCTGCCTGGCGGGTGGGGCGCCCTGAAGCAGAGCGCCCCGCGCGCCAGGCAGACATCCGCAGCGTGGGGAGGCTTGCAGGAGTTCCCCACAGGGCTCCCCACGCTGCGGATAGCAGCCTGCTGCCTGGCGGGTGGGGCGCCCTGAAGCAGAGCGCCCCTCGCGCCAGGCAGACATCCGCAGCGTGGGGAGCCTTGCAGGAGTTCCCCACAGGGCTCCCCACGCTGCGGATAGCAGCCTGCTGCCTGGCGGGTGGGGCGCCCTGAAGCAGAGCGCCCCGCGCGCCAGGCAGACATCAGCCAGCCCCACAAGCTCGGGGGACAGCAGGGAGGCGCAGCGCCACTATCCCGCTGTTCCTCGACCTGGTTCGGTTTCCCTGACCTGCTTTTGGGGGGGAAATAAAGGGAAAAATTTTTTCCTTTATTTCCCCCCCAAAAAACTAGGTGCGTCCTATGGTCCGGTGCGTCCAATCGTGCGAAAAATACGGTAGTTCATCATTAGTGGTCAGTGTATGAGTTCTGGGTGCATGAATTGCTTTCAACTGAAACAAAAAAAGGAGAAACAGGAGAGAACAGAGAACATTCAACATCACAGAGCCAAATGCCTAGACTGAAGCTCTTGTGGCCGTTGTGCTTAGATTAAGTGAGTAATAGTCATTTTTCCTCTTCTGTTACCAATGAAACAATACAGAGTTGGTCTCATCATGAAAATGGGAGGGGGGGTTCAAAGTGAAGAAAGAGATTTACGTATAAATTTAAATATTTTCCTGTTTTAATGTTTTTTAATTATTATTATTTTTATTGGTTTTCACATATTACTTTACAATACAGATGTACCAAAGCCAAACCATTTCCTCCCCATCCCCCCATACATTTACATTTCTATTTCCTCAATCCATCATATTATCCTTTTCTCCCTCCTCCCACTTCCCTCCGCCCCCACTGGATTTCCTCCACATTATACAATTTACAATAATCTTTGCATTCTACAACCTTCTCAAATCATCTTTATATTCTTATTATCTTTGCCATATATTCATCAAAACATTTCCACTTGGTTGTCAAGCCTCTGCTTAAAGACCTCCAAAGAAGGAGACTCCACCACACTCCTTGGCAGCAAATTCCACTGTCGAACAGGTCTTACTGTCAGGAAGTTCTTCCTAATGTTTAGGTGGAATCTTCTTTCTTGTAGTTTGGATCCATTTCCTCTTATAGCAGTTAATTTTGCCCGAATTAAATATTCATTTAGTTTACATATCCATTCCTCCTTTGTGGGTATAGTTTGTGACTTCCACCGAGCAGCAATCACTATACTAGCAGCTGCACTTGTGGAATGTAATGGCGTCCGCCACACTTTCCTGTGCCAACTCTCCGTGCCAACTGTGAGCCTTAAGCTGTCTTCCTGGCTCCAAGCCGAGTTTCGCAGCAGCGGTCGTGCCTTGGGTGGGTGATAAATCCCAGGCTGTACGCAGGCTTCTTGCTCATCTAAGAAGTCTTTAAGCATTTTACAGAAAAACATCATAAATCAACCCGGAGATCGAGCGGACATCTCCTCGGCTCAACAGCTAAAAATGAAAGTAATTCACACACAAAGAAAGATTCCCTTATGTGAACAAAACCACGCCTCAGAATGTGAGACGTCACGCAGAACTGTTTAACCCTGTAAGTTCTGATTCTCCTCACAGTACTTACATATAGAAAAATTCTTCCCCCACCCCGTGGTATCTCTTCCATCTCTCAATCCAAGGAGATATGTCTCTGGTTTCTTTGTTATTGATATTTTCAACATCTTCTTTAGTTCTTCGTGTACTACTATCCCAAATTTCTTAATTTCCTCACACCTCCACCACATATGTATTGTTGTTCCTATTTCTCCACCACATCTCCAACAGAGGTTGGATTTCAATTTGTATATCTTTGCCAGCTTAACTGGCGTTAAGTACCACCTATAGAACATCTTTACAAAATGTTCTTTAATTGTATATGAGGCAGTAAATTGTATATCCTCTCGCCCGAGTTTCTCCCATTGCTCTAGATAGATAGTATGTCCGAGATCCTGAGACCATTTAATCATCATTTTTTTCACTTCTTCCTCCCATCAATTCCCAGTCCAATAAAAGATTATAGGTTTTGAATAACAATATCTTGTTGTTCTTTATCACCGTGACTTTAAATTTTGAATCTTCTTTTACAAATCCTTTCTTTTCATCCGAGTTGAATATACTTCTAAGTTGTATATATTGCCATCTCTCAATTTAAATTTGGATCAACCAGATTGAAATAACTTCTGATGGGGAGTGTTCAGGTGAAGATGTTGCTGTTTGTTTCACAGACAAGGGGTGGACGTTGCTGAATCCTGACCAGAGAGCTCAGCATAAAGAGGTCAAGGAGGAGAATCGTGGGATCGTGGACTCTCTTGGTAAGGCTCCCTGTTAGATCATAACATGTTGTGATTGCAGATGGAGTGGATTCCATGATTGAGTCAGAACAAAATCCATCCCAGATAAAAGCCAAGCAATATCTCTGTTAATACCAGCCAACTAAGGAAGTGAAACCTATTGGACGGCCTCACATCTCATTCTCTTCAGTTCTTCCTCTGTCACAAGCATTCATTAACATTGTTCAATAATCTGGAGCTCCCATTTCCTCCTGAGACTCTAATTAGCATCTCTCTTCATTGCAGATGGTGATGACTTAGAAGGGAAGAACAAGGGAGATCACAACAGAATCCACATAGCGGAGAAGTCAGATAAATATTCAGAGTGTGGAGAGAAGATCCGTCAGAGCTCCCAGTCCACCTCCCATCAAAGAAAGAGCTTCATTCGAAGGAATAGCCTCACTTCACACAAAAGAACACAGAGTAGGGAGAAATCGTATCAGTGTCTGGAATGTGGAAAGAGCTTCAATCGAAAGAATAATTTCACTGTGCATCAAAGAATTCATACAGGGGATAAACCCTATCAGTGCTTTGAATGTGGGAAGAGCTTCCTTCGGAAGGATAGTCTCACTTCCCATCAAAGAATTCATACAGGGGAGAAACCCTATCAGTGCTTGGAATGTGGAAAGAGCTTTCGTCTGAGTGGTGAACTCACTTCCCATCACAGAATTCATACAGGGGAGAAACCCTATCAGTGCTTCGAATGTGGAAAGAGCTTTTGTCTGAGTGGTCAACTCACTTCCCACCAAAGAATTCATACAGGGGAGAAACCCTATCAGTGCTTGGAATGTGGAAAGAGCTTCAATCGGAAGGGTCACCTCACTTCTCATCAAAGAATTCATACAGGGGAGAAACCCTATCAGTGCTTGGAATGTGGAAAGAGCTTCTGTCAAAGGGCGACGCTCACTTCCCATCAACAAATACATACAGGGGAGAAACCCTATCAGTGTTTGGAATGTGGAAAATGCTTCAGTCATAGCACCAGTCTCACTTCTCATCAACAAATTCATACAGCGGAGAAGCCCTATCATTGCTTGGAATGTGGAAAATGCTTCAGTCATCTCACCAGTCTCACTTCTCATCAACAAATTCATACAGCGGAGAAGCCCTATCATTGCTTGGAATGTGGAAAAGGCTTCAGTAATAGCGCCAATCTCACTTCCCATCAAAGAATTCATAAAGGGGAGAAACCCTATCAGTGCTTCGAATGTGGGAAGAGCTTTCGTGTGAGTAGTGAACTCACTTCCCACCAAAGAATTCATACAGGGGAGAAACCCTATCAGTGCTTGGATTGTGGAAAGAGCTTCAGTCAAAGCACCCATCTCACTTCCCATCAAAGAATTCATACAGGGGAAAAACCCTATCAGTGCTTGGAATGTGGAAAGAGCTTCAATCGAAAGGGTCATCTCACTACTCATCAAAGAATTCATACAGGGGAGAAACCCTATCAGTGCTTGGAATGTGGAAAGAGCTTCTGTCGAAGGGTGACACTCACTTCCCATCAACGAATACATACAGGGGAGAAACCCTATCAGTGCTTGGAATGTGGAAAGGGCTTCAGTCGGAAGGATAGTCTCACTTATCATCACAGAATTCATACAGGGGAGAAACCCTATCAGTGCTTAGAATGTGGAAAGAGTTTCAGTCACAGTAAGACACTCTCTTCTCATCAAAGAATTCATACAGGGGAGAAACCCTATCAGTGCTTGGAATGTGGAAAGAGCTTTCGTCAGAGTCGTGATCTCAATTCTCATCAAAGAATCCATACAACAGAGAAAACGTCTTAGTGTTTGGAATGTGGGAAAAGATTCATTCATTGCCCACCAAATAATTTATACGGGGTTGAAAATTGGGTCCCTCTCAAAGAGGGCTGAAGACAACCGACAGATTACAACTGGGAAATATTTCACACAGGAAACCACACCTGCTTGCATGGATTTTTGTCATATATGGATTTATAAAAGTGAAGGTGAATCTTTGATCTTTGCAAGCTTCCCTTAGGGCTCAGGGGGAGCAAGCTTGGATTGTAGAAGAACCAAACAAGTATTAACTGTGAAATCTATCGCACAGTGTGGTCTCTTCCAGAAGATTCTTCGGTTTGGGAAAATATCTTTTTTTTTTAAAAAAAAAGATATTTATTGTCATTTTATAAATGACAATTTTATAAAACATAAAAATCACAAAAAAACACAAAAAACAAAAACAAAAATAAATACAAAAAAAAAAACAAAAAAACCACATGTATAACTTCATTCCCATATGTTCATGAAACTTACTTTCCCGGCCTCCTCATACCTCTCCTTACTGTATTCCATTCTCTAATTAAATCTCTTCAACAAATCCTTCCCTTAATTTCTGTTAGATTTTTAAGCTTACTTTTCATATTTACATAAAGATTACAGCTAGCAACCCCTTAATTTCAGAATCAACATCATCTTAACATTCAACAATTTTACAATATTTCTTAAGATAGTCTTTAAATTTCTTCCAATCTTCTTCCGCCGTCTCTTTCCCCTGGTCTCGGATTCTGCCGGTCATCTCTGCCAGTCCCATATAGTCTATAACATTCATCTGCCATTCTTCCACGGTGGGTAGTTCTTCTGTCTTCCAATACTATGCAATAAGTATTCTTGCTGCTGTTGTTGCATACATAAAAAATGTTCTGTCCTTCTTTGACACCAATTGGCCGACTATGCCCAGGAGGAAGGCCTCTGGTTTCTTCAGAAAGGTATATTTAAATACCTTTTTCATTTCATTATAAATCTTCTCCCAGAATGCCTTAATCCTTGGGCACGTCCACCAAAGGTGAAAGAATGTACCTTCAGTCTCTTTACATTTCCAACACTTATTATCAGGCAAGTGGTAAATTTTTGCAAGTTTGACTGGGGTCATGTACCACCTATATATCATTTTCATAATATTTTCTTTTAAGGCATTACATGCCGTAAATTCTATACCGGTGGTCCATAACCGTTCCCAGTCTTCAAACATGATGTTATAACCAATATCTTGTGCCCACTTAATTATAGCTGATTTGACCGTTTCATCCTGTGTGTTCCATTCCAACAGCAAGTTATACATTTTTGACAAGTTCTTAGTTTTGGACTCTTAACAGTTCTGTCTCCAATTTCGATTTTTCCACCTGAAAACCATTTTCCCTATCAGACTTAAAAACCTCCATTATTTGATAATAGTGAAGCCAATCTCGCACTTTATCTTTCGATTTCTCATAACTCTGCAATTTCACTTTATCCCCCTCTTGTTCCACTATTTCCCAATATTTCGGCCATTTTGACTCCATATTAAGTTTTTTCATGGCCTTCGCCTCCATTGGAGATAACCACCTGGGAGTTTTGTTTTCCAGCAAATCTTTATATTTAATCCAGACATTATACAATGCTTTCCTGACAATATGATTTTTAAAAGCTTTATGAGCTTTAACCTTGTCATACCACTGATATGCATGCCACCCAAAAGTGTTATTGAACCCTTCTAAATCCAAAATATCTGTATTCTTAAGAAGTAGCCAATCTTTCAACCAGCAAAAAGCTGCTGATTCATAGTAAAGTTTAAAGTCTGGCAGGGCAAATCCCCCCCCCTTTCTTTTGCATCAGTTAATATCTTAAATTTTATTCTGGGCTTTTTGCCCTGCCGGACAAATTTGGAAATGTCTTTTTGCCACTTCTTGAAACAGTCCATCTTATCCACAATTTGCAATGTTTGGAACAAAAACAACATTCTAGGCAATACATTCATTTTTATAGCTGCAATTCGACCCAACAAGGAAAGCTTCAACTTCGACCAAATTTCTAAATCTTTTTTCACTTCTATCCAGCATTTTTCATAATTGTCTTTAAACAAATTCACATTTTTAGCTGTCATATTAATCCCCAAATATTTCACTTTCTTGACCACAGTTAAACCTGTCACATTCTGAAACCTCTCCCTTTCAATAGGTGTTAAATTTTTCTCCAAAACCTTAGTTTTAGTTTTGTTCAGTTTAAATCCTGCCACTTGACCAAAATCTTGAATTAGTTCTAAAACCCTTTTTGTACTAGATTCTGGCTCTTGTAAAGTAAGTACCAGATCATCTGCAAATGCTCTCAATTTGTATTGTTTAGCTCCGACCTGAACCCCTTTGACCAACTGATCCCTTCTAATCATGTTTAGTAAAACCTCCAGAACTGAAATAAAAAGTAATGGAGAGATTGGGCACCCCTGACGTGTTCCTTTTCCTATCCTGAACTCTTCTGTAACCACATTATTCACGATTAATTTTCCTTTCTGTTCTAAGTATATTGCACCAATACCATTTTCAAATCCTTGGCCTACCCCCATCCCCTGGAGATTCTTCTTCATAAAACTCCAAGAAATGTTGTCAAATGCTTTCTCCGCGTCAACAAATATCAAAACTGCTTTAGTATTTATGTTTGCTTCTAGCATTTCCAAAATATCAATTATATTCCTTACATTATCTGACATGTGTCTTTTCGGGAGGAAGCCTGCTTGGTCCCCTTGGATCTCCTCCATCAAAACTTTCTTCAATCTCTTAGCCAAAATGTCAGCAAATATTTTATAATCCACATTTAATAACGAGATAGGGCGGTAGTTCTTAAGTTGAGTCTTCTCTGTCTCTGTCTTTGGTATTAGTCAAAACAAAAAATTCCTTCCAGTAGCACCTTAAAGACCAACTAAGTTAGTTCTAGGTATGAGCTTTCGTGTGCATGCACACTTCTTCAGATACACACTTCTTCAGATACTGTGTATCTGAAGAAGTGTGCATGCACACGAAAGCTCATACCTAGAACTAACTTAGTTGGTCCTTAAGGTGCTACTGGAAGGAATTTTTTATTTTGACTATGGCAGACCAACACGGCTACCTATCTGTAACTTTGGTATTAGTGTTATATGCGCCTCTTTCCACGAATCCAGTGCCCTTTTCCCCTCCAAAATTTCATTACAAACTTCCTTCATTGGTTGTACAATCCATTCCTTCAGCATCTTATTGTTATTCTAAAGCAGCAATGCTGCAGCAAGCAAAGGCTGCATGTGGCTGGAAAGCCAAACAGGATGTTTGTGACTGCTACCATGGAAACAAAGGGGCAGTCCATTCTGTACTGAGCACCGGATGTTAGCTCAGTGGGTTTGTCATATGACCTGTACAGGATGTACATGGGTGGATGTCAGGGAACTGCCATCTAAAGAGCCGAGGGCGCAAAGGCTCATTGAGGTTGAGAGAGAGGTAGCGGCGGAAGAGGGAACCAGTAGAGGGCGAGCAAGAACTCCAAGGGAAAGTGAGTCAGAGGGATGGCTCAGAGACGCTTCCAGCGAAAACAGTGGGGAGGTCTCAGGACCTCCTGTAGGGACACCCACATCTCGCCGGAAACTGTCACGCCGAGAGGCCAGACGACGTGTTTCCGTTAAAGAGCTTTTATGTTGGAAACGATTCCGAAAGCAGCCACTTTCGGATTCTACTAGTGATTAACGCAGCCATGCTGGAGGGGCTCCGTCACAGGCAGAGGTTTGAAAACCTGATCAAACTCTGAGGGACTTGCATTTTACGCACAAGCAGCTCTTCGTCCCATCACAGCAACCCGAAAGTCACCGAAAGCCAGCTTGTGCAGAGAGAAGCATCATGAGCAACCCAGCCGGAACCGGGGGCGCAGGAGCAGCTGGAGGGGGTCCAAGCCTGGAAGAAAGGTACAGGGCGTTGGAGATCCAGTTGGCGCTGCAAACGGCGAGGCTTGAGGAGAGGAGGGCTCAGGATGCAGAAAAGGGAAAGGAGAAAACCACCCCGCTCGCCAGAAAGGTACCAGGATTGGTGCAGAAATTCGGGGGGGGATCCCAGGAACTATCATGCCTTTAGAACAGAGATGCAATACGCTCTCAACTTGCAGTTTGATGACTTCCCCGACGAGGAATCGCGAGTGGCTTTTGTAATTGGCCATCTCGAATCCGGGGCGAAGGATTGGGTTAGACCCCTGATGGCAGCGAATAATGACATCCTAAAGGACACGAGGAAGTTTTTTCGTGCCATGGACCTGATGTTTTCCAGCGACATTGAGCAGGGGGTGGTGCGAAGGCAGTTAATGGCTTGCCAGCAGGGGAGTAGATCTGTCCGTGAGTACTGGACTGAGTTTACTATGCTGATTCATAAATTGGGGTGGGATCTATCGGCAGAGCCCATTCAGATGCTTTTTGAAGAGGGGCTTTCTTCGATCGTCAAAGATGAGCTTTCCCGGGGGCCCAGGGCGGAGTCTATGGATCAGCTAACCAAATCTGCACTGTCCATAGGAGCGCGCCAGGAGGCGAGGGCTTTGGAAAAGCGGGAAGGGAAAGGAGACCGTTGGAGGGAGCTCCGCATTCCAGACATTCCAGAGCCACCTTTCCCGCCGGCAGAGCCGATGGAAGTTGGAACAGCGCGGGCGCGCGCAGTTTCAAATCCCAGTGAAGGGCGGAAGAAGGAGGGAAAGAGCGTCAAGAGATGTTATCTCTGCCAACAGCCAGGGCACTTTGCCAGAGTCTGCCCACAAAGAAAGGAATGGCAAGGGATGGCAGGGGCTGTTGGGGGAAAGGAAGAGGAAGGCAAGGAGCAAGTAAAAGCCAACGCCTGGCTGCCACCGTCGGGGCACAGCAGCCAGGCCAAAGAGCAGTGAAAGTGCCCACGCCGGAACCCCCCAGACCTGCTTTAGTGATAGAGGTGTTACTGGAACTGCCAAACGGACACCCACTAAAGATCAAGGCGCTTTTGGATTCAGGCAGCTCCTGTAATTTCATGAGTAAGGAGTTTGCAGCTGAGCACCAGATACAGACCATCCCTTTAAGTAACCCCTTGCAGGTGACTACGATTGACGGCAGAGAGCTGTTGGGGGGAGAAGTTAGCCAACAGACTGTCCCGATGATAATGAGGGTGGCAAGGCACACCGAACGGATAGCGTTTAATGTGGCCATCTTGGGAGGAGCTCCCATCATTTTGGGGATGAGCTGGCTGGCGCTACACGATCCGCTAGTGGGCTGGCATCAGAGGGTGGTCTCCTTTGGGTCAGCGCATTGCCTAGAACACTGCAAGGAGGGGCAGGTTTCGGGAGGAGCCAGAGTCACCCTAGCCGGGATGGAAGTAATGGACAAAGGGAAGGTGCCCCCGCAATACGCAGATCTGAGCAGCGTATTCAGCGAAAGGGAAGCAGACAAACTGCCACCGCATAGACCCTTTGACTGTCAAATCAACTTACTCCCTGGGGCCCAACTCCCAGTGGGCAAGCTGTACGCCATGTCAGACAAGGAGATGCAGGAGCTGAGGGAGTTCATTGACAAAAACCTGAAGCGAGGTTTCATCAGAGAGTCCCGAGCGGTGGGGGGCAGCCCAGTGTTTTTTGTGGACAAAAAAAACACAGATAAACCTAGACTTGTGTGTGACTTTAGGGCCCTGAATGCAGTGTCGGAACCCCTGGCTTTCCCTATGCCCCGAATTGATGACATTTTGACCAGAGTAAGGAAGGGAAAGATTTTTACAAAGCTGGACCTGCGGGGGGCGTACAATCTGATACGCATAAGGAAGGGGGATGAATGGAAGACCACCATGTTCACCCCTTTGGGAGCCTTTGAATATCTCGTTATGCCCTTCGGTCTACAAGGGGGCTCCGCGTGTTTTCAAGCTTTTATAAACCACGTTCTGGGACCTTTGCTCTACAAGAATTGTGTGGCCTTTTTAGACGACGTGTTGGTGTATTCGGAAGATGAGGAGCAGCATGTGAGGGACGTTCGAGAAGTGTTGGGCAGGCTGCAAGCCAACCAGCTGTGGGTGAAACTGGAGAAGTGCCAGTTTCATACCAAGGAGGTGGAATTCCTGGGGTACCGCTTGTCGGACAAGGGATTGGCCATGGATCCAGGCAAGGTCCAAGCGGTACTGGAATGGAAGACACCGAAGACCAAGAAGGATGTGCAAAGATTCTTGGGGTTTGGGAACTTTTATCGGAAGTTCATCAAGAACTTTGCCCACTTGACGGCGCCCATCACCGACTGCCTCAGCAGCAAGAAGAAGTTTGTTTGGACGGTAGAGGCGGAGCGAGCATTTGAAGAACTGAAAAGAGCTTTCGCCTCGGAAGAACAACTTCTGCATGTGGATTTACGAAAACCCATGAGAGTGGAAACCGATGCATCCGACCGGGCGGTAGGGGCGGTACTTCTTCAACCGGGGAGGAGTGCGTCGGAGTGGAGACCGTGTGCCTTCTTCTCGCGGAAGCTGAACAAATCCGAGAGGAATTACACGGTGTATGACAGGGAACTACTTGCCATTCACGAAGCATTCCGGAGGTGGAGACATTTATTAATTGGGGCACAACACAAGGTGCAAGTGTGCACCGACCACAAGAATTTAGAGTATTGGCGAATAGCTCGAGTGCTCAACCAACGACAAGTGAGATGGGCACAAGAGTTCTCCAAATTCAACTTTGAAATTTGTTATGTGCCAGGCCCAGAAAACGTCAGGGCGGACGCGCTCTCACGCAAACCAGAGTATTGGGAAGGGGAGGGGGTGATCGAAGAGAGACATGTCATCCCTGAGGACCGCTGGGTGTGTGGGGCGACGCTGGTGGGGCAACGAGAACTGGTAGAGGAAACGGAAAATGATGAATATGCCCAGGATAAACTCAGAGGTCTCAGGGGGGAGGGCGAGAGTCCCGGAGGTTTTGAGGAAAGAAATGGGGCATTGTATTACAAAGGGGCACTGTATATACCCGAAGGTGAATTGAGGGGGAGAGTACTCAAGCAGTTGCACGATAGCCCCACGGCGGGACATTTTGGACAACACAAAACCATGTGGTTGGTTACCAGGGAATTTTGGTGGCCTAAGGTGAGGGAAGATGTACGGGAGTATGTAAGAGGGTGTGATCAATGTCAGCGAGCAAAAGGGGAAAGAAGGGCGCCGGCAGGGTTATTAGAACCATTACCCACACCAGAACGGCCTTGGGAAGCGGTATCAATAGATTTTATGACGGATCTGCCAAAGTCCAAGGGGAAAACAGCCATCATGGTAGTAGTAGACCTGTTAACTAAGATGTGCCACTTTGTAGCATGCTCACATGCAGTCACAGCGGAAGAAACAGCGAAGTTGTTTGTAGAACACATCTTTAGGTTGCACGGGGCTCCCTTGAGGGTGATCTCAGATCGCGGCAAACAATTTACTTCCAGGTTCTGGAGGAAGCTCATGAGCTTGCTGCACGTGGAAGTCAATTTCTCAACTGCCCGGCACCCTGAAACCAACGGACAGGCGGAAAGAGCAAATGGCATTCTTCAACAATATCTTAGGTGTTATGTCAATGACAGAGAGAACGATTGGGTCGAAAAGTTGGCGTTGGCAGAATTTGCCTACAATAATGCGGAGAATGTGTCCACAGGGATGAGTCCCTTTTTGGCTAATTACGGGTGTCACCCCAGGGCATTTCCAGGGGAAGGAGGGGAGAGATGGAGCGTCCCAGCGGCGGAACATTTTGTAGAAGAGATGGAAGCGATCCATCACCAGCTCCAGCTCAATTTAGAAAGGGCCAAGGCACAATATAAGAAGCAGGCAGACAAGAACAGAAGGGAAGGTGAAACCATAAGGGTGGGGGATCAAGTGTGGTTGTCAACCCAAGGGTTGCCGTTCAAAGGGGGTTGTAAGAAATTGAGGCCCAGAAGATTGGGACCCTTTGAGGTCATTCAGCAGGTCAACCCGGTGGCTTTCAAACTCCGATTACCCAACCACATGAAATTGCACCCAGTGTTCCACAGGTCGTTACTGTCACCATACAGGGGGGGACGTGAAGGGGAGCACGTCAGGGGACCAGCCTTGGAAGAGAGGGAACGCCGCAACCATGTAGCGGAAATCCTCGATTCCAGGTGGAAGGGAAATCAGGTGGAGTATTTGGTGGCGTGGGAAGGGGAACCGGAGTCAGAAAACACCTGGGTAAATGCAGAGGAAGTCAATGACGAGGTTTTAACAGAAACGTTCCACCAAAGATTCCCGAGGAAACCTCAGTCGGTAGCAAGGTTTAGGAGGGAGTATTTCGGCACCACCGATGAGGAAGAGGAAATGGAAGGGTTCGCGGAGTCAGAGTTGGAAGAGGGAGTGGACTCCGATGACGAAGAGTACCGAGAGATTAGGAACAGCAACAAGTGGAGGAAAGTGTTCGAGACGTCGGAAGATGAGGGAGGTTCTTTCAGGGGTTTTACCTCTTCACCGCCCGTAGGGGAGGAGACGGGAGGGGGTGAAGGGGGCCCTGGAGGGGAGGTGGATGTCAGGGAACTGCCATCTAAAGAGCCGAGGGCGCAAAGGCTCATTGAGGTTGAGAGAGAGGTAGCGGCGGAAGAGGGAACCAGTAGAGGGCGAGCAAGAACTCCAAGGGAAAGTGAGTCGGAGGGATGGCTCAGAGACGCTTCCAGCGAAAACAGTGGGGAGGTCTCAGGACCTCCTATAGGGACACCCACACCTCGCCGGAAACTGTCACGCCGAGAGGCCAGACGACGTGTTTCCGTTAAAGAGCTTTTATGTTGGAAACGATTCCGAAAGCAGCCACTTTCGGATTCTACTAGTGATTAACGCAGCCATGCTGGAGGGGCTCCGTCACAGGCAGAGGTTTGAAAACCTGATCAAACTCTGAGGGACTTGCATTTTACGCACAAGCAGCTCTTCGTCCCATCACAGTGGAGTTTTGGAGTTTCTCTCTGTTTGTTGAAGAGAGCAGACATCTTTACTGTATGACTGCTAAAAGACACAAATAAAAAAACATGTAGATACGTTTCTGCCTGTGTCTGATTCCCCTCCCTGGGGATATGAAGGGAGCAGGGAGGAGGAGAAGCAGTTGGTGTGTTTTCCTCACAGCCTGAGGAAAATCGCCGGAACGGACCTCGAGTATGTTGTTTCCTGCCGGGAGTCGCCGGAGGGAGGTCTAAGGAATTCAGCCGGTGCCTGAACAGATAGGCACATACCTCTGAGAAGGGCTAGAATTCCAGCAGACGCCGGTTGCTGTTTTCATCGACCTCTGCATCAAGAAGTGGCCTCCATGGAAGCCTGAGGTGAGAAAGCTGATTCTCTGCAGCCAGAAGCTGACCAGAAGAAGCTGACAGCCAAAGCAACGGAGCCCAGGTATGAGATTTTCGGGCTTAGAGGAGTGAATGCAGATTGAGTTATTCTCTGCTTCACGGGGAGCAGTAGATGAGAAAAACAGCTCTAAGACAATAGCTCCGCATTCCAAACATTCCTGTGGTTAATCCTGTCCAGGGGATGGAATGCACTGTTGCTAAGCGACGCCCTTCAGTGAAGGCCATGCCTCAGAGAGGAGAAGTGAAAGTTAAAATGGAATGTTTTGACTACACAGTCTGAAGAGCTCTTGGAAATTTCCAACGCAGCCAGCGTTGAGAGCTGCCAGGTGGCACAGAGTGTAAACAAGCCAGCTATTGGATTTTAGAGGCTTGTGTTTGAGAGTCAATGCAAGGACTCAAAATGGATGCAAAGAAGGGGGGAGGTTTGCCTTCTCCGCCCCTTCTGACCAGTGACAATTATGCATCTTGGTCTATTAAGATGAAGGCTCTGCTGCAGAATCAGAGACTGTTTGAAGTGATTGAGAACCCCATTCCAGCAGCACCAACGCGTGCTTGGGAGTCACAGAATGTGAAGGCCAGAACTGCTATAATTCTGTGCGTGTCAGATTCGCAGCTGATCCACATACAAGATTTAGACCACGCGAAATATGTTTGGGACACGCTGAGAAGGACACATCAGAGAGATGCAGGTTCTTCAGCGTTGCTGTATTTTGAGAAGCTGACCAACCTGAGGCTTGCGCCTGATGGAGATGTTCAAGCGCACCTGACGGAAATGAAATTTCTGCGTCAACAGATGGTGGAACGCAATTTCCGTCTGCAGGAGGAAGTGTTTTGCTTCATGGTGATCAACAGCCTGAATCGGACTTACAAAACAGTTGCCAGTCAGCTGGGGTCTCTCCCAGCAGCTGATCTAACGTCGGAGAGGGTCTTTGCCGTGGTTCTTTGTGAACATGACAGGCTTGCCGCCCTGGAAGTCAAGGACAGGGGGAGCCAAGAACGGAGTTCTAACGCCCCCACTGCTGTTGCTACTGGAGAAAGCGCCGAAGCTTTGAACGTTGTCCGATGTTACAATTGTGACCAGACTGGGCATCTTCAGCGGTTCTGTAAGAAGCCACGTCAGCACAGAGGAGCTAAGGCGAGCTCCACAAAGTCTGAGGCGTCAGACAAAGGTCATACCATCCCAAAGGCAAAGGCTGCAAAGGCTTTGATGTCGCTAAAAGCCACACCAGAAGCGGGAAACTTCTTTGTCCTAGACACTGGATGTACCCAGCATATGTGTCGACACAGAGGACTATTTTCTACGTTTGAGAAGCAAAGCTTCGCTGTACAACTAGCCAACGGTCAAGAGCTGGAAGCCACCGGAATTGGGACTGTGTATCTTAAAAGTCTGAACTTGACTATAAGCAATGTTTATTTGGTTCCAGAGTTGAAGTATAATCTGCTCAGCATTTCGCAGATTGCCAAGAAGGGACTAAAACTGTCCTATGATGATCAGAACTGCGAGATCTACAAAGATGGAGAGTTGTTTCTTTCTGCCAAAGAGAAAGATGGACTGTATTTGTTGACTTTTGATCAAAGTGATTACATGGAATGTAATTCTTGTGATTCTAACATGATCTCTTTTGCAGGTGTAGCCAAGGAGAACGCCAAACAGGTCACCTCGAGGGTCAACAAGGCATTTCAGCAGGTGTATGCTGATGTGATTGGTCCTCTAGCACCTTCTAGAGGCAATGCAAAGTATTACCTAATATGTGTTGATTCTTTTACAGGTTTTGTCTGGATTTATCTTTTGGAGAGACCAAAACACGCCTTAGAAAGGTTTAAAGAGTTTTGTGACAAGGTTAAAAATATGCATGATGCTGACATAGATTGTCTTTGCACAGATGAGAAGCCAATTTTTCTTTTACAGGTTTTCCAGAGGTTCCTGAAGAAGAAAGGGATAAGACACAGAATTGCTAGTTCCGAAGAAGCTTGGAACAAATGTGTCTGTAGTAGGGTGAACAAAGAATTGCAAAAGGGAATGGAAGCGCAATTGCTAAGTTCACATCTGCCACATGAGTACTGGGCTGAGTCGCTAATGTCATTTTGTTACACGTGGTTGAGAAAGTTTTCAAAAGTGTTGGGAAGTTCTCCTTTTGAGAAACTGTTCCACAGAAAACCTTCTGTTGCCCATTTCAAGGTTTTTGGGTCTCATGTGAGAACAGAAGCTCCAGGTGGAGTAAAGAATGCCAGAGGCATTTTTGTGGGTTATGAAAAGGGTCTCTACAGAGTAGTTTTGTCTGAATCTGGTCAGGTGATTCTCACAAAATTTCTAGAGAGTGCTCCTGAACAGGAGAGAGTGATTGTTCAAACATTTCCCACAGGTGATAATGATTCTGATGATGATGATGAGTTTGATCTTATTGAGTTCAGTAGTACTGATGATGACAGCGATAGCTCAGACAGCTCAGTTGTCACAGTCATTGAGAGGAAATCTCACATAATGACTAGACCCTCAGAAGAGGAGGACGAACCACTGATTAAGCTTAGTACTGGTTCTCCAGAGAGTCCAAAGGCTGAACCAGAAAGCAAAGAAGAGCAGCACTTCTTACGTAGGTCTGAGAGAGCAACGAAGGGTGTACCACCCAAGAGGTATTCCAAAGAGTTTGCTAACTTAGCTGTTGCTGTTGTAAATGACCAAGGTCAGATTGAAGCTGTGTCCGAGTCAGAAACAAAGGCACAACAGAGAGTTGTTAACCAAGGTAATGCAGAAGCACTCATTCCTTGGAAGTCACACAACCAGAGAGGTACATTGGTAAAACCAGTGGCGGGTAGTTCCAAGGGTGGAACTGAAACAACAGGGGAATGTTATAAGTATAACAACTGTTTGTTTTCTTCTCTGGATGACGCTTTGCTCGCAGCACGCATTGATACTTTAGGGGGAGTTTGTTATTCTAAAGCAGCAATGCTGCAGCAAGCAAAGGCTGCATGTGGCTGGAAAGCCAAACAGGATGTTTGTGACTGCTGCCATGGAAACAAAGGGGCAGTCCATTCTGTACTGAGCACCGGATGTTAGCTCAGTGGGTTGTCATATGACCTGTACAGGATGTACATGGGTGGAGTTTTGGAGTTTCTCTCTGTTTGTTGAAGAGAGCAGACATCTTTACTGTATGACTGCTAAAAGACACAAATAAAAAAACATGTAGATACGTTTCTGCCTGTGTCTGATTCCCCTCCCTGGGGATATGAAGGGAGCAGGGAGGAGGAGAAGCAGTTGGTGTGTTTTCCTCACAGCCTGAGGAAAATCGCCGGAACGGACCTCGAGTATGTTGTTTCCTGCCGGGAGTCGCCGGAGGGAGGTCTAAGGAATTCAGCCGGTGCCTGAACAGATAGGCACATACCTCTGAGAAGGGCTAGAATTCCAACACTTATAATACTTGGAAGTAAGCCCATCTGGTCCCGGAGATTTGCCCAATTGCATATTTTGAATGGCTCCTTCTATTTCCTGTTCAGTTATTTTCTGGTTCAGCCCTATTTTACTTTCCTGAGAATTTTTTTGTAATCCATATGTCTTAAGGAATTGGTCTATATCTTGTTCTTTCTGCGGTCCTTGTGAGTATAATTGTTTAAAGTAACTCTGGAAACAATCTCTAATTTCATTTGGCTTGTGAATACTATTAGTCGTGGCGTAGCTAATTGGTTTACGACTCCAATTAGCCGTAGCTTTAAGCGATCTCCAGCCCGGCACGTTTCCCTCTAGCTGTGCCTCCTGCTGCTCCGATCCCTCGTTCGCCACGAATTGCAGAGTAAACACAGCGGAGCTGTTGCTTAGAAGATTCAAACACACCCAGGCATTAGTGTGTTTATTTAACAGTGTTTATTCAAGCAGTAAAACAATACAGCACTTCAGACTTTCCCTGGACAGCTAGCGTTCATGGCTGCTTTCCCTTCGGAGAAAAAGACAAACAGGCAGTGGAGTCAGACCACTCCCTCCTCCCTCTAGTCACGCCTCAGGAATTGAGAGACGTCACACAGAACTCTTTAACCCTGTGAGTTCTGAAACCATTCACAAATACTCTTTCCTCCCACCTCTAGGCTTGTAACCGTATTAAGTTTTAGTCTTTTCCTCATTTGCCAAGCCAGAAGTTTACCACATTTATCCGCTGATTCAAATGTCTTTTGTCTCATTTGTTTAATTTTCCATTCTATTTCCTGATTCATCAATTCCATATATTGTGTTTGATAAAGCTTGATTTCTCTCAAGATCTCTTGGGACTTTGGTTTGGATCTTAATTTCCTTTACCCATCTTTTATCTTCTCCAAAATCTTGTCTTTTTTCTCATTTTGAGTTCTCTTTTTAATTGCATTTTGTTGTATCAAAAATCCTCTCATAATGGCTTTACTTGCGTCCCAAATTACTCTTTTTTCAACATTAGTATTCATATTTATTTCAAAATAGTCTCTCAAAGTTTTTGGGGCCTTTTTATAAACTTCTTCATCTCTAAACAAGGTGTCATTCATCCTCCATCTGAAGGTGCCATAGTTTCATCTCCATTTTTACTGGATTATGGTCGGAGCAAGTTTTTGGGCAGATTTCCACCTTTTTTATCTTTGATGGCATTCCTCTAGTAACCCAAATTTGGTCGATTCTGGTCCATGTCATTTTAGATTCAGAAAAGAAGGTTCCCTCTCTTTCAAGAGGATTCTTTGTTCTCCATATGTCAATTATGTCCATATTATCAGTCATTTCAAAAAAGGTTTTTGGTAGTCTTCCATCCTTGGTAAGTATTTGTCTTTGTGCTTTATCCATGTTTGTTGAAACCACTCTATTCATGTCCCCCATCATTATCAAGTTATAATCCAAATAGTCTAACAAAATCTCATGCAACTTCTTAAAGAATTCCGATTTCCCCTCATTAGGTGCATAAACTCCAACAATCAAAAATTTCTCTCCTTGGGCTTGAATTTCAATTGCCAAAAATCTTCCTTGTTCATCTTTAAACACAAATTTTGGTACCAATTTTTCTTTTGCATATATTACTTCTCCTCTTTTTTTGACTCTGTCAGATGAGATGAATTCTTATCCCAGTCTTTTATTCACTAATAATTTCCTGTGCAGCCTTGTAACGTGTTTCTTGTAAGCAAATCAAGTCCAATTGTTCTTTCTTCAATATATGAAAAACCGATTTCCTCTTTCGAGGCATGTTCAGACCATTGCAGTTCCAGCTTAGAAGTTGCAGAGCCATGTTGAGACTATTTACTTCCTCCAACTGCTCCAAGTCCAATGATCCTTTTCCTGGTATTACCAGTTCAGTTCCCCTCCGGATTCCACCTCCTTTTGAAGGTCTTCTTTGTGGTCTCTCAAAAACTTGTCTTTATCACTCAATGATCTTATTCTTATCTTCCTTCCTTTGAACTTAAAAGATAGGCCTTGTGGATATTCCCACCTGAAGAATATCTTATTTTTCTTCAATAGAATGACCAGGTCTTTATAGTCTGCTCTTACATCCAAAATGTGCTTTGGGATGTCTTTATAAATCTCCACAAAAGAATTCTCAATCTCCAGTGTTCTTTGGTAGTGCAGGTTCAGAATTTTATCTCTTTCTTCTTTAGTTCTTAATGTTATCAAACAATCTCTTGCTTTATTTTTTCCTTTGACTTGTACCAAGCCTAAATGCAGTCAATATCTTAAATTCTTATTCCTCCAGGTCCTGTTGCCAAAAGTCCGAAAATTCTTTTGTTAAGAAGTCCACCAGGTTATCTTTTTCACTTTCTGGAACTGACCTCAACCTTAAATTTCTCTCTTTTCTTTGCAATTCGATCATAGACAAGGTCAGGTCGTGGTCCTCCAATCTCTTGATGACCGGTGGTATCCTCTCCTGAGTGGCAACAGCAATTTCTTTCGCTTCCTCAGCAATCTTTCGGGTTGTGGCCAAGTCCTCCAAAAGCCTTACAATAGTCTCTGTGTTAGAATTTACCTTCTTCCCCAGGTCATTTTTTTGAGACTTCAGCCACTTGTTTGTTAGTTTCCACAACTTGTTTATTTGTCTTAGTACCCTGCTTCGTTAAATTTTCTAAAGATGCATTAATTTTGCTAAGAGCTTGTGCCAAAGTATCTTCTGTAGACATTGCTCTTACTTTTGGTTGAGAGGCAGCAGCTGTTCCTATGCCACCGGACGTTGAGGCTCTACGCTGGATGGGAACTGTCAGTTTTGTATTGTCTACCGGATCTTAGACTTGTTTTTTCTTCAAATTTCCCCTTCTCTTTATCCATAACACTCTCATTCAGAGCCAAGGTCACGTCCCACTCTTGCGCTTTTGTTTCCCAAAGGAAAATTCCACTAAGTCTTGTTACAGTAGCTTTGTTATTTATGTTGCCAGAAAGTCTCCACTAGGGGCGGGTAAGACACCAGCCTCCTTTTAAAATCAGTATTTCTCTAAAATCCCCCTTTCCAGTTAGCCACAGTTTCAAATTGTTAGCAATGCTATTTTGTAATAAAGTCCCTCCAACAGCAATGTAACTTATACAGAGTTAATGCAACAATTGTTCCCAATGTGCTGACAGTTCACTGTTCAGTGTTCAATTCCCTTATCTAGGCAGTCCGACTCCAGAGATCAAGGATATCTTTTTTCCTTTCAGATCAAACCTTTCTTGCAGGCAAAGAAAAGTTCAGTTTCCACCCCCCTCCGCTCCTGCACAACGGGGGGATCTACTTTCAAACGATAGATTTTTAACTTTAAAAGTTCTTGTCTTTAGTTGCAGCTTACAGTCACTTTGTTTTAAACATCTGCAGCTCGGAAAGGCAGACTTCCTTTTTGTACCTTTCCCGTGTTAGTTCCCAAATTCTTACAGTTTTCCCCCAAATTCAGTCTATTTATTCCTACTCACGAGTAGTTGCTTTAAGTCCGAATTCTTTTAGAAGAAATCAGCGCTCTCCGATCATGGCGGTGCGGCTTCACTCCACAGGCTGTAGCTGACCCTCAGCACCGCGCCACTCACCCACCACCGCTCCGAAGCCTTTAAAAAGGCTCCTTTGCGGTTTAGGGGGGGCTCAAAAGGTGCCCACCGGATCTTCTTGTTCACAGGATTCTGCTCCTGTGATTTTTTAATGGTCCCCGCTTCGCCGTAGCGGCAGGACCCGAACCCGCGGAGCAGACTTCCCCCGGAGCTCCGAGGCAAGTCCGCCATTAATCGCTGGCGCTGACCGGAAGTCGGTTTGGGAAAATATCAGTCAGTTAAAATACATTACATGTGTCTTAATTTTAACTAAACAAAGGAAAACTGGAAGACAGCCCAGAGTCCTGGAAGGTAAGACAGTGGAATGAAATAGGGCCTTCTGAGGAGGGACTGCACCGAAAACAATTGAGGGACAACAACAAGAAGAGCACAATTTTCATCATGCATGTTAATTTACATATAGATCTGTTAAATAGGATGAATGTTGCATGCCAGTGGCTGTCAAGACAAGATAAAGGATTAAGATCGGGATGATATTGGGAATAAATAAAAGAGAAAAGTAGGAACAAGAACCCCCCCCCAAATAATCTCATCAATCTTTGACTTTTGTCTTCTTGGTTTCTCTGTTGTTATTCTGTCTCTCACAGCTACAATAAACTTACCATTAATATTGTGGACTAGGCATTTCTTCGTCAGAGGGTAAAAACCCAAATTTAGCAGGGGATCAAATACTTCCGGTCGGCGCCAGCGTTTAATGGCGGTCCTTACTTCGAGCTCTGAAGCAGGACTGCTCCGCGAGTTCGGGTCTGACCCGCTACGGCGAGCGGGGGACCCCTAAAATCACAGGCGCAGAAGCCTGCGAACAAGGAGACTCGGTGGTCACCTTTTGCGCCCCCCGGTACTATGAAAGAGCCTTTTTAAAGGCTCCGGAGCCGCATCGGGTGTGAGCGCGGTGCTGAGAGTCGCCACCCAGCCCGTGGAGCGAAGCCGCGTCGCCATGAACGGAGAGCGCCGCTTCCTTCCTGAAATTGAAAATTGAATGCAACACCCGTGAGTAAGATCGAGGGACTGAACGGGGCACTAAATTTTGAAATTTGGCTGAAAATGGGAAAGGCATAAACTAAGGAAGTCTGCCTCCCCGAACTGCATGATAAACAAAGCAACGAAAGAGCAAGCTGTATTTGAAAGAAAATATTTTTTTAAAGCTGTCAAACCTGACATCGGACTTAGATCCCCCCCGGACAGGCAGGAGAAGGGGGGAAGAAAATTGGACACTGTTAACCTGCGTAAAAATAATCGGATGGAAAAAGATCTTTCACTGCCAAATCCCCCAGGTCGGGCTGTCTGAGTAAGGCACCGGGAAAGCGAACTGTCAGTTCAGACTGGATACAAAGTGGGGGTTTGTCTGAAACAAAGTTACTGGACTTTAGTGTTACTGGACTTTAGTGTAACTATCTTGCTGAACTTTTGGTTACATTGAAAAAAGTGGATTTACAGTGCGGACTCTTGAACTTTTTGTTCATTGCTCTATGTTTCTTTGCATCTTTGTCTTTCTTTCCCATTTGGATACAATTGAATGCTCCCTCTAGAGCAGTGTTTCCCAACCGGTGTTCCGCGGCACACTAGTGTGCCGCCGGACGTTGCCTAGTGTGCCGTGGGAGGGAGGCGGGCGAGTCGGGCTAATCCTCCGACGAGCTCCACCTCCAGACCCATTGCTCAAATCCTTTAACCCAGGAGGGCGGGGAGAAAGGTGGGAAAAAAGAAGGGGAAGAGAAAATATTTTTTTTTAAAAAGGAAAGAGAGGGAAAAAAGCGAGGGATGGAGGAAGGGGAATAAACAGAAGGGGAGGACAATGAAGAGGGGCGGGGCTTGGCAGGCAGCAGATAACTGGGGAGGGGCGCGGCTGGCGGCGGCTCAAGGCAGGAAGGGAGGAGCTGCCTCGCGGAGAGTCTTGGGCTGCAGAGATTTCCCGTTCAGGAGCGCGGGAGGCCACGCCGTGGATGGGAATCTCCTCCTCCTCCTCTTCCTCCTCCTCCTCCAGGAGAGAGGGTGGTCCGCCCCACCGAGTCGGGCGTGCTCAAGCGTGGGAGCCTATAGTTAGAGCTCAGCTCCTTTTCTTGCCTTCCCCGCCCCCCCCACAGAGCACATTTTCCTCGCCCCCCCAACCCCCGCATGTAGAATAGAAGCCCTCCAGCCTCCACGGTGCACAAACTCTCCCCTCTGCAACGAAGCGCTTTGTTGCATATCTTTGGTGAGGTTTTTAGGCAGTCTTGGTGCACCTTAAATCAGCGCTAATTGCGCCTGGACGCAGTATTTACTTCCGAGTAGGCCCCCTTCCCCCCCGTAGCACCTGACGTTGCTATTCGTATCATCAGGTTTGTTTGTTGATAATTTAATTGTTTTAAAAGCATCATGCTAAAGAGCTCTCTCCCACCCCCAGACCCTTGGGCAAAACAGAAACACACACATACACAAACACAGAGATTGAGCCCTGCAGGTTTTATGAAATGAATGGATTCTGAATGCCTGTTTCAGTGGCTTGTCCGCCTTAGGCTGCTGGGCCAGACACCTGTTACACGGTGCAGTCCGTAAGCTGTGAGCGCTGCTACCTGCCGCCGAGACCACGTAACGACAGTCTTGAAAGACCTACATTGGCTCCCAGTACCTTTCCGAGCACAATTCAAAGTGTTGGTGCTGACCTTTAAAGCCCTAAGCAGTTTCGGTCCAGTATACCTGAAGTAGCGTCTCCGCCACCATCGTTCAGCCCAGACACTGAGATCCAGTGCCAAGGGCCTTCTGGCAATTCCCTCACTGTGAAAAGTGAGGTTACAGGGAACCAGGCAGAGGGCCTTCTCAGTAGTGGCGCCCGCCCTGTGGAATGCCCTCCCATCAGACATCAAAGAGATAACCATTACCTTCTATGCTGTTACTATTTTTTTATTTTTTTTTACATAAGTAAAAACTGACCTTTCCCCATCTGGCATGGTGGTGTGCCTCGAGATTTTTTTCATGAAACAAGTGTGCCTTTGCCCAAAAAAGGTTGGGAAACACTGCTCTAGAGGGTTTAAAGAGGAACTGTTACATTGAGAAAGAAACAGTGGGATTTTCCACTTGTAAACTTTTCCTGTGAGAGCGACCTTGAGGACATGAGTGGCCCAGCAGATGAGATAGCAACCAGATCTAAAGCAAAATTAGCACAAAAGAAAAGGGGCTCAATATCAGGCACAACACCAGCTGCACAGGAAAAGGCAACAACAACATCTATGGATTCTATGACACAGGCACTGTTCAAAATAAACCAATCTTTGGAAGCACTGACAAAGTTGTCCACAGAAAATTCCAAAAAAATGACAGAACTGACAGCAAGATTGGACTTGAATACTGCAAGTGTGACATCTAACACAGATTCTATTAATAAATTAATTCAAGAAAGTTCTGAAACACGAAAGATTGCTGAAAGTGCAAAAAACACTGCAGAGGAGACAAGGGAAAAATTTGTGCTGATTGTAAAAAAAGTGAATGAACATGATGCAACTTTGGCCTTAATGGAACTACAGAGGAAAGAGAAAAATCTGAAATTAAGATTGGTTCCTGAAAGTGAGGGGGACAGCCTTGTGGAATTCCTTACAGAGAACTTTGCGGAATTTTGGCAAGAAGAATGGGGGGAAGAAGATGAGTTTGAAATAACAACAGCTCTTCGGCTGGGCAGGAGGCAGGGCAAGAAACCAAGGGATTGTCTAATTACACTGAGATCCAAGGAAGAAAGAGATAAAATATTGAACCTGCATTACCAAAAGACACTGTTGATCCAGAATTGTCAAATACAGATCTTTAAAGACATCCCTAAATACATCTTAGAGGTGAGAACCCTCTACAAAGATTTGGTCGACCTGCTGAAGAAAAATACCATACCCTTCAGGTGGGAGTTCCCACAAGGACTATCCTTTAATTTCAAAGGAAGGAAGATTAAATTAAGAACAATTCAAGACAAAGAACAGTTTCTGGAGAAATACTCAGAAGACCTGCAGAAAGGAACTGTAGGAGAGAAAGAACCAACAGACATTGCAAATCTATCATTCGGACTTTTGCCACCACCATCGGAGGAAGAACAAAAGCTTGGAGCAGTCGGAGGAATAGGTACCTAATAACAAAATGTCTCTGCAACTTCTTAGCTGGAACTGCAACGGTTTGAACCTTCCCCGAAAAAGACGTCAAGTTTTTCATATTTTGAAGAGAGAACAATTAGATTTAACATGTTTGCAAGAAGCTCATATTGCCAGGATACACAGGAAACTCTTGATAAATAAGAGAATTGGTCAGGAATTTATCTCATCAGACAAAGTTAAGAAAAGAGGCGAGGTGATCTATGCAAAAGAAAAATTGGCCCCAAAATGATATTTAAAGACGAACAAGGAAGATACCTGGCAATTGAAATACAAATTCAAGGAGAAAAAATCTTGATAGTTGGAGTTTATGCGCCAAATGAAGGGAAGGCCAAATTTTTTAAGAAGTTGCATGAGACCCTAATGGACTTTTTAGACTATAAAATCGTAATGATGGGAGATATGAATGGAGTTGTCTCAACAAACATGGACAAAGCACAGAGACAAGTGATTTCTAAAGAAGGGAGATTACCAAAGACTTTTTTTGAAATGACTGAAACTATGGACTTTATTGATATTTGGAGAACAAGGAACCCTCTTGAGAGAGAGGGAACTTTTTTCTCTGAAGCAAAAATGACATGGACAAGAATTGACCAAAAAACTTAACAATGGAAGAAAGAGAGAGATTTCAGAGTGAAACAGGTTTGGAAATAACGAAAAAAGTGAAATACCTGGGGGTGAACCTAACATCTAAGAATGTGAACTTATTTAAGGACAATTATGAAAAGTGTTGGACAGAAGTAAAGAAAGATCTAGAAATATGGTCTAGGTTGAGACTTTCCTTGTTAGGCCGAATTGCTGTTATTAAGATGAATGTATTGCCTAGAATGTTATTTCTATTTCAGACGTTACAGATTTTGGACAAGATGGACTGCTTTAAGAAGTGGCAGAAAGATATATCTAAATTTGTCTGGCAGGGCAAAAAGCCCAGAATAAAATTTAAGATTTTAACTGATGCAAAAGATAGAGGGGGATTTGCCCTGCCGGACTTAAGACTCTATTATGAATCAGCAGCTTTTTGCTGGTTGAAACACTGGCTACTTCTTGAAGACACAGACATTTTGGATTTGGAAGGGTATGATAATAACTTTGGTTGGCACGCATATCTATGGTATGACAAGGTAAAGGTGCATAAAAGTTTTAAAAACCATATTGTCAGGAAAGCATTATATAATGTTTGGATTCGATATAAAGATTTGTTGGAAAGCAAAACTCCCAGGTGGTTGTCACCAATGGAAGCTAAGGCGGTGAAAAAACTTAATATGGACTCTAAATGGCCAAAATATTATGAAATTTTAGAACAAGATGGTGAGAAGTTTAAACTTCAGAGTTATGAGAAATTAAAGTCCAAAGTTCGAGATTGGTTGCACTACCATCAGATAAATGAGATATTTAAGCAGGACAGGAAAATAGGATTTCAGAAGGAGAGGTCAAAAATAGAAACAGAATTGTTAGAACCCAATACAAAAAATATGTCAAGAATGTATAACTTGCTGTTGAAATGGAATACACAGGATGAAACGGTGAAATCAGCTATGATTAAATGGGCACAAGATATTGGTCATGACATTATGTTTGCTGACTGGGAACAGTTATGGACCACTGGCGTTAAATTTACGGCATGTAATGCCTTAAAAGAAAACATAATGAAAATGATCTATAGGTGGTACATGACCCCAGCCAAGCTTGCAAAAATTTACCATTTGCCCAATAATAAATGCTGGAAGTGTAATGAGACTGAAGGTATTTTCTATCACTTTTGGTGGACCTGCCCGAGGATTAAAGCCTTTTGGGAAATGATCTATAACGAAATTAAGAAAGTCCTAAAGCGGACTTTTCCTAAGAAACCTGAGGCTTTTCTCCTGGGCATGGTTGGCCAATTGGTGTCAAGGAAGGACAGGACGTTTTTTATGTATGCTACTACAGCAGCAAGAATCCTTCTGGCAAAGTATTGGAAGACGAAAGAACTACCTACTCTGGAAGAATGACAGACGAAGGTGATTGACTTTATGGGACTGGCGGAGATGACCGGCAGAATCCGTGACCAGGGGAAAGACAGTGGAAGAAGATTGGAAGAAATTTAAAATATATCTTAAAAATTGTTGTAAAATTGAGGAATGTTAAGATGTCAAGGGGTAAGAAGAAGAGAATTACAGCTGTAATTAATAATTTTAAGGAAATCTAATGAAAGAGAATTAAATAGATAAATTGACTAAAGGGTTGCTAAAGAATTGCAAAATAAGGATGCAGTGAAAGGGAGGTATGGGGAAGTCGGATTTTAATGTTCTGTATGTTTGTGTTTTGTGTTTTGTTTGTTTCTTTTTATTATGTGTTTGAAAAATGAATAAAATTATTAAAAAAAACAAAAACAAATACTTTCCCCCCTCACTCTATTTCTTTACACTCACACACACCCCTGGCTCTCGTTTGGAGGAGGAGTGAGAGGCGGAGGCTCTTTACTTCTAGAAAGGCGTTTCCCTGGCACCTCCTTTCCTCCCAGGAGCTCCTCCTTCCACAACAACCCTGCCAGGCTGGCCGCTTGCGTTTCACCCCCTTTCCAGCACTGCATGGTTTAGTGTGGCAGCACCTGCCCTTTGGAACTCCCCGCCTCTTGCAATAAAGCACATGCCTCTTCTAGACACTTTTCTGGCACCTGCTAAAAGCATTCTTGTTTAGGCAAGCATACCCAGATGCTTAGGAAGCTGAAGTAATTTTAATCTCTTTTCATATTTTAGCTTTTCTGTGTTTTAAAGTAGGCTTGTTATTTTTTATTGATTTTACTGCTGTGGTGTTGTTGTTGTTTTTGTATTGGTAAACAACTTTGCAGGTTGTTTAAAATAAATTTTATGAAATAAATAATAAATATAAATAAAATAACACAAGCCAAAACACAATGCATTCTGTAGATTTAAGCATCTCTCCACAGTGGCCTACTTGTTATCGGAGGCCCAGAATCCACAATCCTTTGTAAGAAAATATGAAATAAAGTCAAAACATTTTTGTAGGCAAAAAAAAGAATAAGTCAATATTGGGGAAGTGACAAAAACTTTTCCACACCAGGTACCCCCTGACCTTGTTATGCCACTACCCGGGGTGCAGGGTGTTATTCTAAAGCACCAAAGCTGCAGCAAGCAAAGGCAGCACAGTCTGCTGCTTGTGGCTGGAAAGCCAAACAGGATGTTTGTGACTGTTGCCATGGGAACAAAGGGGCAGTCCATTCTGTACTGAGCACCGGATGTTAGCTCAGTGGGTATGTCATATGACCTGTACAGGATGTACATGGGTGGAGTTTTGAGTCTCTCTCTGTTTGTTGAAGAGAGCAGACATGTTTACTGGATGACTGCTGAAAGACACAAATAAAGGACATGTAGATACGTTTCTGTCTGTGTCTGATTCCCCTCCCTGGGGATATGCAGGGAGGAGGAGAGGAGGAGAAGCAGTTGGTGTGTTTTCCTCACAGCCTGAGGAAAATCGCCGGAACGGACCTCGTGTTGTTTATCCTGCCGGGAGACGCCGGAGGGAGGTCTAAGGAATTCAGCCGGTGCCTGAATAGATAGGCACATACCGATGAGACGGTAGCAGATTTCCAACATTGGTAGCAGAGGATGGTTCCTGTTTTCATCGCCCTCTGCATCAAGAAGTGGCTTCCATGGATGCCTGACCTGAGAAAGCTGATTCTCTGCAGCCAGTAGCTGACCAGAGCAAGCTGGAGGCAAAAGCCACGGAGCCCAGGTATGTGCTTTTCGGGCTTAGAAGAGTGGATGCAGATTGAGTTATTTCTCTGCTTCGAGGGAGCAGCGTATGGGAAACAGCTCCAGTTAAAAGTGAAACCGCATACCAAACATTCCTGTGGTTTCTTCTCCAAGGGATTGGAATGTGCTGTTGCTAAGCGACGCCTTTCAGTGAAGGCTAATCCTCACAGAGGAGAAGTGAAAGTTAAAATGGAATGTTTTGGCTACAAAGTCTGAGGAGCTCTTGGAAATTTCCAACGCAGCCAGCGTTGAGAGCTGCCAGGTGCACAGAGTGTAAACAAGCCAACTATTGGATTTTAGAGGCTTGTGTTTTAAAGAGTCAATGCAAGGACTCAAGATGGATGCCAAGAAGGGGGGAGCCCTGCCTTCTCCGCCCCTTTTGACCAGTGACAATTATGCATCTTGGTCTATTAAGATGAAGGCCCTGCTGCAGAATCAGAGACTGTTTGACGTGATTGAGAACCCCATTCCTGCAGCGCCAACGCGTGCTTGGGAGTCACAGGATGTGAAGGCCAGAACTGCTATAATCTTGTGTGTGTCAGATTCGCAATTGATCCACATACAAGGCTTAGAGCACGCGAGAGATGTTTGGAACACGCTGAGAAGGACACATCAGAGAGATGCAGGTTCTTCAGCGTTGCTGTATTTTGAGAAGCTGACCAACCTGAGGCTTGCGCCTGATGGAGATGTTCAAGCACACCTGACGGAAATGAAATTTCTGCGTCAACAGATGGTGGAACGCAATTTCCGTCTGCAGGAGGAAGTGTTTTGCTTCATGGTGATCAACAGCCTGAATCGGACTTACAAAACGGTTGCCAGTCAGCTGGGGTCTCTCCCAGCAGCTGATCTAACGTCGGAGAGGGTCTTTGCCGTTGTTCTTTGTGAACATGACAGACTTGCCGCCCTGGAAGTCAAGGACAGGGGGAGGGAAGAACGGAGTTCTAACACCCCCACAGCTCAAGCTACTGGAGGAGATGCTGTAGCTATGAACGTTGTCCGATGCTACAATTGTGACCAGACTGGGCATCTACAGCGGAACTGTACGAAGCCACGTCGGAAGAAAGGAGCCAAGGCGAGCTCCACAAAGTCTGAGGCGTCAGACAAAGGTCACACCAAGCCAAAGGCAAAGACTGCAAAGGCTTTGATGTCGCTAAAAGCCACACCAGAAGCGGGGAATTTCTTTGTTTTGGATACTGGAGCCACAGTTCACATGACGGGACACAGAGGACTGTTTTCTACGTTTAAAAAGCAAAGCTTCGCTGTGCAACAAGCCAACGGTCAAGAACTGGAAGCGACCGGAATTGGGACTGTGTATCTTAAAAGTCTGAACTTGACTATAAACAATGTTTATTTGGTTCCAGAATTGAAGTTCAATCTGCTCAGCGCTTCACAGATTGCCAAGAAGGGACTAAAACTGTCCTATGATGATGAGAAATGCGAGATCTACAAAGATGGAGAGCTGTATCTTTCTGCCAAAGAGAAAGATGGACTGTATTTGTTGACTTTTGATCAAAGTGATTACATGGAATGTAATTCTTGTGATTCTAACGTGATCTCTTTTGCAGGTGTAGCTGAGAAAGACGTCAAGCAGGTCACCTCGAGGGGCAAAAGAGCATTTCAGCGGGTGTATGCTGATGTGATTGGTCCTTTAGAACCATCTAGAGGCAATGCAAAGTATTACCTAATATGTGTTGATTCTTTTACAGGTTTTGTCTGGATTTATCTTTTGGATAGACCGAAAGAAGCCTTAGAAAGGTTTAAAGAGTTTTGTGACAAGGTTAAAAATATGCATGGTGCTGACATAGATTGTCTTTGCACAGATGAGAAGCCAATTTTTCTTTTACAGGAGTTCCAGAGGTTCCTGATACATGGGTGGAGTTTTGAGTCTCTCTCTGTTTGTTGAAGAGAGCAGACATGTTTACTGGATGACTGCTGAAAGACACAAATAAAGGACATGTAGATACGTTTCTGTCTGTGTCTGATTCCCCTCCCTGGGGATATGCAGGGAGGAGGAGAGGAGGAGAAGCAGTTGGTGTGTTTTCCTCACAGCCTGAGGAAAATCGCCGGAACGGACCTCGTGTTGTTTATCCTGCCGGGAGACGCCGGAGGGAGGTCTAAGGAATTCAGCCGGTGCCTGATCAGATAGGCACATACCGATGAGACGGTAGCAGATTTCCAACATGGGGCATGGGGGTCCCTGTTCAGATCATGCCTGATGGGGGAGACCCCCAAGTCAGGGAGCAGAGGGTCCTCCCTTGTCCTCTCTGCCAAGCCGGGGGGGGGGGAGATCGCAGGAGGTCTGCAGCTCTGCTCTTCCTTGGGATCCAGATGCTGCCTTCATTTGGGGGGGGCTTTGAGTCAAGAAAATAAACCCCCTTCAGTTTTATAAAGCTAATAAAAGTTATACAAAAAGAAGAGAAAAAGTCAACACACGGAGGCCCCATCCGAGTTCACAGTGCACAGCAGGATCAGGTTCCTTTAAGGAGTCCAGTGCTGCGCGATGGATCAGTGAGTTGTCTGACATTGGCAGGGCATCCAGATCACAACTGGTTTTAGACCTTTTGAGCTGCCAATACATCGCGGTGGCCGGGGAGCTGTGACCTATTCCTAGCTCAAATTGCCTGCAGATGACAAAAGCGTAGACAGGCAGGCAGGTGGGGGAGCCCAAAAAGGTGCTCCCCTTCTCCATCTCCATCTGCCTGCCTGCCTCCCCCCACCCCCTAGCTGAGGAAGCCCCAATTCCTCTCGGGCTCCATCCATCCAGGTCCCCATCTCCCCTCCCCTGGGACTCACCAGATCTCTCGGAGGTCCCTGGGAGGGAGCGCTCAGAGGTTGTGGGGAGGGATGCGGGAGACAGCCGGACCAGGTCAACCGTCCATCTTCCCCCTTCCATCCTCGCTAGCTTTGCAGGATCCGTCTCTTTCATCCTTCCTGAGGAGTCAAGGAGCCAAAACAAGCTGGAGGGTCCTGGGAGAGAGGAAGAAGCAAAGGAAGCCTCAGAGGCCCTGCAGGGATTCTCCTGCCCTAGATATTCTCCTGCCCCTGGAGAAGCACAAATGGGGCAGCCCCTTCCCAACAGAAGCCCCACTTTGAAACATCTCCTGTCATTCCAGTTTCCCCTGTTTGCTAATCACCCCACTTCGTAAGGCTGGCAGGGTCTGTCCAGTAGTGACCTCAAGGTAGAACCCCTTGAACTCAGTGGGGCTTATGGACACAACTTGGTGCCAAAACCAGTCGCCTTCCTGTCCCTAAGCCTGAAAACTGCAACATCAGAGCATGGGCAGAAAACAGACGAGTAGCTAATACATGTAAGTGGCCCCATGCTTGGTGCTTTCGATGGAGAGTCCTGTTGACGTTCTTTGAGCTCTCTCATCGCAAGCCAGGCAGGTGTTGCGGCCATATTTGCCTCTTACATGGGGACCAAATCTTTGGGGAAGCTTTTCATCTCCAATTGGTAGGAAAGAGGGTTCATTAACCTGCTGGTGGGGGGAGGTGGCTTTTCAGCCCATAAATTCAACTCATGCTGGAATATCTGGTGGGCTGGATCTGGAGCACAAAGGGTCAAGTTCTACTTGCATGAGCCCTTGTGTTCCTTCTTCAAACTTATTAAGCAGGAACGTCAGAGGTCCAATCTGAGAGTATTTCATTCTGGGCTTCTTATGGCAGAGCACAGAAGACATGCAATCAATTCTTTTCAGTTCTGTCATGTAGGTCCTTCCCTAGATTCCTCAAGTGCAAGGACCTAAGAAACCTCATCAGGAGGGCTTTAAACTGACTAATGTGGGGGAGGGAGACAGTGCTCCTGAAGGTCTATCAATTGATGAAGATGATCATCCAAATGTCATAGACCAAATGGAGCAAGCAGCACGCAGACCTAGTGGTGGGAGGAAAAAATCCTTAAATAAGAGACACGGGGGAATGATTAATGGACTTCAATGTCTGTACACTAATGTGCAAAGCATGGGAAATAAACAAGATGAGCTTGAGCTCTTGGTACAGCAAACTAAATATAACATAATAGGCATCACTGAAACGATTGGAATGTAATAATGGAGGGATACAATCTATTTCAGAGAAACAGACCAGACAAGAAAGGAGGAGGAGTGGCGTTATATGTCAGGGATGTGTATACCTGTGAAGAGATCCAAGATTTAGAACCTCAAAGCCAAAGTGAGAGCATTTGGGTCAAATTTAAGGGAGAAAAGAATAACAGGGACCTCATTGTGGGAGTTTACTATAGATCCCCAAGCCAAACGGAGGACATAGATGATGCCTTCCTGGAACAGATGGCCAAGCATGCAAAAGGAAGGGAGATAGTAGTAATGGGGGACTTCAATTACCCGGATATTTGCTGGATGTCGAACTCAGCCAAGAGCATAAGGTCAAACAGATTCCTCACTGGCCTTGCAGACAACTTCATTGTCCATAAAGTGGGAGAAGCAACAAGAGGAACAGCCATTTTAGATCTGGTCCTAACCAATGTTGATGACCTGGTTAGTGGGGTAGAAGTGGAAGGATCATTAGGCGCGAGTGATCATGCTCTTCTGAAGTTTACTATACAGCGGAAAGGAGCAGCCAAGCATACTAGGACTAAATTTCTTGACTTTAAGAAAGCCGACTTCATAAAACTTAGGGAAGTGCTGGGTGAGATCCCATGGACAGTAATACTAAAAGGAAAGGGAGTTCATGATGGCTGGGAGTTTGTTAAGAGGGAGATAGTAAAAGCACAACTTCAGGCAATACCAATAATAATAATAATAATAATAATAATAATAATAATAAATTTTATTTATATCCCGCCCTCCCCAGCCGAAGCCGGGCTCAGGGCGGCTAACAACAATCAACAATCAAACAATCAGATATTCACACATTCTAAAAATATTTCATTGTAAAAATCAATCAAAATCAAATTAATGGCAACTAGTTAAGCAAGATTCTAAGCAGGTTGCCAGAGGAGGGAGTCAGGCTGCGCCCTGACCAAAGGCCTGGTGGAACAACTCTGTCTTGCAGGCCCTGCGGAAGGATGTCAGGTCCCGCAGGGCCCTAGTCTCTTGTGACAGAGCGTTCCACCAGATTGGAGCCGCAGCCGAAAAGGCCCTGGCTCTAGTTGAGGCCAGCCTAACCTCTCTGAGGCCTGGGACATTGAGGATGTTATTATTTGCAGACCGTAGGTTTCTCTGTGGGGCATACCAGGAGCCCCAATGAGACGGAAACATGGAAGGTGCCTAAAGAAGCCAGGGTGGCTATCTAAAGAACTTTTAACTGAGTTAAGATTAAAAAAGGATGTGTACAAAAAATGGAAAAGGGGGGAAACCACCAAAGAGGAATTCAAACAAATAGCCAGCATGTGTAGACACCAAGTCAGAAAAGCTAAAGCACAGAATGAACTCAGGCTTGCTAGAGAGGTGAAAAGCAACAAAAAAGGCTTATATGGGTATGTTAGTAGCAAAAGGAAGAACAAAGAAACCGTGGGGTCACTCAGAGGAGAAGATGGTGAAATGCAAACCGGGGACACAGAAAGGGCTGAACTCCTCAAAGCCTTCTTTGCCTCAGTCTTCTCCGATAAAGAAAACAATGCCCGACCTGAAGAATTTGGAGCAAATGATTCAGCAGAGGAAACACAGCCCAGAATAACTAAGGAGATAGTACAAGAATACTTGGCTAGTTTAGATGTATTCAAGTCTCCAGGGCCAGATGAACTGCATCCAAGAGTATTAAAAGAACTGGCAGATGTGATCTCAGAACCACTGGCAGTCATCTTTGAGAATTCCTGGAGAACAGGCGAAGTCCCGGCAGACTGGAGGAGGGCAAATGTTGTCCCTATTTTCAAAAAGGGGAAAAGGGAGGACCCAAATAATTACTGCCCAGTCAGTCTAACATCAATACCAGGGAAGATTCTGGAGCAGATCATTAAGCAAACAGTTTGTGAGCGCCTAGAAAGGAATACTGTGATCACCAATAGTCAGCATGGATTTCTGAAAAATAAGTCATGTCAGACTAACTTGATCTCATTTTTTGACAGAATTACAACCCTGGTAGATGAAGGGAACACAGTGGATGTAGCCTACCTTGATTTCAGCAAGGCATTTGACAAGGTGCCCCATGATATTCTTGTAAAGAAGCTGGTAAAATGCGGACTTGACTATGCTACCACTCAGTGGATTTGTAACTGGCTGACTGACCGAACCCCAAGGGTGCTCATCAATGGTTCCTCTTCATCCTGGAGAAGAGTGACTAGTGGGGTGCCACAGGGTTCTGTCTTGGGCCCAGTCTTATTCAACATCTTTATCAACGACTTGGATGATGGACTCAAGGGCATCCTGATCAAATTTGCAGATGACACCAAACTGGGAGGGGTGGCTAACACCCCAGAGGACAGGATCACACTTCAAAACGACCTTGACAGATTAACTGGGCCAAAACAAACAAGATGAATTTTAACAGGGAGAAATGTAAAGTATTGCGCTTGGGCAAAAAAAATGAGAGGCACAAATACAAGATGGGGGACACCTGGCTTGAGAGCAGTACATGTGAAAAGGATCTAGGAGTCTTGGTTGACCACAAACTTGACATGAGCCAACAGTGTGACGCGGCAGCTAAAAAAGCCAATGCAATTCTGGGCTGCATCAATAGGAGTATAGCATCTAGATCAAGGGAAGTAATAGTGCCACTGTATTCTGCTCTGGTCAGACCTCACCTGGAGTACTGTGTCCAGTTCTGGGCACCACAGTTCAAGAAGGACACTGACAAACTGGAACGTGTCCAGAGGAGGGCAACCAAAATGGTCAAAGGCCTGGAAACGATGCCTTATGAGGAACGGCTAAGGGAGCTGGGCATGTTTAGCCTGGAGAAGAGGAGGTTAAGGGGTGATATGATAGCCATGTTCAAATATATAAAAGGATGTCACATAGAGGAGGGAGAAAGGTTGTTTTCTGCTGCTCCAGAGAAGCGGACACGGAGCAATGGATCCAAACTACAAGAAAGAAGATTCCACCTAAGCATTAGGAAGAACTTCCTGACAGTAAGAGCTGTTCGACAGTGGAATTTGCTGCCAAGGAGTGTGGTGGAGTCTCCTTCTTTGGAGGTCTTTAAGCAGAGGCTTGACAACCATATGTCAGGAGTGCTCTGATGGTGTTTCCTGCTTGGCAGGGGGTTGGACTCAATGGCCCTTGTGGTCTCTTCCAACTCTATGATTCTATGATTCTATGATTCTAAGGACCCTGGGCTGTCTGAGTTATGGGGTTCCTTGGGGTCCAGGTCAGCTGGCTAGTCAGGATTGTCACCTCCAGAGTATATGTCAACTAAAGGACAATAGTCTGCCTTGGATTGAGGACTTTTTGGAGGTGTTGCTGAATGTGGAAGCAGAGGAGCTGGTGATGCCACATTTTTGAATAATCTTGAGACTAATACACTGTTGGAAAACTTGCCCCCCTCGGGAGAGGCTGGCCTCTCTCCCTGCTCCCAGGGCTTGTTTACCGGTGATCTACTCTGGCTGACATCCCCGCAGTCCAGGAAGATCTTGATAGGCGACATCTCCCAGCCAGTAAGATGCACACCCCCTTCTTCCTTGCATACCAGCAGGAGAAAGAAGATAGTCAGAAAGTCTTTTACATCTTGTTTATTTCTGACTGCACAACTCTACAAAAAACATGTCCGATCAGTTCAGTCTCCTCCGAGCAAGAGACTCAGACTTCCTTCACATATGCAACAGGAAGGTCTCATATTACACACAGAACAAAGCCTTGTAATTCCTGTGAACTTCCGGGAACATTCTTTCCCACAGCTACCACATCTTGTGATGTAAACACCGAGCTGCCAGTTTGCAGCTGCGTTATACTCATATCCCAACATCCTCCCCCATATGAATCAACGTTAGCTGCCAACAAAGCTTCATCCAGAGAAGAAAACAAGCAGTTGTTATACACGTAACAATTCCCTGTTGTTTCAGTTCCACCTTTGGAACTACCTGCCACTGGTTTCACCAGTGTAACTCTCTAGTTGTCTGTTTTCCAAGGAATGAGTGCCTCTGCATTACCTTGGCTAGGGAAGGTAGTGTTACGCTTTGCAACTCCCAGTTGTGTCTTTGTCTCTGACTTAGACATACCTTTAACCTGGCTTGAGTTGTCAACTATAGTAACACATGCAACAGCTGAGTTAGCAAACTCTTGAGAGTACCTTTTGGGTGGTATGCCCTTTGTGACTCTCTCAGACCCGCGAATGAGGTGCAGATCCTCCTTGCTGACTGGTTCATCCTCTGGACTTTTGGGAGAACCACGCCCAACAGTAAACAGTGGTTCAGTCAATTCTAGTTCAACCTTAACCTGTGAAGGTCTAGACATTGTGTGTGAACCCCTCTCAATGATTGTGTCAGCAGAACTCTCTGAGCTCTCTGTGTCACTCTCAGTATCAGAATATTCACCTGCATTGTCACCAGTGGGAAATGTGTGGAGAACCTCTCTCTCCTGTCTAGGAGTGCTCTCTAGAAACTTTGTGAGAATCCCTTGACCAGATTCAGACAAAATTACTCTGTAGAGACCCTTTTCATAACCCACAAAAATGCCTTTGGCGTTCTTAACCCCTTGTGGAGTTTCCGCATTGACGTGAGATCCAAAAACCTTAAAATGTGTTACCGAAGGTTTCCTGTGGAACAGCTTCTCAAAAGGAGAGCTTTCCATACCTTTTGAAACCTTTCTCACCCAAGTGTAACAGAAAGAGGTTAAATATTCAGCCCAGAACTCATGTGGCAAATGTGAACTCAGCAATTGTGCTTTCATGCCTTTCTGTAACTCTTTCTTCACCTTTACACTCACACTCTTGTTCCATGAAGCTTCAGAGACAGCAATCTTATGCTCTATCCCTTGTCTCTCGAAGAAATCCTGAAAATCCTGTGAAAGAAAAATTGCCTTTTCATCTGTGAAAAGATAATCAATATTAGCATCATGAACAGTCTTAACCTTATCACAAAACTCTTTAAACCTTGCTAAGGTTTCTTTGGGTGATTGCAATATGTAAATCCATACATATTGAGAGTAAAAACAAAAAAAATTCCTTCCAGTAGCACCTTAAAGACCAACTAAGTCAGTTCTTGGTATGAGCTTTCGTGTGCATGCACACTTCTTCAGATACACTATTAAGAGTGTTGTTGTTGTTGTTTAGTCGTTTAGTCGTGTCTGACTCTTCGTGACCCCATGGACCAGAGCACACCAGGCACCTCTGTCCTCCACTGCCTCCCGCAGTTTGGTCAAACTCATGCTGGTAGCTTCGAAAACACTATCCAACCATCTCGTCCTCTGCCGTCCCCTTCTCCTTGTGCCCTCCATCTTTCCCAACATCAGGGTCTTCTCCAGGGAGTCTTCTCTTCTCAGGAGGTGGCCAAAGTACTGCAGCCTCAGCTTCACAATCTGTCCTTCCAGTGAGCACTCAGGGTTGATTTCCTTCAGTATGGAGAGGTTTGATCTTCTTGCAGTCCATGGGACTCTCAAGAGTCTCCTCCAGCACCATAATTCAAAAGCATCCATTCTTCGGCCATCAGCCTTCTTTATGGTCCAGCTCTCACTTCCATACATCACTACTGGGAAAACCATAGCTTTAACTATACGAACCTTTGTTGGCAAGGTGATGTCTCTACTTCTCAAGATGCTGTCTAGGCCTGTCATTGCCCTTCTCCCAAGAAGCAGGCGTCTTTTAATTTCGTGGCTGCTGTCACCATCTGCAGTGATCATTGAGCCCAAGAAAGTGAAATCTCTCACTACCTCCATTTCTTCCCCTTCTATTTGCCAGGAGGTGATGGGACCAGTGGCCATGATCTTCGTTTTTTTGATGTTGAGCTTCAGACCATATTTTGCGCTCTCCTCTTTCACCCTCATTAAAAGGTCCTTTAATTCCTCCTCACTTTCTGCCATCAAGGTTGTGTCATCTGCATATCTGAGGTTGTTGATATTTCTTCCAGCAATCTTAATTCCGGCTAGGGATTCATCCAGCCCAGCCTTTCGCATGATGAATTCTGCATATAAGTTAAATAAGCAGGGAGACAAAATACAGCCTTGTCATACTCCTTTCCCAATTTTGAACCAATCAGTTGTTCCATATCCAGTTCTAACTGTAGCTTCTTGTCCCACATAGAGATTTTTCAGGAGACAGATGAGGTGATCTGGCACTCCCATTTCTTTAAGAACTTGCCATAGTTTGCTGTGGTCGACACAGTCAAAGGCTTTTGCATAGTCAATGAAGCAGAAGTAGATGTCTTTCTGGAACTCTCTAGCTTTCTCCATAATCCAGCGCATGTTTGCAATTTGGTCTCTGGTTCCTCTGCCTCTTCTAAATCCAGCTTGCACTTCTGGGAGTTCTCGGTCCACATACTGCTTGAGCCTTCCTTGTAGAATTTTAAGCATAACCTTGCTAGCGTGTGAAATGAGTGCAATTGTGCGGTAGTTGGAGCATTCTTTGGCACTGCCCTTCTTTGGGATTGGGATGTAGACTGATCTTCTCCAATCCTCTGGCCACTGCTGAGTTTTCCAAACTTGCTGGCATATTGAGTGTAGCACCTTAACAGCATCATCTTTTAAAATTTTAAATAGTTCAGCTGGGATACCATCACTTCCACTGGCCTTGTTATTTGCAGTGCTTTCTAAGGCCCATTTGACTTCACTTTCCAGGATGTCTGGCTCAAGGTCAGCAACCACACTACCTGGGGTATACCGGACATCCATTTCTTTCTGGTATAATTCCTCTGTGTATTCTTGCCACCTCTTCTTGATGTCTTCTGCTTCTGTTAGGTCCTTTCCACTTTTGTCCTTTATTATGGAAATCTTTGTACGAAATGTTCCTTTCATATCTCCAATTTTCTTGAACAGATCTCTGGTTCTTCCCATTCTATTGCTTTCCTCTATTTCTTTGCATTGCTCGTTTAAGAAGGTCTTCTTGTCTCTCCTTGCTATTCTTTGGAAATCTGCATTCAATTTCCTGTATCTTTCGCTATCTCCCTCGCATTTTGCTTGCCTTCTCTCCCCCGCTATTTGTAAGGCCTCGTTGGACAGCCACTTTGCTTTCTTGCATTTCCTTTTCATTGGGATGGTTTTAGTTGCTGCTTCCTGTATAATGTTGCGAGCCTCCATCCATAGTTCTTCAGGCAATCTGTCCAGCAAATCTAAATCCTTAAACCTGTTCCTCACTTCCACTGTGTATTCATAAGGGATTTGACTTAGATTGTATCTTACCGGCCCAGTGGTTTTTCCTACTTTCTTCAGTTTAAGCTTGAATTTTGCTATAAGAAGCTGATGATCTGAGCCACAGTCAGCTCCAGGTCTTGTTTTTGCTGACTGTATAGAGCTTCTCCATCTTTGGCTGCAGAGAATATAATCAATCTGATTTCGATGCTGCCCATCTGGTGATGTCCATGTGTAGAGTCGTCTCTTGTGTTGTTGGAAAAGCGTGTTTGTGATGACCAGCTTGTTCTCTTGACAGAACTCTATTAGCCTTTGCCCTGCTTCGTTTTGATCTCCAAGGCCAAACTTGCCAGTTGTTCCTTTTATCTCTTGACTCCCTACTTTAGCATTCCAATCCCCTATGATGAGAAGAACATCCTTCTTTGGTGTCATTTCTATAAGGTGTTGTAAGTCTTCATAGAATTGGTCAATTTCAGTTTCTTCAGCACCAGTAGTTGGTGCATAAACTTGGATTACTGTGATGTTAAAAGGTCTGCCTTGGATTCGTATCGAGATCATTCTATCATTTTTGAGATTGCATCCCAGTACAGCTTTCGCCACTCTTTTGTTGACTATGAGGGCCACTCCATTTCTTTTACGGGTTTCTTGCCCACAGTATTAGTGACTTCCATCTCTTTGTGGCTTTGACACTTTAAGTTACAAATAATCTGTTTTCATTTATTTAATCAGTTTTTCCATGATGTCTATGAAATTTATCGAAGCACAACCAAACATTGTTTGTGGAATGGTATCTGTTTACCTTTTTGCCTGAGTATTATTATTTTTGGTTCCTCATAGGTCATTGTGTGTGTGTGTGTGTGTGTGTGTGTTTTACTTTGGGGACATGTCCATCACATATTGAAAGTCATTTTAAGCCCTTTTCCATTGTTTTCCCATTTTTTCAGTCCAGTAGTAATCTGTGGTTTTGATAATATCTTTGTATTATTTAATAATAATTCTTTCCTAAATCTGATGTCTTTGTGTCAAGTCTATTTTCATCTGACTGGTAATCTAATTTTTTGCTTTCTTTTTTATTTTTTAACCTTTTTTGTATTTTTTACAGTTCTCTTTCTATACATGTGGAGTAATTTTTTATTTAATAATATGAAAAAACAACAACAAAAACTAAGTGAAGGAAAGCAAACAAACTTAGCAGATAACAGTAATTATATGAAAATGTGATAACAATATTAAAATGAGTAAAATGCTTAACATGCTAAGATTTTATTATTTGCAGCTAATAACTCAAGGAGATTTTCTTGGGGAGGGGGCTTTTGATCCTTCCTTTTTCTAACTCCTGTCTTTTAAGTCCCCCAAAACCCTAACCCCTTACAGGATATCACTTCTACAGATGTGCAATGATGAAAAAGCAGCAACAAACCCTCAACTCAGTTCTTCGCCATCACAAGACCTGCAACAACAGAAACCAGAGTTTTCAAAATGCCCACAGCTATCTCTTTCAAAGGATATAGACTGACAGGGGAGTGGGGCTGACAAAGGGGGGAGGAGTTGAATTGCAAGGACATTTTCCCACTGTGCTCCAGGGTTGAGAAGATCACAATTGTCTCAAGATATGCAACTGATATTTAATTAGTTTTTTTTTGTATTATGTGTTATTACGTAGGAATGTTGAAATGTGTCTGACAGTGTGTTATTTCCACAAGGGGGGGCTATTTTTGTGTGTAATTGTTTTTATGTTTAATGTCTTATTTCTTACACCGCAGTGGAGGATTCTCATACATTTTATGCGTTCTAATAGACCAGGCTATTGTGTAGTCCAATGTTTAGATTGTCCCACCTGGCACTATGCCAACCTTCCCTACCCATTTTAAAAATGTGCTAAAATTTGCTTTACCAAGGAGAAGCTTCTAAGATACATGAAGGTGGATATGCTTTGGTTTAGCAGGAATGATCCCTTATAGAGTTAAATTGACTTATTTGGACAAGTGCCCTTTTAAAGAATAGTTTTGTTTTAACAGATTGGTTTGAAGAGTTGAGAACCATGGGACAAGATAAATTCAAATTGGACTCAGTTTGAATTGGGCAAGTGTATCCAGGCTGCAATTAGCTTTTTGGTCCTTTAAGTGCAAGTGAGCAACTTCCCATGAGTGCAAGATCACAGCCTATAATAAAATCCCATAGAAAGGCCAAGGCAAAGACTTCTCTCTCATGGGATGTCCAAACCTGTGCCAGCTATGGTGAATGCCAGGCGACATGGTTAAATGAAAGCCCCGAGTGGATTCAACAGAGAGGATGTGTTGCTGTAGCACTATGCCGGTGTGAGACCACAGAAGAGTTAGCTTGACACCTGAGAAACACAAAAATGGCGGACAAAACACCAACTGCATTTTTCAGTCAGTAGTGGACCTTCCTGCTAAACGTAAAGCATAGCCACTATTGAGAAAATGTTTCTCGCAAGAGCTAGAATGCCACAACTAATTTAGTAACAAAATGCAACATATGTTATTTTTACATGATATATTTATACAAAGGCATCCATTTACAACATACGATGTAATTATTTGTGGGACAAAAAATTTTAAGAAAAATTCTAGCCCCATAGGGGGGATAATGTGATAGGAATTTTATGGTCTTAGATATATGGCAACGTTCATAACCACACGTACATAGATCAGCACAGCAAAGCCAACCTGGAACCATTTTGATTCCTAAACTGAGCAAATGTTTCTCTGCATGGTCAAAATGGAAAAGCCTCCCCATTGTCTCTTCCTTCACAAATCCTGTCTTAATCTGTGTTTGAATAAGGGTGTGAGCCTTATCATTACAAGACTGCCCAGGCTCCCCAAGAAATCCAATCAAGTAACCTGCCAGACAGGAAATAAACAAAGCGACAGGAGAAAACAACATGCAAATGTTCTGTTTTAGATCGCCTTACATGAGGGGTGGTCTTAGGTTACACCCCTTCTGTGATGAATGCATAATGTTTCTGGGGGTGGTCTTGATCTACAGGGTGGCAATTACAAAAGTCTTTATAAGGCCTTGCACAGCATTTTGGGGGGTCCTCTTCCTCTCCTGCGTGTGAGGGGAGTACCCTGTTGCAACAGATCAATAAAGATCAGGCTTCCTAGCTGCTTTGCTTCTCAGTATTCTCTGGTTGGCCTCTGTTATTTTCTCCTACCAATAGGGAACCTATGTAAGGACTCTATATGGGCTCTTGGATACCCCATAAGGGAAAAGGGCATAGTTTTATTTACAACAAGAGGGGGGAGGGGAGGGAGACCCCCCAAGAAGGAGGGCTGAGGGGACCCCTGGGTGTGGGGGGCGGACTGAGAGGGGGAGCAGCGGCCAGCACTCTGGGCTCAGCTTGCGAAGGGTTAAATCAAGCAGAGCTGGAGTCCTAGACAGGACAGGAAGTAGACAGCAGGGGGCGGGTCCTCCAGAGCAGAGTCCCCTCCCTCCGCGCCCCTTCCGGCCTCTCTTGTCTGTCTCCTCCCCGTGCTGCCTCAGTTTCCCTCCTGGGAAGAGTCCGGGGAGTCTCCTCTCTCTCTCTCTCTCTCTCTCTCTCTCTCTCTCTCTCTCTCTCTCTCTCTCTCTCTCCCCTTGGGGTGCCTGGTGGAGAAGGGGGTCCCAGGGCTGCAGGGGAGACCCCCAAGTCTGGGAGCAGAGGGTCCTGCTGCCCCCTGGAAATGGGGGAGCCCCTGCCAGAGCCCCACGGGAAGCCTCTCTGGGGGGCTGCCGGGGAAAGAGAGGCTGAGCTGGCTGCCCTCCATGAGGCAGTGCAGGGAGGAGGGGGCTGGGGGGGGCAGGTCGGCAAAGCTTCCTCTCTCGGACCCCTGGAGGGGTGCCCTGTCTCCGGGGACCAAGGAGCAGGCAAGCAGAGCCATGGGGTGCTTCCTAGTTTGGGAGCTGCTCACCCCCCTTGCTGGACAAAGACTGGACCCCATCCCTGAGGGCGTCAAGGAAAGACCCCTCTGGAGAGCAGACCAGACCCCGCTCCATCAAGCCTTCCTGCCTTGCAGGGGGTGGGACTAGATGACCCTTCTTCCGACCCCCCCTCTCCCTTCTCTTCCTGACTCCCCTTCAAAACAAGGTTCATAGGACTAATAAATGATACAAATATGTAGGCCAAGTCTTCTCATGTCATTTGTATTTACAATAGCAGAATAAATTTGCTGGAATATCTAAAACATATAGTTCATCATTAGTGGTCAGTGTATGAGTTCTGGGTTCGTTAATTGCTTTCAGCTGAAAAAAAAGGGGGAAACAGAAGAGAACAGAGAACAGTCAACATCACAAAACTGAATGCCTAGTCAGGAGCTCTTGTGGCCGTTGTGTTTAGATGTTCCGTTGTGTTCCTCTTCTCTTACCAATGAAACAATACAGAGTTGGTCTTCTCATGAAAATGGGAGGGGGGTTCAAAGTGAAGAAAATGATTTGCGTATAAATATAGACCAACCACATGGAGGCAACTGCTGATGGGGAATGGGCAGGTGAAGATGTTGCCGCTTGTTTCACACACAAGGCGTGGACGTTGGATGATAAGAACTGTTTTGAAATCTCTATGTGATGAACCTCCACTGTTTGGATGGAGACCAACAGCACCTGGGATTCTAACATTCCCACCGTGAACCCTGCATGGAGGGATAATGTGGTGGTCATGTAGGATTGCTATGAGGAATTATGAAAAATGAAGCAAGCCATTGTGTCAGCGGTGAAAGCATCGCTTTGACTGGGTTTGAATCATTTGACCTGATTTCTGATAAATCCCACAAACCTCTGCCCCGTTTTCTCTATGCCTGACTGTCACGTACAGTGGTGCCCCGCAAGACGAACGCCTCGCAAGACGAAAAACCCGCTAGACGAAAGGGTTTTCCGTTTTGGAGGTGCTTCGCAAAACGAATTTCCCTATGGGGTTGCTTCACAAGACGAAAAAATATTGCGTCCCCCGGCGGTTTTTTTTGCTTTTTTCGCCCTTTTCCTAAGCCGCTAAGCCGCTTATCAGCTGTTCCGCTGATAAGCCGCTTAACAGCTGTAGCGCTAATCTGCTAAGCTGTCAATGGGCTTGCTTCGCAAGACGAAAAAACCGCTAGACGAAGAGAATCGCGGAACAAATTCTTTTCCTCTAGCGAGGCACCACTGTATAAAGCATTCTAATACAGACCAGGCATCCTGGGCCATAAAGATAAGGAGGTAGCTCTGATGCAGCTTTGTTAGTCTTTAGGTAGATTTTGGGGCCAGGAAACAGAGTTCACAAGGAGATGGTAAAATGCCTCTCTTTCCTTGCCTGTCCTTTCTTTCCTATTACTGCCTGTTTATTACCTCTGGGTTTGCTAAATGCATTCTTCCTGGGTTCCTGTTTATTTTAGCCTAAACATGTATTAATGCTCAAATAGCAAATAGTTCTTTGTAGTTAAGAGGCCTCCTCTGATCTACTTTGCGCCCACGTGGGGATTTTTTGAAATTCTCAGAGGAAATCAGATTGGTTCTTACAAACGTTATGTTAAAGTTCTTTTGTGAATAAAAACGGACTGGGCCAGGGAGTGGGGATCGCACTTCCTCCCAGAGTCTTGCTGGTCAAGCCTCATGTCTATTGTATTAATCAGGTCCAGTCCTTCCTTTGCCTTCAGAACGCAACAGGATAACAACTGTTTTCTCTGTGAATGTATTTCATCTAGTCATGCCTTTTCAAACAATAACCAGGCTTGTCTTAACTGCCCAGGACTTCTAAATGTCAAAACAAAACTTCTGTCAGGTTTCTTTTTGTTTCGGCTTCTGTTTGCATTTGATTGACCAAAGAGATGACTGACCTTGGAGATGGAGTGGATTCCAGGATTGAGTCAGAACAAAATCTATCCCAGATAAAAGCCAAGCAATATGTCAGTTAATACCAGGCAACTAAGGAAGTGAAAACTATAGTAAGGCCTCACATCTAACTCCCTTCAGTTCTTCCTCTGTCACAAGCATTCATTAAAAATGTTCAATAATCTGGAGTTCCATTTCTTCCTGAGGCACTAATTTGCTGCTCTCTTCATTGCAGATGGTGATGAATTGGAAGAAAGAACAAGGGGGAGCCCAACAGAATCCACATAGCGGAGAAGTCATCTAAATATTCTATGTGTGGAGAGAACATTGGTCAGAGCTCCCAGTCCATCTCCCATCAAGGAACGAGCTTCGTTCAGAGGGATACCATCACTTCACATGAAAGAATTCACAGTAGAGAGAAATTGTATCAGTGCTTTGAATGTGGAAAAAGCTTCAGTCAAAGCGAGACTCTCACTTCCCATCAAAGAATTCATACAGGGGAGAAACCCTATCAGTGCTTGGAGTGTGGAAAGAGCTTCAGTCTCAAGCACAGTCTCACTTCCCATTGAAGAATTCATATAGGTCACAAACCAAATCAATTCTTTGAATGTGGAAAGAGCTTCTGTCAAAGTGCCCATCTCACTTTTCATCAAATAATTCATAAAATAGAGAAAAATTCTTAGTGTTTGGAACGTGGGGAAAGCTTCAGTCAGAGTGCTGGTCTAATTGCCCACCAAGTAATTCACACAGGGTTGAAAGCATTTAAGAACTCAAAGCAGGGTGAATAAAGAATAATAAATTCGGAATCTTATCCAACCCCCGTCCAATGCAGAAATCTCGTTTCAAGCACTCGTGACAAATGGCCATCCAAATTCTTCCTAAAAAACCTCCAATAAAGCGGAGTCTACTCCCTTCCAATATAGTTCCTTTTCACTGTCCGCTCTTACTATTGGAAAGTTCTTCCTGGGGAAGCCAGGTGGCCTCTCTGTGGGCTACTGGAAAGAATTAAAGGACGAGCCTCTTCTGTAAAAGATATTATGAACCAAGTGCTGGAAACGGGACAAACCCTAGAAACCTGAAAAGAGGCAAACATTACTTGGATGCCCAAACAAGATAAGGACATAACAAATCCTTAAAATGTCCGACCGATTTCATTATTAAACTGCGACTATAAACTGTTTGCGGACGCTGGCGCTGTGGGTTAAACCACAGAGCCTAGGACTTGCTGATCAGAACGTCGGCGGTTTGAATCCCCGCGACGGGGTGAGCTCCTGTTGCTCAGTCCCTGCTCCTGCCAACCTAGCAGTTCGAAAGCACGTCAAAATGCAAGTAGATAAATAGGTACCACTCCGGCAGGAAGGTAAACGGCGTTTCCGTGCGCTGCTCTGGTTCGCCAGAAGCGGCTTAGTCCTGCTGGCCACATGACCTGGAAGCTGTACGCTGGCTTCCTCGGCCAGTAAAGCGAGATGAGCGCCGCAACCCCAGAGTTGGCTATGACTGGACCTAATGGTCAGGGGTCCCTTTACCTTTATAAACTGTTTGCAGCAATATAAGCAAACATATTTGAAAAGTTATGAATGAGTAATTGTATTTTTCGCTCCATAAGAGGCACCTGACCATAAGATGCACCTAGTTTTTAGAGGAGGAAAACAAGAAAAAAAATATTCTGAATGAAACAGTGGGTGTATGATTTTTGTGGTTCATGCTGTGACCACAAACATGTGATCTGATGGTGAATTTGGGATGACCCAATGCAAAAATCCTGAGGATCAAATGTGGATCTGTGCTTTGTAACCACGTTTTTGCATCACTGTGGCCCCACGCAACAGTGAGTGTGTGATTTTTTTGGTGCAGGCTGTAGCCATGAACATGCTATGTGATCTGATGGTGAATTTGGGGTGACGCAATGTAAAAATCCTTTGGATCCATGGGCTTTTACCTCCTCTCTCCCAGGCAGCGTCCCTTATCTCCCAATCCCACCAATCAGCTGTTTCCTTTCAACACTCTCTTCCCTCTTGTTTGCCTTAGTGTCTTTTCCTTAGCGAGAGCAGTTTTTTGCTCCTCCTTTTCTTCTAATTTCTCTCCTTATTGCTTTAGTCTTCCTGTCTTCTCTCCTTGCAAGTTTGCTGTCTTTACCTCCCGCCTCCCAGGCAGTTTCCTTTATCTCTAGCATCCCTTATCTCTCTCCCCGATCAGCGGCTTTGTTTCAACACCCACTTCCCTCTTTTTTTAAAAAAAGTATGATCTGCTTTCTGCCCCTGGGCAATTCGCCCCAGGGACCACGCATTTGCTCCATAAGACGCACAGACATTTCCCCTTTTTAGGAAGAAAAAAGTGTGTCATGGAGCGAAAAATACAGTAATATATATGGACCAAACAGGCAGAAGTATAAGACAGTAACAGATGCACTCAAGAAGAATTCGATTAGATTCCCGTGGGAATTTTCTGAGGGTATCACTTTTACATACAAGGACAGAAGAAAATTTTTAGATCAGTGGACGAGTTGGGAAAATTCTGGAGGAAGTACAAAAAAGAACTAACTGGCGATTCAACGTTGGAGCGAGAAGAAACAACGCAGACACCACAAGAAGTATAGAGAGGCAAGCGCTTGCCACACTCCTTGGCAGCAAATTCCACTGTCGAACAGCTCTTACTGTCAGGAAGTTCTTCCTAATGTTTAGGTGGAATCTTCTTTCTTGTAGTTTGGATCCATTGCTCCGTGTCCGCTTCTCTGGAGCAGCAGAAAACAGCCTTTCTCCCTCCTCTATGTGACATCCTTTTATATATTTGAACATGGCTATCATATCACCCCTTAACCTCCTCTTCTCCAGGCTAAACATGCCCAGCTCCCTTAGCCATTCCTCATAAGGCATCGTTTCCAGGCCTTTGACCATTTTGGTTGCCCTCCTCTGGACACGTTCCAGTTTGTCAGTGTCCTTCTTGAACTGTGGTGCCCAGAACTGGACACAGTACTCCAGGTGAGGTCTGACCAGAGCAGAATACAGTGGCACTATTACTTCCCTTGATACTATACTCCTATATGTATTTTAAAACATAATGTATTTATGTATTTTAAAACATAAAATTTTCTTACCGTGAAGTTGAGTGTACAGATGTGGGGGGAGGCGGATATTCCGAAGCAGAGCCCATCTTTTTCAAGGGATCCTTATTAAACTTGGGAATCCCATCCCTACAGCTCCCATAAACACCACGGAGAAGGTGGCCGGAGCCAAAAAGGCGAAAGCCTTGGCCTCGAACGCAGGACCCCTCCTCCTTCGGAAGGGACCTCCGAGGAGGAAGTCAGGGCGGATCAGTCCCTGGAACTGGGGGGCGATTCCAAGATTCCTCTGGAAAGCGCCATTTAATGTTCCTTTCCCCACTTGCCAGGACTCTGAGCTCCATTTGGGGTTCCTCCTTCCGCACCCCAAGGTTCCTCCAAGGCCTTGGGGAAGGAAACTGAGGCAGGCTCTGCTTGCTCCCCAGGGCCCTGCAGGGGGGGGGCTGTCTCTTCCTCTGGCCATGGCACCCCCGGGAAGCCTTGGAAGAAAGGCAGGAGACCCTCAGAGGAGAACAGCCAAGTCCGGTTCTTCTCCGCAATGGCTTCCACTGGAGAGCCAATGTGGTGCAGTGGTTCAGAGGGGTGGACTCGTAATCTGGGGAACCGGGTTCGCGTCTCCGCTCCTCCACATGCAGCTGCTGGGTGACCTTGGGCCAGTCACACTTCTGTGAAGTCTCTCAGCCCCACTCACCTCACAGAGTGTTTGTTGTGGGGGAGGAAGGGAAAGGAGGTTGTTAGCCGCTTTGAGACTCCTGAAGGGGAGTGAAAGGCGGGATATCAAATCCAAACTCTTCTTCTTCTTCTTCTTCTTCTTCTTCTTCCCTCCTCCGTGGTTACAAAGCATGGATCCACATGGATCCTCAGGATTTTTGCATTGGGCTACTCCAAACTCACTGTCAGATCACATGTCTGTAGCCACAGCATGAACCACAAAAATCATATATCCACTATTTCGTTTAGAATATTTTTTTTTCTTGTTTTGCTCCTCTAAAAACTACGTGCGTGTTATGGTCTGGTGCGTGTTATAGAGCGAAAAATACGGTAATATAGTATAAAGGAAAATACATCTCAAGAATGTATAACCTGCTACTAGAATGGGAGGTGAAAGAAGAATTGGTGAAAAGTTCAATGGTGAAATGGGCAGAAGACCTAGGATATAACATCTATAGGGATCAATGGGAGAAATTGTGGAGTGAGGACATCAAATTCACAGCGTGCTATAATCTGAGAGAAAATAATAATAATAAATAAATTTTATTTATATCCCGCCCTCCCTAGCCAAAGCCGGGCTCAGGGCGGCTAACAACACTAAAACAGTGCATCATTATAAAATCATTATAAAAATTAAGCAGTCTTGATATTTGTGGACGCGGAGAAAGCCTTCGACAATATTTCTTGGAGTTTCATGAAGAAAAATTTACAGGGAATGGGGGTAGGCCAAGGTTTTGAAAACGGTATAGGTGAAATTTATTCAGAACAAAAAGCTAAATTAATTGTGAATAGTGTAGTTACAGAAGAGTTTAAGACTGAGAAAGGAACATGACAGGGTTGCCCAATCTCCCCATTGCTTTTTATATCGGTCCTGGAGGTTTTGCTTAACATGATTAGAAAGGACCAATTGGTTAAAGGTATACAAGTCGGAGCCAAACAGTATAAATTGAAAGCATTTGCTGATGATTTGGTATTGACATTACAGGAGCCACAATCTAGTATGAAAAGAGTATTGGAATTGATTCAAGAATTTGGTCAGGTTGCGGGATTTAAGTTGAAAAAGCTGAAAACTAAGCTTTTAGAGAAAAATATAACAGAGATTGAGAAAGAGAAGTTTCAGAAGGAGACAGGTTTAACACTGGTTAAGAAAGTGAAATACCTGGGGGTTAACATGACTGCTAAGAATGTGAATTTATTTAAAGATAACTATGAAAAATGTTGGACGGAAGTGAAAAAGGATCTAGAAATATGGTCAAATTTGAAGTTATCATTGCTAGGCCGAATCGCTGTGATAAAGATGAATGTATTGCCAAGGATGTTGTTCTTGTTTCAAACACTTCAAATTTTGGACAAAGTGGACTGTTTCAAGAAGTGGCAGAGAGATATCTCAAGATTTGTCTGGCAGGGCAAGAAGCCTCGAATAAAATTGAAGATATTAACAGATGCTAAAGAAAGAGGTGGATTTGCCCTGCCAGACCTTAAGCTGAATCAGCCGCTTTTTGCTGGCTGAAAGAATGGCTGCTTCTTGAAAACACGGACATTTTGGATTTAGAAGGTTTTAATAATGTTTTTGGGTGGCATGCATATCTGTGGTATGATAAGGTCAAAGCACATAAAGCGTTTAAAAACCATATTGTCAGGAAAGCACTGTTTAATGTCTGGATAAGATATAAGGACTTGCTTGAAAACAAGACTCCAAGGTGGCTGTCACCAATGGAAGCGAAGGCTCTGGGAAAGCTCAATATGGAGGCCAAATGGCCGAAATATTGGGAAATTTTGGAGCAAGAGGGAGATAGATTAAAACTGCAGAGCTTTGAAAAACTAAAAAACAAAGTGCAAGACTGGCTTCATTATTATCAAATATTGGAGGCTTACAAATTGAACAAGAAAATTGGCTTCCAGGTGGAAAAATCAAAATTGGAAACAGAATTGTTAGATCCTAAAACTAAGAATTTGTCAAGAATGTATAACTTGCTGTTGAAATGGAATACTTGGGATGAAACGGTGAAATCTGCTATGATTAAATGGGCACAAGATGTTGGACATAATATCATGATGGCTGACTGGGAACAGTTATGGACCACAGGTATGAAGTTTACGGCATGTAATGCCTTAAGAGAGAATATAATGAAAATGGTATACAGGTTTTACATGACACCAGTCAAGCTCGCAAAAATTCACCATTTGCCCGATAATAAATGCTGGAAATGTAAAGAGACTGAAGGTACATTATTTCATCTTTGGTGGACATGCCCAAGGATTAAGACCTTCTGGGAGATGATTTATAATGAAATGAAAAAGGTATTTAAATATACCTTCCTGAAGAAACCAGAGGCCTTTCTCCTGGGCATAGTTGACCAATTGGTGCCAAAGAAGGATAGAACATTTTTCATGTATGCAACAACAGCTGCAAGAATACTCATCGCGAAGTATTGGAAGACACAAGAGTTACCCACCCAGGAAGAATGGCAGATGAAGGTGATGGAGTACTTGGAACTGGCGGAAATGGCTGGCAGAATCCGAGACCAAGGTGAAGAGTTGGTGGAAGAAGACTGGAATAAATTTAAAGTTTATTTACAGAAGCATTGTAAAATTAAGGAATGTTAGAAGGATGTTGGAATGAAATAGTGTGGTTTTAGCAGAAATGTTATAAAGGATTAAGTAAAAAATGGATAGTTAATTGGTGAAAGAAGAGAATGTAAAATTACAATATATTAAGATAAATTATTAGGATAAGAACAAAGTTGGAAAGGATTTGCTGAAATATCTAATTGAATTAGAATACAAAAAAGGGAGGTGTGAGGAGGTCAAGGAAGTAAGCGAGTGAAAGTAAGCATGTAAAGGTTTGATTCGTTTCTTCTTTTTTTCTTTTTGTGATGATGTTGTTTTTATGTATTGTTCTGCATTCTTACTTTTTCTTTTTCTTTTTTTATATATTCTTTCCCCCCCAAATTGATATTCTTTGTATTTTTTTTGTAACCTTTAAAATTTTAATAATTTTATTTTTTAAGTTACAGATAGGTAGCCGTGTTGGTCTGCCATAGTAAAAAAAAAAAAAATTCCTTCCAGTAGCACCAGTTATCAGATACCAGTTATCTGAAGAAGTGTGCATGCACACGAAAGCTCATACCAAGAACTGACTTAGTTGGTCTTTAAGGTGCTACTGGAAGGATTTTTTTTTGTTTTTATTTTTTAAAAAACATTATAAAAATTAATTAAAATCAAAATTGATGGCAACCATAAACTAAAGTTTTGTAAAGATTGCCAAAGGAGGGAGTCAGGCTGCGCCCTGACCAAAGGCCTGGTGGAACAGCTCTGTCTTGCAGGCCCTGCGGAAAGATGTCAAGTCCCGCAGGGCCCTTGTCTCTTGTGTCAGAGCGTTCCACCAGATCGGAGCCACAGCCAAAAAAGCCCTGGCTCTAGTTGAGGCCAGCCTAACCTCTCTGTGGCCTGGGACCTTCAAGATGTTTTTATTTGAAGACTGTAAGTTCCTCTGTGGGGCATACCAGGAGAGGCGGTCCCGTAGGTACGAGGGTCCTAGGCAGTATAGGGCTTTGAAGATTAAAACCAGCACCTTAAACCTGATCCTGTACTCCACCAGGAGCCAGTGCAGCTGGTATAGTACCGGGTGAACGTGATCTCTAAGCGAAGACCCCATAAGGAGTCTCGCCACGGCATTCTGCACCCGCTGGAGTTTCTGGGTCAGTCTCAAGGGCAGCCCCACGTAGAGCGAGTTACAATAATCCAGTCTGGAGGTGACCGTCGCGTGGATCACAGTGGGTAGGTCAGGGCGAGAGAGATAAGGAGCCAACTGCTTAGCTTGGCGGAGATTAAAAAATGCCACCTTTGTTATAGCTGCAATCTGCGCCTCCATGGAGAGGGAGGTATCGAAGATTACACCCAAACTCTTAACGGGCGGTGCTGGCACTAATTGCACCCCCGCAAGAGATGGGAGTTGCCCCCTCAGTCCCATGTCGTCCCGTCCCAGCCAGAGAACCTCTGTCTTCGAAGGATTTAACTTCAACCGGCTCCCACGTAACCATCCAGCCACAGCTTCCAAACATCTGATCAGTGTGTCTGGGGCCGAGTCAGGATGGCCATCCATCAACAGATAGAGTTGGGTGTCATCAGCATACTGATGGCAGCCCAGCCCAAAACTCCGGGCAAGCTGGGCGAGGGGGCGCATAAAGATGTTAAAAAGCATTGGGGAGAGTATCACACCCTGGGGCACTCCACACACCAAGGAGTGGCGGGATGACAATTCCCCCCCCCCCCAGCGTCACCCTCTGTCCCCGACCAGAGAGAAACGAGCGCAGCCATTGAAGGACTGTGCCCTGGATCCCCACGTCGGCAAGGCGGTGGTCCAGGAGTTCGTGATCGACCATGTCAAAGGCTGCTGACAGGTCTAGAAGAATCAGCAGTCCTGACCCGCCTCGATCCAGCTGCCTGCGGAGATTATCTGTTAGGGCGACCAGAGCCGTCTCGGTCCCATGACCAGTGCGGAAGCCAGACTGGAATGGATCCAGAGCCGATGTTTCATCCAGAAACCTACCAAGCTGTTCAGCAACCGCTCTCTCAATCACCTTACCCAGGAATGGAAGATTCGAAACCGGGTGGTAATTGGATAGATCTAAGGGATCTAATGGTGTTTTCTTTAAAAGCGGGCGCACCACTGCCTCCTTCAGTTCCCCTGGGAATGTCCTGGTGCCAAGGGACAAATTGATGATATCCCCCAGGGGGGCCTACACCTCGTCTGGACACGCTCTAATCAGCCATGACGGGCACGGGTCAAGAGGACAGGTGGTGGGCTTTCCAGCTCGGAGGAGTCTGTCCACATCGGCTGGAGATATCCGGTCAAAATGGTCCAATACCTCACCCGAGGACAGTCAAGGGCCTCCAGTTCCTTTATTGTATCCAAAATATTATGAAAATGCTATACAGATGGCACCACACTCCAGCAAAACTAGCAAAGATGTATGAAATCAGATCACCAACTCGCTGGAGGTGTAAAGATGGTATAGGGTGATATATGCACATGTGGTGGGAATGCACAGCCATTAAAGAATTTTGGAATAACATCAACAATGAATTAAAATAATTATTTCAGTTTTCATTTAAGAAAAAACCTGATACCTTTCTCCTGGAAATAATGTCACCAGAAATCAAAAAAGAAAAGAGACCACTTTTTATGTATACAACAGTAGCAGCCAGGATCTTAATCGCAAAAAACTGGAAAAGTAACGAAACACCTTGTCAGGGAACTGCCCTCGGAGCCCAGAGTGGAGGTAAGGCTCCCCAATGACGCAGGAGAGGGAACAAGCAGGGGGAGAGAGAGAGCTTCCTCTGGGGAAGGAAATCAGCGTGACGCCAGGAAGAAAGGGGAGCCTGAGAGGGCTTCGGAGGGAGGGTTCAGAGACTCTGCCACCGAGACTATCGGGGAGAGCACAGGACCTCCGCTAGGGACGCCCACTCTGCGCAGAAAGCTTCTGCGCAGGGAGTCTAGGCGGAGACTTGGTGTCAAAGAACTTTTATGTTGGAAGAAATTCAGGAAACGCCCACTGACGGATTCTGCCAGGGACTAAGACAGCCACGGAGGAAGGGCTGTCCAGCCAGGGAAAGGTTGAGCCGGACAACGCAGTCTGGAGCAGTTGCTACTTACGCACAAGCAACCCCAATTCCCATTACACACCTACGATAAATGAGTGGCAGGTCCAAATGATAGAAGATCTACAGATGGCCATGATGACAGGGAGAATTAGAGGGTATCCAAAACAGAAAGTACAGAAATAATGGAAAATCTTTAAAGAGTATTTGGAAAAGTATTGCAATAACAAACATCTCCTGGCAGAAATAGAATGATCCTTGGAAAACAATAAATATAATGTTTTTTTATATCTGATGAAAACAAAGAAAGAAATACAATAATTTGGAACTGTGTGTGAAAAAACTGTAGAAATAATAATACAATGAGTCTAATCAGAAGTCAAATATGTTTGTTTTGCATTGCTTTCTTCCTCCTCTTTTCTTCTTTCCCCTTCCTTTTACCCCCCCCTCCCTCTTTTTCTCTTTTTCCTTCTGTGTTTCCTTTCTTGGTCTTTCTCTTTTTGATATGTTAAGAAAAAGAAAAAGAGATGAAGTGTATTATGAAAACCTCAGTAAGTTAAAAGTGATGCCATGTAATTTCTTTATTGATATTTATGAAATGTTAACACTGGATCACGGTAATGATTGAATGTAGCAACTACTGTGGTTTCTTTTTCTTTGTTATTGTCGAATTCTAAATAAAGTTTTATTCTGTTGAAATTAAAAATAAACAGAAATGTTTGCAGCAGGCTTCCAAAAGTGAAGACACTTGCCATGTGTCAAGAGGCAGGGAGTTCCATAGGGTAATGGGGTTTCACAGGTATTCAGATCTTTGTGGAAGCCTTTGGCAGAGCTGTTCATCCCAAAAAGAAACCAGCATCTCTCCCGCTGGTCATCAACTGGCAGGTTGCAGCCTGATCCAAGGGGACCATTGGAGTGCAAGGTCAGGTTTAAGGTGCTGCTTTTGACCTTTAAAGCCCTTCACGGCCTAGGACCCTCGTACCTACGGGACCGCCTCTCCTGGTATGCCCCACGGAGAGCCTCAAGGTCCATAAATAACAACACCCTAGTGGTCCCAGGCCCTAAGGAAGTTAGATTGGCTTCAACCAGAGCCAGGGCCTTTTCAACACTGGCCCCAACTTGGTGGAACGCTCTGTCTCCTGAGACCAGGGCCCTGCAGGATCTGATTTCTTTCTGCAGGGCCTGTAAGACAGAGTTGTTCTGCCTGGCCTTTGGCTTGGAGCCAATTTGATTCCCTCCTTCTCTTTCTTTTTTCCTTTCCTTCTCCTCCTGCGATGAGGCTACATTTTAATATTTTTATGTTTCAATATTTTAATGTTGTATTTAAATTTTGTTTTTAAGTTGTATTCCTTCAACTTATTTTTATTATTGCTTGTTAGCCGCCCTGAGCCTGGCCTTGGCTGGGGAGGGCGGGGTATAAATATTATTATTATTATTATTATTATTATTATTATTATTATTATTATTATCATCATCATCATCATCATTATTAATATATTGCTGCAGGCCACCTCAATGTCCGAGCAGTGTGAGATTCCAAGAGTACAGGAGCACTATGCCTGGCTTGGTGTTTACTTTTGGAATGAGGCACAGAGGAGACTGGGGGGTCTTTAAGATACATGGTCTCTTTACACATATATGCAAGTCTACATTGTAGACGTTCACAGCATTCACCCCCCCCCAAAGGTCTGGTTTCTCCCACAGGCGCAGCCTTGGATTCAAACAGAAATGAAACATTCCTCTAAGTCTCTCTCCAGCTTGCTCCTTCTCCTCTCCCTCACATCACGGTCCTCTACCGGCCCGTTGGGGGAGTGGGACCCCCATTTCCCGAACCACACAGGTCCACTTCCTTGTTTCCCCTGAATGGCCCGTCTCCTAGGCAATTGGCTCCTCAGGAAAGCCATCCTTGCTGAATCCAGGGGTTGGGAGGGTTTCGGCGTACAGTCTCCCTCCCCCAAACACACAACAACAAGCAAGGCAAAGAAATGGGTACATGCCAATTCAATGCATTTCTGCCATTGACCACAGCCTCTCTTGTGTGAGGGAAAACAAACAAGAAAAGTTCTTTTTGCCAAGAAAAAGCTGGTGTCAGGAGACACGTTCTTTCAGGCTGAAGTCAACTTCTGGCTTCAACTTTGAGGATGTCACGGCGTTAAATGCAGTAGTCCATGCACAGTTTTTCTTAAGCTCCGGTTCCCGAAAAGCCATTGTTCCAGTTCAGGTCAGGGTTCAGGTTTCCAGACATGGTGGACAAATGCTTCCCTTGGTTTCTGCCCCTTCCCTCTCCTTCCTTGACTGAGTTATGACAGGTGTCACTCACCATTCAATGTTCTGGACGCAGCCCTGCTTCCCTGGCAGAGTCAGACTTGGGGGGTTCCTGAGCGAGGGGCCCTTTCCCTCCGCTCCCCCCTTAGTCTGCCCCCCACACCCAGGGGGCCCCCTCAGCCCTCCTTCTTGGGGGTCTCCCTCCGCCCCCCTCTCAGTCCGCCCCCCCACCCAGGGGGCCCCCTCAGCCCTCCTTCTTGGGGGTCTCCCTCCCCTCCCCCCTCTCAGTCTGCCCCCCACACCCAGGGGGCGCCCTCAGCCCTCCTTCTTGGGGGTCTCCCTCCGCTCCCCCCTCAGTCCGTCCCCCACACCCAGGGGGCCCCCTCAGCCCTCCTTCTTGGGGGTCTCCCTTCCCTCCCCCCCAGCTTCTCCCCTTGAACTCCCGCCTGACTCCTCTTCCTCTCCCCCCTCAGACCCTCCCTCAGAAAAGCCTCCTTGCCTTTTCCCGCCAAAAGGGCTGGCTCCGCCCCCGTTGTCTTGGGAGCCAATCAGAGCGAGGCTCCAGGAAATATCTGAGGGACTAAGTCCGCCGACTGGCCTGGCTCTGCTGTCCATCACAGGCCCAAACAAGGGGGGCATCCGGCAGCTTCTCAATATGTCTACAGATCATCTACGTCTGTCAGTTACTTATCAATCCATTTTAAACTCTTGGGGTTTGAGATCATTTTAAATAACTGTGCTGGGTGCCAGAGCCAAATGGATGGAGAAGAAGTCTGGGAAGGGGCGTGTGTGTGTGTGTGTGTGTATATATATATATATATTTGCTTTCGTAGATTTTCACGGGTACAGGAATGCAGGTTTTGGTGTCCTCGGGTGTCTTCCCGTGTAAAAGTTGGGGTGTCTAGGCGACGTTTCGACGAGGTCTCACTCGTCATCTTCAGGCTGGTGCTTTCGGCTTCTTGTTACTGGAACAGAGCAGGATCTCAGTGTTTGAGTTCCTATAAATACTGTTGAGGGGGTGTGGTGTATAGCCTCCAATGTTCTGGGCAGAGAGGAAGTTCCCAGGCTAGTGTGCCTTTTCTTCTTTTGTTCCTTAATTACTTGAGGGATATCTTGAGTGATTTCTTGAGTGATATCCTGAGTACCACTTAGGTGGGTCATTAGGTGTGGATTAGTTGCTAAAGTCTTTGTGTCTTGACCTCTTGAACTTTGTGAAGAGTTTTTCTGAGAAGATGGCTTTACTGCACTTAGTTGTGCTCTGGCTTGGCTTCGTGTATAGGGGCGAGCTGTGGTTTTGTGGCCTGTGTCAGCCAGATCTGTGTAGGGATTGCAGGGGGGTGCAGCATCCGGAGGTGCCACCATGGTTTGGCTACTGGATGGTGTCTGTAATTTATCTGTGGAGAGGGTCTGGGTTTGGGTCTGGTGTGGTTGATTGGTGATGGCGTTCTGTGTGCCTCTGGATCTGGTGTCAGTTTTTGTGGGGAGGGCTAATTTCCAGATGTCTGGCACCTAATGACCCACCTAAGTGGTACTCAGGATATCACTCAAGAAATCACTCAAGATATCCCTCAAGTAATTAAGGAACAAAAGAAGAAAAGGCACACTAGCCTGGGAACTTCCTCTCTGCCCAGAACATTGGAGGCTATACACCACACCCCCTCAACAGTATTTATAGGAACTCAAACACTGAGATCCTGCTCTGTTCCAGTAACAAGAAGCCGAAAGCACCAGCCTGAAGATGACGAGTGAGACCTCGTCGAAACGTCGCCTAGACACCCCAACTTTTACACGGGAAGACACCCGAGGACACCAAAACCTGCATATATATATATATATATATATGTTTTGGTGTTCTCGGGTGTCTTCCCGTGTAAAAGTTGGGGTGTCAACTTTTACACGGGAAGACACCCGAGAACACCAAAACCTACATTCCTGTACCCGTGAAAATCTACGAAAGCATATATATATATATATATATATATATATATATATATATATATGTAGGTATGTTGGTAGGTAGGTAGGTTGAACAGAGCTGCAGACCTCCTGCGATCTCCCCCCCTCCCTGGCTTGGCGGAGAGGACAAAGAAGGACCCTCTGTTCCCTGACTTGGGGGTCTCCCCCATCAGGCATGATCTGAACAGGGACCCCCATGCCCCCTCCCTGCACCCCGGGTAGTGGCATAACAAGGTCAGGGGGTACCTGGTGTGGAAAAGTTTTTGTCACCTCCCCAATATTGACCTTTCTTTTTTTTGTGTGCCTGCAAAAATGTTTTGACTTTATATCATATTTTCTTACAAAGGAATGTGGATTCTGGGCCTCTGGGCCACTGTGGACAGATACTTAAATCCACAGGATGCATTGTGTTTTGGCTTGTGTTGTTTTATTTATATTTATTGTTTATTTATTTCATAAAATTTATTTTTAAAAAACCTGCAAAATTGTTTACCAGTACAAAAACAAGCAAACACCACAGCAGTAAAGTCAATAAAAAATAACAAGCCTTCTTTAAAACAGAGAAAAGCTAAAATATTAAAACAGATTAAAATTACTTCAGCTTCCTAATGCTTTTAGCAGGTGCCAGAAAAGCGTCTAGCAAAGGCACACGCTTTATTGCAAGAGGCGGGGAGTTCCAAAGGGCAGGTGCTGCCACACTAAGCAACGCAGTGCTGGAAAGGGGGTGAAAGGCAAGCGGCCAGCCTGGCAGGGTTGTGGAAGGAGGAGCTCCTGGGAGGAAAGGAGGTGCCAGGGAAATGCCATTCTAGAAGAGCCTCCGCCTCTCACTCCTTCTCCAAACAAGAGCCAGGTGTGTGTGGGTGGGTGTCAACATATACAGCGAGGGGGGTTTCTGGGGGGTTTCCTGTTGTTATTCTCTCTTGCACAGCTACAATAAACCTACGATTAAAATTTTGATCTGGTCATTTCTTCGTCAGAGGGCAAACGGCAAATTTAGCAGGGGATCAATTACTTTCCCCCCTCACTGTAGATAGATGATAGACAGATTTGCTTTCGTAGACATAGACAGATGTATATATGTATGTGTGTATAACAGACAGGCACAGAATTGCCCTCATTCAAGATGGCCGCGGGCCCTTCCTCCTGCTCCAAACATGGGAGGACCGGCTGCCCTGACCCAACATGGCTCTCCCCTTTCTCCGCAGCGGCTTCCCCTTGCGAGGCGATTGGGCGAGGGGGAGAGAGCACCCGGAAGTGGGTGGGTTGAGCCGGCTGCCTGGTTACCCACCTGGGTTTGGGAGAGAGCAGTAGCCATGGAGGGAGGGAGGGGAGCCGGACAGGGGGTGCGGGAGGAGGCAGGAGACCCTTGCATGGGCTGGGGCTGGGTGGTCTTTGGGGAGCATTTAGGATTCATTTTGTTACCGGAAAAATCCGAGGGCTCCCTTGGACAAAAAGTAAAGACACCAACCAGAGTAAATTGGAGCAAATCAGCAGCCTGTAGGCTTGGCCTTTATTGAACTGTTGCAACAGGGTGTTCCCCTCACTTGCAGGTGAGAGAAAAGACACAGAAAAATGGTGTGCAAGACCTTATAAAAACTTTTGAAATTCCCATCCCCTAGGTCAAGCCCACCCCCAGAAACATCATGCATACATTACAGAAAGGAGGGGTTGAGGGAGGAGTTGTGGTGGTAACCTGAGTGTCCTGTCACCTGGCTGGTTCTCTTCTCTCCCCCTCCCCATGAGTCACTTCCAGGAGACAAAGGGGAGTTTGCAGTTTCCTGCCCCCTGAGGGAAGATCTGATCATTGTCCTTTGCTCCAGTCAGTGCTGAATCCACTCCCATATGCAAGTTCTTTGTGATCTTGATGGTCTTCTGTCTGGGATCATCAGGGTTGGCATAGCCATAACTGGGCAGGGCTCCTGTGGATGTGCTGGGATGGTGAAGGGATTATGGCTGCCCTGTATCAAACCTTCCTTGCCCAATTCAAACTGAGTCCAATTTGAATTTATCTTTCCCCATGGTTCTCAACTCTTCAAACCAATCTGTTAAAAGAAAACCATTCTTAAGGGACACTTCTCCAAATAAGTCAATTTAACTCCATAAGGGATTATTCCGGCTAAACCAAAGCATATACACCTTCCTGAAGCTTCTCCTTGGTAAAGTGGGTTTTAGCACATTTTTAAAATGGGTAGGGAAGTTGGCAGAGTGCCAGGTGAAACAACTAAATGTGGTTATAAATTTATCTAATTCTAAACATTGGACTACATAATAGCCTGATCTGTAAAAAAGCATAAAATGTATGAGAATCCTCCACTGGGGTGTAAGGAATAAGACATTAAACATAAAAACAATAGTGGAGAAATCGAAGCTGGAAACAGAACTGCTAGAACCTAAAACCAAGGTACTTTCAAGAATGTACAACTTGCTGTTAAAATGGAACACACAAGATGAAATGGTTAAATCGGTTATGATAAAGTGGGCACAGGACATTGGGCACAACATTATGTTTGAGGACTGGGAAAGGTTGTGGACCACTGGGCTGAACTTCACTGCATGCTATGCTTTGAAGGAAAATGTTATGAAAATGATATATAGATGGTACATGACCCCAGTTAAACTTGCCAAGATATACCATTTGTCTGATAATAAATGTTGGAAATGTAAAGAAAATGAAGGAACATTCTTTCACCTCTGGTGGACTTGCCCTAAGGTGAAGGCCTTCTGGGAAATGATATATAATGAGCTGAAAAAGGTATTTAAGTATACCTTCACCAAGAAACCAGAGGCCTTCCTTCTGGGTATTGTCGGCCAGAAGGTGTTAAAGAAGGACCGAACATTTTTTATGTATGCAACAACAGCAGCAAGGATACTCATCGCTAAGAATTGGAAAACTCAAGATCTACCCACACTGGAAGAGTGGCAGATGCAACTGATGGACTACATGGAACTGGCCGAGATGACTGGCAGAATCCGAGACCTGGGAGAGGAGAGGGTTGAAGAAGACTGGAGGAAATTTAAGATTTATTTAAAAAAACATTGCAATTTGGTTGAATGTTAAGAAAGGATGCTAGATCACAAATAATTGTGCACCACTAAATTAGATGGAATTAAGATGATAAGTAAGTTGAGGAAAAATTATAAACCTATTGGAGAATTAACAGACTATAGTTAAATGAATGTGACACAAGATTGTAAACAAGATGATAAATTGCGGGCAAGAATTGACAATGATGCAAGTGGGAGCGGGAGATGTGAGGGAGTCCTAAGAAGTTAAGAAAGTATGTTATGATATATGTTACATTGTTCTTTATCTTTGCATTTATGTTTAAAAACCTTAATAAAACATATATTAAAAAAAATAAACATAAAAACAATTACACACAAAAATAGCCCCCCCCATTTGTGGAAATAACAAACTGTCAAGACACATTTCAACATTCCTACGAAATAACACAAAACAAACTAATTAAATATCAGTTGCATATCTTGAGACAATTGGGATATTTTATGTATGTATCCTTTTGAATCCTGGAGCAGTCTTGAGGTTCAAAAGTCAGAAAATGTCCTTGTAATTCAACTCCACCCCCCTTTGTCAGCCCCACTCCCCCAGCAGTCTATATCCTTTGAAAGAGATAGCTGTGGGCATTTTGAAAACTCTGGTGTCTGTTGTTTCAGGTCTTGTGATGGCGAAGAACTGAGTTGAGGGGTTGTTGCTACTTTTTCATCATTGCACATCTGTAGAAGTGATATCCTGTAAGGGGGCAGGGTTTTTTAGGGACTTAAAAGACAGTTAGAAAAGGGAGGAGCAAAAACCCCCTCCCCAAGAAAATCTTGAGTTATTAGCTGCAAATAATAAAATCTTAGCATGTTAAGCATTTTACTCATTTTAATATTATTATCACATTTTCATATAATTACTGTTATCTGCTAAGTTTGTTTGCTTTCCTTCACTTAGTTTTTTTTTCATATTATTAAATAAAAATTACTCCACATGTATAGAAAGAGAACTGTAAAAAATACAACGAAGGTTAAAAAATAAAAAAGAAAGCCAAAAATTAGATTACCAGTCAGATGAAAACAGACTTGACACAAAGACATCAGATTTAGAAAAGAATTATTATTAAATAATACAAAGATATTATCAGAACCACAGATTACTACTGGACCGAAAGAATGAGAAAACAATGGAAAAGGGCTTAAAATGACTTTCAATATGTGATGGACATGTCCCCAAAGTAAAACACACACACAATGACCTATGAGGAACCAAAAATAATAATACTCAGGCAAAAAGGTAAACAAATACCATTCCACAAACAATGTTTGGTTGTGCTTCGATTAATTTCATAGACATCATGGAAAAACTGATTAAATAAATGAAAAGAGATTATTTGTAACTTAAGGCGTCAAAGCCACAAAGAGATGGAAGTCACTAATACAGCAGGGATTCAGACTTGTTTCACAGAACAGGAAAGAAAGTTGCTGTGGGAGAAAAGAAGGGACAAACACTTTGTTATCGGGGTTCACATATCCTGTTAAAAGGGAAAAATTATTTCATGTGAGAGGCCTGTCAGGAAATGCTGTTCCTAAAATGCACACAAAGTCTGTGATTTAAATCCCTTGGGGGGGGAGTGCTGTGAAATTTACCTGTGAAAAGAATTTGGCATGTTAATCATGTTAAGATTTGAAACTTGGCAACCTCTTGACTTTGATGGTCCAGTACTTAACACCTTTTGTCTTACGAAGCCCCTGGAGCAAAGGACACATTAAGGGTGATTTCCCTCAGTGGCTCCAAGTTTTACATAAGGAAATTTGGATAAATTTCCCCCTTCAGCCCAAGCTCCTCTCACTCCCTACAGTTCCCCCTCCTTCCTCTCTCTATCTCTCCCCCCCTTTTTTGCTGATCTAGCCTCTGTGCATGTGCAGAGTTCATGTCTCAGCAAACCTTTTATACTATTGAAAATGTTGAAACCTTTGGCTAAATTACCATTTGAATAAAGGAAATGAAGGGTAAGGAGTAGATTTAAAAAATAGGGTTAGATTTAAAACAAAACAATAAACTCCGTAATTCAAGCATTTACCAAAGCTAGAAGTTTTCTAAGGGATCATGTTTCCTGTAGCCCAAGCAAGGGAGTGCTTCCTTTATTTACAGGAAAGGGCTATCATTGTTGGTCATATTATTGGTCATTTTATCTGGTCATTCGCGGAACAATTCCACGCCCTTATATATGGGGAAAAATGGCCAGAGAGTCAGAATTCATAGGATTTTTTAACATTCTCAGTCATTTCAGCCTTACCATTTGCAGACAAATTTTTCTGCCCTTTATTTACAGGATAAATGGTCAAGACTCATATGTATTTGTATGTGAATTGAATTTGAAGTCTGATTTTTTTAATAGTAGACAAAATGATAAACACTGTAGTCACTCAAATGTTTGAAATTACCAGTTCTGCTTCAAAACATCACAGATTTTACCTCTCACCTTTAAAAAAACAAAAAACAAAGAGCAAAGTTGGGCTGAATTTCAACTCATCACATGCTTGCAGACACATGGCCCTCCAAACAGCCACAAATTGGGAGATCTGAAAGGGACCCTGGGGTCATCTAGTCCAACCCTAAATAGAGTGTTCATAGCAAGATTTCAAAGCAAGATTTGCACTACCAAAAAGACATATACATTTAAGTACAGATTCTCAACTGGGAAAGGAAACATCTATGCTCCTATCATGTACTAAGGAAGAGGAAAAGAAAAGTGGCCAACTTTACACAGAACCGTTTTAGCAGATCTTGAGATAGTTTGAGTGAGTTTGCTTCCTTCAAGTTCCTAGAGAAATTATCTTTAAAGGAAGATTGAAGTGAACATTTTTCCTAAGAGGGAGAGGATCTCTTATAAAGCATAGTTAAAACAGCCATAGATTTGATTTAAAAGGAATACAAAAGTGACAGTTTTCCTGAACTTGCAGAGGAATAGTAAGCCTAATCTGTGCCCCCCCTTGCAGTTTCCTTTAAAGGAAGCTTACTTGGGAGTAAATTTACCTGGCACAGAAGTAAGAAGGAGAAGGGAAAAAAAACCTGAAAGAGACAGAATGAAACCACGGGGGCATTTTATAAGAAAAGAGGCCAGGAAGTCTTATAGAGACTGATATCAGGACTGGACTCAGATAGACAATTTTGCTGGCTATGGAAGCCTCTACATTTAATACCAATTTTAATACCAATTTTCTTAGAAAGAACACATTTTCATAGGCAGATGCTTAATGAAATACATACACTGCATTTTAGCTTGAGAGAGCAGTTGGCTCTACTAGGCTTTTGCAGCAGAAACATTAGTTTCTTCACAGCACATTTCAAAATACTGGGAAAAAAATACTGGAACACAGATATAAACTCATAAACTCAAACGTTGCAACATAACATTATCTACCATCAACTTAAAATCATACTCCTCACTCAAGCTACTCGGAGGAAGACTGCTTGGAGCCTCTCTCAAAGAACAAACATTTGCACACTTTATTCTAATGATTATTTATTTATTTATTTATTTATTTATTTTGGTCCTGTTTAAGATTGATGAGGCCCAACATGGCTTCCTTAGATTTAAAATTTTGAAGCAAGCTTGCAATTTAAAAACTATGTGCATTTAAGAACAGTCTGTGGATGTCGAAGCCAATGTAAACACAAACCCTTTAAATATTTCCAAATCTTTGAGTACATCTCTTATTCATTTTTCTTTTCTTTTCTTTTCTTTTTTTTTAAGAAACTAAGATCTCTAATGTGTGGGCTCCTAGGCTGGGCTATTATATCTACTGCCTTCTGAGCACCATTAAGTTTACGGTTTCATGTTCTAGCTTTAGGTTATAGTTTAATGACCCAAATTTGATGTGTTCAGCTCTCCCTAAGGGTTCACACTCTGATTTTGTTGAAGGATCCCTGGGGTGGCCACTGTGCCCTGGGTTCCAGGTGGTGGGCCTAAGCCACCCACTAAAAGTTACAATGGTCTCGTACTTTGTACTTGGAAAGACCATTTTGCCCCTTTATTTTATTTTTTCAATTGGAGATGACAAGCTGGAGGGGCATATTAGAATCCTCTCTGGGGCAAAAAGGCTTCATGGAAGCCTTGTTGCCAGGAGGAGTCCAGCTAGGGTGTTTAGTGAGCTTCCATTCTCTCATATGTCATTATTAGGCTTTTTTGTTGTTGTTAACAAAGTACACTAAAGACAGAAAGAGTGGACGCACCCACACAAGGGAGCAGGGGCAATGGGAAAGAAAGGGGGGACAGAAAAAAGATCCTTTCAGTACTCGACGTATCCTTGACTAACACAATTCCTACTTATCTATAAACCACGAATTAATTTCTGGAAATCTCAAACCTGAACCTGAAACAAAACCACGGGTCTCTCTGCCCGGAAACTCAAACCACGGATCCCTCTGCCTGGAAACTCAAACCACGGGTCCCTCTGCCCGGAATTCCTTTACCTCAGCGCTGTTTACAAGACTAACCCTAGTGTGGGGCCCCAATTTTCCCCTCTACCCTCCACGACAGCCTCCTGCCTAGCCTTTTGGACTAAGTTTGGAGTCCCCTACTGAACGCCTGCACGATGCAGTGCCAGATCGGGGTCCGAGAAAACAACCAAGGTTTGAAAGGAAGCAAATGAGCTTGTGTTAAAATACTTTTGAAAGATGCCACCGGGACTTCCGGTTCCTGTCGCGGACAGCGAGGAAGCGCAGAGAGCCCTGTCTCGGCTTTCTGAGCGTTGTAGAGGCTTGGGGAAAGGCGCAAAGGCTCAGCGCACCCCAAAACCCCCAAGGGGGGTACCCTTGGGGGATAGGTTCTCGGCAGTGTGGGAGCGGCTGTGTCGTTTCCTTTGGGTCGTCAGGACGCGAGGACAAAAAGACCGCGAGCGCGAATGGGAGATACCGACTCTACAATGCGATGCCTCAAGCTTCTGCTGGGAAATGCGACGAGCTTCCCTGAAGATTGAATGGAAGCCCCAGCGTTTTGATGCTTTGTTCTAGCGCTTTTTAAGCGCTTTTTTAGTGAGGACTGAGATTTAAAGCTGAGAGCTACCTGGATGTTTTAGGATTATGTTTTGGAGTCCACTCAGTGGAGGAGTTAAGATGGCGCAGATGGGAAGTCGTAAGAATGAGGAAGTTCTTTTACTAGTCTGATTGAGTGAGTATGAACTGAGTTGGAACTGTGAACTCATGATAATTTTGTTGAGGGGACTTCAAGGACTTTATTTCAACTATAACTAACAATAAGGTCGCTAGTAGGTTCTTTTATTATTATTGTTTAATCAGCCCAAAGCGGACTTTGCCCGCGTGGTATACGCCGCCTACGCCGCCTGTTGTGTTGTACACTTAATTTTTCTGAGACTCCTGCAGCCTCCCCCCCATACCCTGTCCGGGGAATATAGGTTATAAGCGGAGAGGAACGGTTGGAGGAGGCGAAGAAAGGAGCCGTAAGGGGAGAAGGGGAGAAGACTGTTGGGGAAAACCTTACGCTGTAAGGACCTTAAAGGTCGGATTTAGGGCGGACGGCGACAGCGGGGGCCCCTCAATCACCCTCACATGGTATAGAGCGATAAGTCTACGTTTCCATGGCTTTGCGGATGACCTGCTGAACGGAGTCTACTGGCGAGATTACGGGCGAGATTACTGGCGGAACTACCGGGTAATCGGATTCGGACCATATTGGACAATTCGCCATTAAGGCCCGACTCTGGATTAGTAATATTCATCACCACCACAACTTGGGACCGGCCCTGATCTGAGAAGGAGTAAGCGTTTAGCGAGAGAGACTCCCAGGGATTTGGGGTAAAATCACTTGGCGCTTCTCCTCTTGAATCTCTCTCTGGGACCACTTGGGGACTACCAGCTCTCGATATATCGAGATTGAGGAACTGCGACGAGGGGGGTGTCTAAATTGGAGGATTATTTTGGTTTCTTTTTTGGGTTTTTTTTTTTTTGGTCTGGGGGGAGGAGGGGAGAAGAATGTGAAACTGCTGAGGGAGAGATCCAGGAAGGATGTGGAAGGACAGAAAGGAAGTGAAAAGAGGGGGTGGTACGCCAGGGGATAGGAAATCATCGCGCCAGGAGGAAATTAAAGATTTAGATAATTTATGGGCGAGAATAAAGGAGGAATTTAAGCAAAATGAGTTACATATGGAAACTAAACTGGGAGAAGTACAGGAGATGATTGATAAAAAGATCGAAGGAGCTGTTGGAGAACTCTCAACTAAGATTCAAGAGCTATCTGCAAAATCCAAAATAATTGAGGAATCTAATAAAAAATTGCAGAAAGAGATGAGAGAACAGAAAAAGGATTCTGCTAGGATGAAAGAGGAGCTAAGAGAGATAAATATATCACAAGAAAGGATTTGGGATAATTTGGCCATGGCAGATATGCGGCAAAAACAGCTTCACCTCAAATTTAGGGGGGTAGCTGAGGAAAGAAATGAGGACATAAAAGGGAAAATGATCAAGGAACTCTCGCGGTGGTTGGGTTTAAAAGAAGAGATGGCTCTTGCAGTAGAGAATATATTCAGATTGACAAAACCGCAACATTTAAAAATCAATAAATTCCTGGGGGATTGCTTAGTGATCCTCAACTCACTGGAGATGAAAAACCTAATTTTAAGAACGAGCTACCATAACAAATTAAGAATTGATGGCAGGCCTATTATTATCTATAAAGAAATACCAGTTAGACTGCTACATAAAAGAGAAGGGTATAAACATCTGGTGGCCGCCTTGAAGAGGAATGGTATTCAATTTAGATGGGAGTTCCCAGAAGGGGTCACCTTCTTCTATAAAGATAAAAAATTACCGGGGGGGGGGAATTAATGTTGTAACGGTCTATGCCCCGAATACAAATAGAACTGAGTTTTTTGAGAAAGTAGAGCGTATTTTGTTAGAGCTTGAAGACCACAGGAGGTGGAGAAGTTTATGAGAAGGTATGAGAAAGATCTTGGGAAGGTAGAAAATAGAGTGAGGGCCAGAGAGATGGGAGAGGAGGAAGAGAGGGAGAAAGGGCAGGAGAAAGGGCAGGGGAGGGAGGAGAGGGTGGAGGAATCAGGAGATGAAGAAGATGAGGCCGTGGTGGGAGAAGGGGCGGCAGAAGAGGAGGAGTCCCCAGGAAACAAAGGCGCCAGTTTATAGCTTGAGTTTTTGATCAGAGAGTTCGTAATAGTTAAAGGTAAATAATAGCTGATACATTAAAATTTCTGTCTTGGAATGTGAATGGGTTGAATGAGAAGGTCAAGAGGAATACAATTGAGAAAGCTTTGAAAAATAAGAAGTATGATGTGATCTGCTTTCAGGAAACCCATATTGCTAAGAAGCATAAGCATATTTTGGTGAATAAAAAACTGGGGGTAGAATTTGTTAACTCGGAGATAAATAAGAAAAAAGGGGTGGTGATTTATGTTAAAGAAAAGTGGGCCCCTGTATTAATTTGTAAAGATGATGAAGGAAGAATACTGCAAATCCAATTAAATTACCGGGGGGGGGGGAATTAATGTTGTAACGGTCTATGCCCCGAATACAAATAGAACTGAGTTTTTTGAGAAATTAGAGTGTATTTTGTTAGAGTTTGAAGACCACAAATTAATTCTGTTGGGGGATATGAATGGTGTTCCAGTACCGGATATGGATAGAAGTGAAAAGAAGGGGAGGTCAGATCGAGGGAAACTTCCGAAATCCTTCAATGATATGGTAGAGAACTTAGCATTAACTGATATCTGGAGGCACAAAAATCCGACTATAAAGCAGTTCACCCACTATTCTAAGTCCCACCAGAGCTTGGGCAGAATTGACCAGATCTGGGTTTCAAGGGCAGTATCTTTGAGTGTAATAAAATGTGAAATTCAACCCAGGACCCTTTCAGACCACTGCCCTTTAGCCTTGGAAATAAAAAATGCAGTAAAAGGACAGTATATGTGGAGGATGAATGAATATTTACTTGAAATTGAAGAGGTGACGGAAAAGGCTAAAAGTACCTTGAAAGATTACTTTGACTTAAACTTGAATAGAGACACCCCTATAGATATAGCTTGGGACGCCGGGAAGGCGGTCCTAAGGGGTTTCTTAATACAACAAAATAGTCATAGAAGGAAATTAAGGGAACAAAAGAAAGAAGAGATCCTCACCCAGCTAAGAGACTGCGAGAGGAAATTAATTATAAACCCGGGAGATGAAGAGATTATTCAAGTTTCTAAAGTACTGCAGTCACAATATTCAGCCTTATTAAATCAGGAGGTAGAATGGAGAATTAAATTTATGAGGCAGAAATATTTTGGGTTTTTTTTGTTTTTTAAATGATTTTTATTAGTTTTCCAAACATGTAATAAAAGCAAACAATAAAACAAAACAAAACGTACAAACAAATAAACATGTATAATTTCATAAACTCATTTTCCTTCACCTTATTTCCCGGACTTCCCCATACCTCCCTTTTTCTGCATCCTTATTTTTCCTTTTAACAGCAACCCTCCATTTAATTAATTAACTCATCTTCTTTATAATTCCCTTAAATTTATGATTTACAGCTGCAATTCTCTGTTTCTTAATACCATAACATCTCAGTACTCCTCAATGTTACAACAATTTTTAAGGTATGTTTTAAATTTCTTCCAATCTTCTTCCACTGTCTCGCTCCCCTGGTCACGGATTCTGCCGGTCATCTCTGCCATTCCCATGTAGTCAATCACCTTCGCTTGCCATTCTTCCAGAGTGGGTAGCTGCTGCGTCTTCCAATACTTTGCCAGAAGAATTCTTGCTGCTGTGGTAGCATACATAAAAAAAGTTCTGTCCTTCCTTGGCACCAATTGGCCCACCATGCCCAGGAGAAAAGCCTCTGGTTTTTTAGAAAATGTCCATTTAAGGACCTTTTTAATTTCATTATAGATCATTTCCCAGTAGGCTTTAATCTTCGGGCAGGTCCACCAAAGGTGATAGAAAGCACCTTCAGCCTCATTACATTTCCAACATTTATTATTGGGCAAATGATAAATTTTTGCAAGTTTGACTGGGGTCATGTACCACCTGTAGATCATTTTCATTATGTTTTCTCTCAAAGCATTACAAGCCGTAAATCTAACACCAGTATTCCATAACCTTTCCCAGTCATCAAACATAATGTCATGACCTATGTCTTGTGCCCATTTGATCATAGCTGATTTTACTGTTTCATCTTGTGTATTCCATTTCAGCAGCAAGTTATACATTCTTGACAAGTTCTTAGTATTGGGTTCTAACAATTCTGTTTCTAATTTCGACCTCTCCATCTGAAAACCTATTTTCCTGTCCTGTTTAAATACCTCGTTTATCTGAAGGTAGTGCAACCAATCTCGTACTTTAGACTTTAATTTGTCATAACTCTGTAATTTAACCCTTTCACCATCTTGCTCTAAAATTTCGCAATATTTTGGCCATTTGGACTCCATATTAAGTTTTTTTGTCTCTTTAGCTTCCATTGGTGATAGCCACCTGGGAGTTTTACTTTCCAGTAGATCTTTGTATCTTATCCAAACATTGTATAGTGCTTTCCTCACAATATGGTTTTTAAAACCTTTATGTATTTTTACCTTGTCGTACCATATATATGCATGCCAACCAAATCTGTTGTCGTACCCTTCCAGATCCAAAATGTCTGTGTTCTCAAGAAGCAGCCATTGTTTCAGCCAGCAGAACGCTGCCGATTCATAATAAAGTTTCAGGTCCGGCAGGGCAAACCCCCCTCTATCCTTTGCATCTGTTAAGATCTTAAAGTTTATTCGAGGCAGAAATATTTTGAGTCGGCAAATAAAATGGGAAAGCTACTTGCGTGGCAGCTAAGAAAAAGGAACAAACAAAACGTGATTAATAAACTTGCAACGGAGGATAACATGACCGAAGACCCAGACGAGATAGAAAAAAGGTTCATCCAATTCTTTGAGAAGCTGTATGAAAAAGGAGAGGAAGATAGTACAGAAATAAGAAACTACTTGGATCAAGGTGGGGGGAAATACCTAACAGAAGAGGATAGTGCAGAAGAATATTACAATAGAGGAGGTGAAGGAAGCTATTAATAGGATGAAGCCCGGCAAGGCTCCTGGGCCGGATGGTTTGTCATCAAAGTACTATAAAACGTTAGGGGAACTCCTAGCGCCGGTGCTTACGGACGTTATTAACAACATCCTTCAAGGTGGGAGGATCCCTGATTCTTGGAAAGAGGCATTTATTACTTTAATACCAAAAACGGAAAAGGAAAAAACAGATATAAGAAACTATAGGCCAATTTCACTGCTCAATAGTGACTATAAGATTTTTGCCGATATTATGGCTAATAGACTTAAGAAACATCTAAAGAAATACATTCATAAAGACCAAGCGGGATTCCTACCTAATAGGCAGCAGAAAGATAACGTCCGTCACATATTGAATATTATTGAATACCTTGATATGAGGACAGACATCCCGGCAGCCCTGATATTCATTGACGCCGAGAAGGCCTTCGATAATGTTTCGTGGGAATTTTTATTACAATGTATGAAAATGGCAGGAATAGAAGGTCCTTATATGGAAGGCATCAAGGCCATATACTCAGGGCAACGGGCTAGGCTGATCATTAATAATAATCTATCCAAGCCCTTCGCGATCATGAAAGGGACAAGACAGGGCTGCCCCCTGTCACCCCTGTTATTTATTATGGTTTTGGAGGTTATTGCAAATAAATTAAGGGAAACGTTAAATGTAAGGGGGGTAAAAATCGGGGAAAAGGAATTTAAGCTAAAGGCGTATGCCGATGACCTGGTCTTGTCTCTAGAGAACCCTCTGGACAGTGCTAGTTGTGCAATAGAACTTTTAGAGGATTTTGGCAAATTGTCAGGATTTAAACTAAACAGGAAAAAAACTAAAATCTTAACAAAGAATTTGGATGAACATGTAAAAATCAGGTTGGAGCAAAAGACCGGAATCAAGGTCGTGAGCAGGGTAAAATACTTGGGAATCTGGTTATCACCGAAAAATATAAACCTTGTGGAAGATAACTATAATAAGGTATGGCAGGAAATTAAGAAGGATTTAGATACTTTGCATAGGCTGACATTATCGTGGACAGGAAGGATGGCTGCGATAAAGATGTGTGTCCTCCCGAAATTACTATTCCTATTCCAGAATATTCCAGTAATCAAAGGTACTACTTGTTTTAAGAACTGGCAAAAAATCATAGCTAAGTTTATATGGCAGGGGAAAAGGGCCAGAGTCAAGTTTAAATATCTCACGGACACCAGAGATAGAGGTGGCTTCGCAGTCCCGAGTATAAAGCTTTATTACGAGGCAGTTTGCCTATGTTGGATAAAGGAATGGGCCATTTTAAAGAACGCAGACATGCTAGATTTAGAGGGCTTTAATATAAGATTTGGCTGGCATGCCTACTTGTGGCAGGAGAAAGGGAAGGTCCACAAGGGCTTTTCCAACCACATCATCAGAGGCCCGCTACTGGAAGTCTGGAATAGATATAAAAATGTGATTGAGAAGGGTACCCCCTGGTGGCTCTCCCCGATTGACATCGTTAAAATTAAAAAATTAAATATGACAGGGGAAAGGTGGACATATGAAGATCTATTAGTTAAAACGGAAGAGGGATGGAAAATTAGGCCTTATGAGGAGATGTAGGATAAAATTAAGGAGTGGCTACACTTTCACCAAATTAACGCACTCTGGGGTGAACATAAAAAACTAGGGATGAGTGAAAAAAAATCGAAATACCAAGTGGAAATTCTAGAAAGTAGTAATAAACTCCTCTCTAAAATGTATAAACAATTACTGGAATGGGACACCAAAGAGGATGTGGTGAAAGGTGCGATGGTTGAATGGGATAGGGACCTCGGGTACAAGGTGGATTTCAACAAATGGCAGACTCTGTGGGAAAAGGGTATGAAGTTTACGGCCTGTGCAACCCTTCAAGAAAACTTAGAAAAAATGATGCATCGCTGGTATCTGACCCCGGCAAAGCTAGGAAAGATGTACAGGAATACCGATATTTGTTGGAGATGTAGAGATAAGGTGGGAACCTTTTTTCATGTATGGTGGACTTGCGATGTGGTTAAGAGATTCTGGGGGCAAATTTACGAGGAGTTGAAAAAGATTTTGAAGTATAATTTCCCTAAAATTCCCGAGGTGTTTCTTTTGGGCATGATTGAGGAGGAAATAAAAAATGTAGACCAAACCTTCTTCCAATATGCCACGGCGGCGGCAAGGATTTTAATAGCACAGAAGTGGAAATCTCCCGAAATGCCCTCGATTAGAGATTGGCAAGTGAAATTGTTTCAATATATAGAACTAGCGAGTTTAACACAAAGAATTAGGCACCATAATATGGTCAAATTAAAAAATGAGTGGAACAAATTCCTAAATTATATTGAGATTAATCTGGGAATTAACTATATAACAGTAGACAGTAGTTAACACTTACGACGTTTAGAGTGTAGAATTACTGCCAAAACAACTGCAGAAATTGTATAAGTTTATGTAACCCAAACTGAGTTGGACGGAGGTCTTGTTTTTTTCTGCTTTTCTCTTTTTTTGTTTTGTTTTTCATGTATTCTGTTCTTTGTCTGTTCTTGACTCGGTATTTGTATTTGTATGTATGTATGTCTTTTTTTAATGTCTTTTTAAAGCCTGTTTAATAAAGATATAATATGCCACCGGACGACTCCAAGGGAAGACATCAGAGAAAGGACAAAGTGCCGCGTTTTCCCAGATTGCGCTCCACAACGGAAAACGGGGGAGAAAAGGAAAAAGAGATTAAGACGTTCCTGGACGACTCCAAAAGGTAACGTCGAAAAACAGTAAAAGTACCACAATTTCAGGGCCACATTCCGAAAAAGAAATTGGGGGAGAAAAGGGAAAGTTTAAGATGCACCCGGCCGACTCCGAGAGGTAACGTCCGACAGTAAAGTTCCGCGATTTCCCTGGCCACTATCCGAAAGGGGAGAATCGGGGGAGAAAAGGGGGGAGTTTAAGACGCACCCGGCTGACTCCGAGGGGCAACGTCAGAAATGAAAGAAGGAAAGTCTGGCTGTTGTGGGGACGCTGCTTCTCCCACCCCCCTCCCAATGTATTTACTTCAAACCATACTCACGTTCGAAGATGTCCCCCGCGGATCCCGGGATCCTTTTCTTTTTAGCCGGCTTGACCTTGCCTTTGCTCCCCCTGGCTGGGCTTTTGGTGACGATTGATTACCGCCCGCAAAGAGGAGGCAGGGAGAGGAAGAAGGATCCCTGGGCTAAGGATGCCCAGTGGCGCCCAATCCCCTCTATCTCCCTCCTCACCTTCGCAGGAGAACCAAGTGTCCCTGAGCATGGTCGCCAAACTGTTACCGGAAAAATCCGAGGGCTCCCTTGGACAAAAAGTAAGGACACCAACCAGAGTAAATTGGAGCAAATCAGCAGCCTGTAGGCTTGGCCTTTATTGAACTGTTGCAACAGGGTACTCCCCTCACTTGCAGGTGAGAGAAAAGACACAGAAAAATGGTGTGCAAGACCTTATAAAAACTTTTGAAATTCCCATCCCCTAGGTCAAGCCCACCCCCAGAAACATCATGCATACATCACAGAAAGGAGGGGTTGAGGGAGGAGTTGGTGGTAACCTGAGTGTCCTGTCACCTGGCTGGTTCCTCCTTTCCCCCCTCCCCATGAGTCACTTCCAGGAGACAAAGGGGAGTTTGCAGTTTCCTGCCCCCAGAGGGAAGATCTGATCAGTGTCCTTTGTTTCAGTCCATGCTGAATCCACTCCCATATGCAAGTTCTTTGTGATCTTGATGGTCTTCTGTCTGGGATCATCAGGGTTGGCATAGCCATAACTGGGCAGGGCTCCTGTGGATGTGCTGGGATGGTGAAGGGATTATGGCTGCCCTGTATCAAATCTTCCCCATTTTGTAGTCTTTCCTTCATGGAGTAGAATAAAAATGGAACAGTGCAAATCCGATGTATGGTTGATTTTCTTATGAATTTATAACAGAAGTGTGGCGTATGTAGTGTGTGAGTGTGAGTGTGTGTGAAGTTTGTACAAACAGAATGATTGGGGTGGGGGGGTTTCTGCTACAATTTGCAATGTTGCAGGGTCCATCAGGGCAGCTCTGGGGTTTCCATAACTTGCTGGCTTGGCGTTTTGCAAGTTTCCTTGATTGTCTGACCCCACACATACAGACCTCCCTCTTTCTCTCCCCCCACCCAAAAAATAAGTCCTCCTGAGATACTGGGAGGGCAAAGCCCCCCAAGCTGAAACAGAAGAGAGTGGTGCTTGGGATCCCAAGAAGCCACTGCAGAATGAGCCCCCCCCCCAATGGGTCCTGGCAGGAAGAAGTGGATATCGGGTATGAGGGAGGTGGAGGGGAGTAGGTCTGCATTGCAGGGGGGTCTAGATGGCCCTTGGGGGTCCCTTCCAATTCAGCCAGTCTGAAGTCTGGGAAAGGGGCTGAATCGTTGGGGAGTGGAGATACAACTTGCCCCCAATCTCCCCAATTCCACTCTCGCCTGGTTTGTTCTTGGGAGTTTGCTGCAATCCCTGCCTTGCAGGGGGTTGGACTAGATGGCCCCTGGGGGCCCTTCTGAACCTGTGATTTCTTCCAGAAGGTAGACCTATTTCCTGGCCCAGCCTCCATCCATTGTTCTCTGCTAATTTGACCTCCACCCCTATTATTCTGCCTTTCCTATCCTTAAATATTTGTTTGAAATCTAATTTGGGGTTAATATACAAAACCACTTCCCTTTTCTTGGTTTTTTCTGTGTGTTTCCTGCAAATATATAATGTCCAATTTTTGTTTTAGCAAGATTTATGTTATAAGGTTTCTTTTGGTTTCATTCTTAAGTCCATTTATGTTCCACAAGAGCACTTTCAGATCCACCCCAATGTCCTCTATTTTTTGTCCCTTTACTCCTCTCCCTCCTCCTCCTGCTTGTCATGTTTCCTCTAATTCTCCAAAGTCTTTATTACTATTATTATTAATTTTTCATTAATAATTTCATTAATAATTGATACAATACCAAATTTTAACATCCAAGATGAAAATTTTGTTCTTCTTGTTGTCCCTCCTCAGACAGCCCTATTTCATAGAATCACAGAGTTGGAAGAGACCACAAGGGCCATCGAGTCCAACCCCCTGCCAAGCAGGAAACACCATCAGAGCACTCCTGACATATGGTTGTCAAGCCTCTGCTTAAAGACCTCATTTCATTCCGCCATCTTACCTTCCAGGACTCTGGGCTGTCTTCCAGCTTTCCTTTGTTTAGATAAAATTAAGACACATGTAATGTATGGGATGCGGGTGGCAGTGTGGGTTAAACCACAGAGCCAAGGGCTTGCTGATCAGAAGGTCAGCGGTTTGAATCCCCATAACGAGGTTAGCTCCCGTTGCTCGGTCCCAGCTCCTGCCAACCTAGCAGTTTGAAAGCACGTCAAAGAGCAAGTAGATAAATAAGTACTGCTCTGGTGGGAAGGTAAACGGTGTTTTCGTGCACTGCTCTGGTTCACCAGAAGCGGCTTAGTCATGCTGGCCACATGTCCGGTTGCAAGGATTTTGAAGTACCTGTGACCCTCTCAAATAGTGTCCAAGAATTGACAGACGCAGCAGTGAAGAAAAAGAAAGTGAGGTTTATTGCTGAGCAATAATTGACCCAGTGGAATTCTTTCCAAAAGACTGGGCCCCGGGCTCTAGCGCCCAGAAGCTTTATACCTGAGTACATACTTCATAGATCATGACATAATCCGATACAATTGCAAACGGCAGCAAAAATAAAGCTAATGAGCGCATTCCAGCCTTGCCTCTTCTGATCATGTAAAGAGTTCCCTCCCAACTTCTGCTTTTTCAGTCTGAACATGCAGTTTTAACCTTTTCCCCAGATTTATGGTAAGAAACAGAAAATTTGAGAAAAGGAACTTCGGCTGTTGTGCTCCTACGCGGCCATCTGCTATACATTCTGCGCTTAGCAACTTCCTGTTTTAACTGCTCAGACCTTGTCTGGACAAGGGGGGAAAGTGCCAGCACATCAGATTTATTGCTGCCCCCCTTTGGTTAGCGAGACATTGAAAAGAACAAGGAAGGGTACTGGGGCAGAGTTCATTTAGGATTTTTTCAGATTTAAGCAATTTGTTTTTGTTTTTTTTAAATAATTTTTATTGAGTTTCCACAAGATAAACATACAACAATACAACATCAAAAAAGAAAAAAGAAAACAAAAAAGGAAAAAACACAAAACATCCTACGAACTAAACGACTTCCCCATACCTCTCCTGTTCTGCATCCTTATTTCACAATTCTCTCTAGCAACCCTTCGATCCTTTTTTACATATCACCTCCTTAAGTTTCTTCCCTATAATTTATAGTTTACAGCTGTAAGTCTTTGTTTCTTATCCCTCGACATCTCATCAGTCTTTTATTTGACAATAGTTCTCAAGATACACTTTAAATTTCTTCCAGTCCTCCTCCACCGCCTCCTTCCTCTGGTCACGGATTCTGCCGGTCATCTCTGCCAGTCCCATATATTCGATCACCTTTATTTGCCATTCTTCCAGGGTGGGTAGTTCTTGCATCTTCCAATACTTTGCTAGTAGTATTCTTGCTGCTGTAGTAGCATACATAAAAAATGTCCTATCCTTCCTTGGCACCAATTGGCCCACCATGCCCAGGAGGAAGGCCTCTGGTTTTTTAGGAAATGTCCACTTCAGGACTTTTTTGATTTCATTATAGATCATTTCCCTGTAGGCCTTGATCTTTGGGCAGGTCCACCAAAGGTGATAGAAGGTTCCTTCAGACTCTCTACATTTCCAACATTTATTATCAGGCAAATGATAGATCTTAGCCAGCTTGACTGGGGTCATGTACCACCTGTAGATCATTTTCATTATGTTTTCTTTCAAAGCAGAACATGCCGTGAATTTCATACCGGTGGTCCATAACTGTTCCCAGTCAGCAAACATAATATCATGACCTACATCTTGCGCCCACTTAATCATTGCTGATTTTACCGTTTCGTCCTGTACATTCCATTTCAACAGCAGATTATACATTCTAGAGAGATTCTTAGTATTGGGTTCTAATAGCTCTGTTTCTAGCTTGGACCTCTCACTCTGAAAGCCTATCTTCCTGTCTTGCTTGAATACTTCATTTATCTGATGGTAATGTAGCCAGTCTCGAATATTTGGCTTTAGCTTCTCATGGCTCTTAAGTTTATATTTATCACCATCATGCTCCAAAATTTCAGAATATTTTAACCAACCGGGGTCCATATTTAGTTTTTTAACTGCCTTTGCTTCCATTGGTGATAACCATCTGGGGGTTTTACTTTCTAACAGATCTTTATATCTGATCCAGACATTATACAACGCCTTTCTGACAATATGGTTTTTAAAACTCTTATGTACTTTCACCTTGTCATACCATAGATACGCATCCAACATTTTTCATAATTATCCTTAAATAAGTTAACATTTTTTGGTGTTACCTCTACCCCCAGATATTTCACTTTCTTTACTATTTCCAGACCAGTTACGCTCTGAAAGCTATCTTTCTCTTCCGATGTTAAATTTTTCCCCAACACTTTCGTTTTTTGCTTATTCAGTTTGAACCCTGCCACTTGACCAAATGTTTCAATTAGTTCTAACACTCTTTTAGTACTCTCATCTGGCTGTTGCAATGTTAAGACTAGATCATCTGCATAGGCCCTTAATTTGTATTGTTTCACTCCGACCTGAACCCCTTTAACCAGCGGGTCCACTCGAATCATGTTCAGCAAGACCTCCAGGACCGATATAAAGAGAAGGGGTGATATTGGGCATCCCTGTCGTGTCCCTTTTTCTATTGGGATTTCATCCATGACCATACCATTCACAATTAGTTTAGCTCTTTGTTCAGAATATATCGCACCTATACCGTTTTCAAATCCCTGGCCTACCCCCATCCCATGGAGATTCTTCCTCATAAAGCTCCAACAGATGTTGTCAAATGCTTTCTCCGCATCCACAAAAATCAAAACTGCTTTTCTATTAATCTCCCTTTCCAGCAACTCCAAAATGTCTAAAATGTTCCTCACATTATTTGACATGTATCTTCCTGGGAGAAAGCCCGCTTGGTCCTTATGAATCTCCCCTGCTAAAACTCCTTTAAATCTCTTTGCCAAGATGTCTGCAAAAATTTTATAATCCACATTTAGTAAGGATATAGGCCGGTAGTTTTTAACCTGATTTTTCCCAGTCTCTGTCTTCGGTATAAGTGAGATAAATGCCTCCTTCCACGATTCAGGGGCCCTTTTCCCTTCTAGAATTTGATTGCAAACCTCTTTTAACGGTTGAATTAGCCAGTCCTTTAAGGTTTTATAATATCTTGCCGTTAAGCCGTCTGGTCCTGGTGATTTCCCCACTTTCATGTTCTGAATGGCGCTCTCTATTTCTTGTTCTGTTATTCTCCCATTTAAGATCCTTCTGCTTTGTTCTGATATCCTTGATAGTCCATATTTTCCAATAAATTCCTCCATCTTTTGATTATCTATTGGCCCTTGATTGTACAATTTCTTGAAGAAGCTCTGGAAGCAATTACTTATCTCGTTTGGTCTAGTAATAATTTTCCCCTCTTCTTCAAGAGATGTCACAGTGTTCTGTTTTTGTCTTTTTTTCAGTTGCCATGCTAGCAGTTTCCCACATTTGTCTGCTGATTCAAAAGTCTTTTGCTTCATCTGTCTTATTTTCCATTCTATTTCTTGGTTCATCAATTCCATATATTGTGTCTGATAGTATTTTATTTCTCTCAATAGTTGTTGTGATTTTGGATTAGATCTCAGTTTTTTCTCTGCTTCTTTCATTTTTTCCAGTATTTTCTCTTCTTTCTCCTTTTGTCTTTTCTTCTTTAAGGAATTCTGTTGAATGAGGAAACCGCGCATCACAGCTTTGCTTGCGTCCCAAATTGTTCTTTTCTCCATTTCTGTTCTCAAATTTATTTCAAAATAGTCCTTTAATGTTTTTTGGGCCTTCTGGTAAATTTCTTCATCTCTTAAGAGAGTGTCATTCATTCTCCATCTAAATGTTCCCGTTGTTGTTAATCTCATTTCCATCTTCACGGCATTGTGGTCGGAGCATGTTTTAGGGCAGATTTCTGTTTTTTTCACTCTTGGTGCCAGATTGCTGGAGATCCAAATTTGGTCGATCCTAGTCCATGTCATTTTTGCTTCGGAGAAGAAGGTTCCCTCTCTTTCCAGAGGGTTCCTTGCTCTCCAGATATCTATAAGGTCCATGGTGTCAGTCATTTCAAAGAAGGTCTTTGGTAGTCTCCCATCTTTGGAAATCACAAGTCTTTGTGCCTTATCCATGTTCGTGGAGACTACTCCGTTCATATCACCCAACATCACAATTTTATAGTCCATGAAATCTGCTAGAGTCTCATGCAGCTTCTTAAAGAATTCCGCCTTCCCATCATTAGGGGCATACACTCCTACAATTAAAAGTTTTCCCCCTTGTAATTGAATTTCAACTGCCAAATATCTTCCTTGCTCATCTTTAAATATCATTTTAGGAGCCAGTCTTTCTTTAATATACATTACTACGCCTCTTTTTTTAACTTTATCCGATGATATAAATTCAAGGCCTAATCTTCTGTTTATAAGGAGTTTCCTATGTACCCTTGCAATATGTGTTTCTTGGAGGCATATTAAGTCCAATTGTTCTTTCTTTAAGATATGAAAAACTTGTTTCCTTTTTCTGGGGAGGTTAAGACCGTTACAATTCCAACTTAGCAGCTGCAGAGACATCTTTATTGTTGGGTGTCTGTTCCTCCGACTGCACCACGGAGTTGTTCTTCAATTGATAGTGAATCAAGTCCAAATGATAAATTGGCAATGTCAGTTGGTTCCTTTACACTCACAGTTCCTTTTTGTAAGTCTTCTGAGAATCTGTCTAGAAATTGGTTCTTGTCCTGTATTGTTTTAATCTTTACCTTCTTCCCATTGAAGGTAAAGGACAATCCTTGTGGAAATTCCCACCTAAATGGGATGTTGTTTCTTTTCAGCAGGTCAGCAAGGTCTTTAAAATAGGTCCTCACCTGTAGAATGTACCGAGGGATATCCTTGAAGATCTGTATTTGAGAGTTCTTTATTTCCAGAGATTTCTTATAGTGTAAGTCTAAGATTTTGTCTCTCTCTTCTCTAGATCTCAGTGTAATTAGACAATCCCTTGGTTTTCTGCCTTGTCTCCTGCCCAGCCGAAAGGCTGCGGTTATTCCAAAATCATCTTCTCCTTCCCAATCATCAAGCCAAAATTCATGAATGTTGTTTGTGAGAAATTCCTTCAGATTGCCCCCCTCCTCCTCAGGAACAAGTCTCAGTTTTAAATTTTTCCCTTTCTTCTCTAGTTCTATCAAAGCCAGAGCTGCATCATGTTCCCCAACCTTCTTTTCAATTGGTGTAAATCTCTCTTTAATTTCCTGTACAGATTCTTGGGCCGTCTCTGCAATTCTTCTTGTCTCTGCACTCTCCTCCAATAATTTATTCAAGGAATCAGTATGTGATGCCAAAATAGTTGTATTTGAGTCTAGTCTTGTTGAGAGTTCTGTTAGCTTTTTGGAGTTATCCGTGGATTGTCTGGTCAGTGCCTCTAGGGATTGGTTTATTTTAAGTAGTGCCTGTGTCATAGATTCCATTGATGCTGTTGCTACTTTTTCCTGTGCAGCTGGTAGTCCTGCCGTAGAGGCTCTTTTCTTTTGTGCTTGTGCTTGAGCTTGTCTGGTTTTAGATCTTGTTGACACTTCCTCTGGCTGCTTGCTCATAGCCAAGGTCGTTCTCACGGGAAGGATTTTGAAGTGGAAAATCCCACTATTTCCCTTCAATGGAACACTAAAAGAATGTCACTCTTCCCCTCTAGGGGCAGCAAAGCAGAGTCTGGTCATGAAAAGTTACAAGGAAGTTTAAAGCAAGTAGCAAAGTAGTCCAACAGTTCCACACAGACCCCCTTTGTAACTATCAGGGGTGTTATAATGTTCTCAGCATGCCAAAATCACTATTTTGTATCAGATAAAGTCATTTGTATCTGCAGTTCAGTTTTTGACAGCTTTTGACAGGTCCTTCTATTCAAGCGATACAATGTAGCTCCGGCAGTCTCTGCCAGAGGAGACCGGCGGTGGGGGGTTTTTTTTCTAATACAGTCTAAAGCAGGTATATTTGATCAATTTTCTCATCCCCCCTCCTCCTGCCCAGGGGGGGGGAGAGGATCGCTTTCGATGTCGGGTTGAGCTAGTAGAAGGATTTTACGTTTAAATGCAGCTTGATTTCCCGTTGCTTATCAAATCATGCAGTTTCGGGGAGGCAGACTTCCTTGATTTAATGCCTTGCCCGTTTTCAGCCAAATCCAAAATTTTTGTCCCGTTATTGCCTTAAATGTTGTTCTTACTCACGGGTGTTACGGTCAAATTGTAGTTTCAGGAAGGAATCGGCGTTCTCCGTCAATGGCGACGCGGCTTCACTCCGCAGGCTGGGTAGCGACTCTCAGCACCGCGCTCACACCCGATGCCGCTCCGGAGCCTTTAAAAAGGCTCTTTCACAGTACCGGGGGGCGCAAAGGTGCCCACCGAGTCTCCTTGCTCACAGGCTTCAGCGCCCGTGATTTTAGGGGTCCCCCGCTCGCCGTAGCGGGTAAGACCCGAACTTGCGGAGCAGTCTCTCCTCGGAGCTCGAGGCAGAGACCGCCATTAAACGCTGGCGCCGACCGGAAGTCCAGATTTAAGCAATTTGCTATAAGCTTTTGCAGAAGCTTTCACGATTCAAACATGGATTATATAAAATCATCATATAAATATCTGGTTATATATGGATATATATGGATATATGGATAACTGATAACTGATTATATGGATAACTGATTATATGAAAAGCATAAGGATAAATTCCTTCAGGTCCTGCTTCAGTCCCTGAAGCTGTACGCTGGCTCCCTTGGCAAATAAAGCAAGATGAGTGCTGTGCCCCAGAATCGAACATGACTGGACCTAATGGTCAGGGGTCCCTTTACCTTTGATGTATTTTAACGAAGTGATATTTTCCCAAACTGAAAAATCTTCTGTAAGAGACCACTCCATGGGATAGATTTCACAGATAATAATTGTTCGGTCCCTCTACAATCCAACCTTGCTCCCCCTGGGCCCTAAGATCAAAGATTCACCTTCACTTTTACAAATCCATACACAACAAAAGTTCATGCAAGCAGGTGTGGTTTCCTGTGTGAAATATTCCTCAGTTGTAATCTGTCGGTTGTCTTCAGCCCCCTTTGAGAGGGACCCCTTTTTTTCTAATGCGCCATCATTTGTGCTGTTGTAGCATCCCCAGCCGAAATCATATTTAATCATGTATTTGAACAAAGTCTCTCCATATCTTCAAACAGGCTGATACCTTGCCAGTTCTAATTAGAGCCCTCCACAAAGGACCGCACCATTAAACATCAAATTCTCAAGTTTTTTTTTAATATAGTTTCACTTGCATTCCATTTCATTAATTGAATCTTTCTCCATGAGGCTTGCCAAATCATGAAGTAGCTGTCAGTACTGCAGTGTTTCATTCTATCATTGCACAGTGTGACACTGTGCCTTTAATTGCCTAATTACCTAATGTATCATCGTGTGAGAACGGGAGCGATTTCTATATCTCCTCCTCCTCCCCTCTGGTCCTTGCATCTGGCTTTTGCTGAAGGATACGGCTGCGTGAGTCAGCTCTTCGCTCTGTTGACTTCTTATTTTCTTGATGCTGCATTCCAGCCAGAGTCTGCTTCTGCTGTACTCTGCTACTACGGGCGAAGTTCCTCACCATTCAGACAAGTGAGGGAGGGCGTTGGCCCAACAGCACTAAGTATCAAAAAAGATGAAACGCTCACCTCACATCTTCTGTAGCAGAGCGACAAAAGTCCATTCAAAGTCTGAATTCAAATTTTTGTTGAAAAACAGGAATGCTCCCGCTCATGGCGTTGGCATCGGAGAGTGTCCAATTCGTGCAATGCTAAACACCCAGCGCCTCTGCCTCCACTGCAGCGAGCGGCAGATATCGGACGGCGTGCGGGTGAAGGAATATCCGCCCCATCCCTGCGGGGTTCAACAGGGATAATTACCCCCAGATCCAACTTGTTTAATTGCATGAGCTGACAGTGAAATGGAACTCTCTCAGAAGGGGGTGGACCTTCATTGGGGGGTTCTGGGTTCTAAGAAGTTGGATGGCCACCTGTCATGGGTGCTTGAAATGAGATTTCATAGAATCATAGAGTTGGAAGAGACCACAAGGGCCATCGAGTCCAACCCCCTGCCAAGCAGGAAACACCAGCAGAGCACTCCTGACATATGGTTGTCAAGCCTCTGCTTAAAGACCTCCAAAGAAGGAGACTCCACCACACTCCTTGGCAGCAAATTCCACTGTCAAACAGCTCTTACTGTCAGGAAGTTCTTCCTAATGTTTAGGTGGAATCTTCTTTCTTGTAGTTTGGAACCATTGCTCCGTGTCCGCTTCTCTGGAACAGCAGAAAACAACCTTTCTCCCTCCTCTATGTGACATCCTTTTATATATTTGAACATGCCTATCATATCACCCCTTAACCTCCTCTTCTCCAGGCTAAACATGCCCAGCTCCCTTAGCCGTTCCTCATAAGGCATCGTTTCCAGGCCTTTGACCATTTTGGTTGCCCTCCTCTGGACACGTTCCAGTTTGTCAGTGTCCTTCTTGAACTGTGGTGCCCAGAACTGGACACAGTACTCCAGGTGAGGTCTGACCAGAGCAGAATACAGTGGCACTATTACTTCCCTTGATCTAGATGCTATACTCCTATTGATGCAGCCCAGAATTGCATTGGCTTTTTTAGCTGCCGCGTCACACTGTTGGCTCATGTCAAGTTTGTGGTCAACCAAGACTCCTAGATCCTTTTCACATGTACTGCTCTCAAGCCAGGTGTCACCCATCTTGTATTTGTGCCTCTCATTTTTTTTGCCCAAGTGCAATACAGTGGTACCTCGCAAGACGAATGCCTCGCAAGACAAAAAACTCGCTAGACGAAAGGTTTTTCCGTTTTCGATTTGCCTCGCAAGACGAATTTCCCCTATGGGCTTGCTTCGCAAGACGAAAACGTCTCGCGACTTTGTTTTCTTTGTCTAAAAACAAAGACATGTTTTGTTTATAAAGTTAATTTATTTTCCCTTCAATTTTTGAACTGCTCTTTACAGTATGTGTGACTTTAAAGAGCAGTTAATAAACTGTTGTTGTACCAAATTTGGCTTTGTTTGGACTTTTTTTGACCATAGGAACGCATTAATTGATTTTCAATGCATTCCTATGGGATTTCGTGCTTCGCAAGACGAAAAATTCGCTAAACGACAAAAATTGCGGAACGAATTAATTTCGTCTTGCGGGGCACCACTGTACTTTACATTTCTGGAGGGGGTTGGACTAGATTCTGAATCTATAATTCTATACTTCACCCTGGTGTGAGATCTTAAATTGACTTTTGAACAAGTGAAATTTTATACACATTCCATGTGCTGATATGCTTTCAACCCCGTATGAAATATTTGGTGGGCCATGAATGAATCCTTTCCCACATTCCAAACACTAAACCGTTTCCTCTCTTGTATGAATTCTTTGATGGGAAATGAGAGAGCTGCGTTGACTGAAGTTCTTTCCACATTCCAAGCACTGAAAGGGTTTCTCCCCTGTATGAATTCTTTGATGGGAAGTGAGATTCTGCCTGAGACTGAAGCTCTTTCCACATTCCAGACAATGATAGGGTTTCTCCCCGGTATGAATTCTGTGATGGGAAGAGAGTGCGGCACTTTGACTGAAGCTCTTTCCGCATTCCAAGCACTGATAGGGTTTCTCCCCGGTATGAATTCTGTGATGGGAAGAGAGTGCGGCACTTTGACTGAAGCTCTTTCCGCATTCCAAGCACTGATAGGGTTTCTCCCCGGTATGAATTCTGTGATGGGAAGAGAGTGCGGCACTTTGACTGAAGCTCTTTCCGCATTCCAAGCACTGATAGGGTTTCTCCCCGGTATGAATTCTGTGATGGGAAGAGAGTGCGGCACTTTGACTGAAGCTCTTTCCGCATTCCAAGCACTGATAGGGTTTCTCCCCTGTATGAATTCTGTGATGGGAAGTGAGTTCACCACTCAGACAATAGCTCTTTCCACATTCGAAGCACTGATAGGGTTTCTCCCCTGTATGAATTCTATGATGGGAAGTGAGTTCACCACTCAGACGAAAGCTCTTCCCACATTCGAAGCACTGATAGGGTTTTTCCCCTGTGTGAAGTCTTTGATGGGAAGTCAGATGACCACTCAGACAAAAGCTCTTTCCACATTCCAAGCAGTGATACGGTTTCTCTTCTGTATGAAGTCTTTGATGGGAAGTCAGATGACCACTCAGACGAAAACCTTTTCCACAATCCAAGCACTGATAGGGTTTCTCCCCTGTATGAATTCTTTGATGAGAAGTGAGATTCACCCACTTACTGAAGCTCTTTCCACATTCGAAGCACTGATAGGGTTTCTCCCCGGTATGAATTCTGTGATGGGAAGAGAGTGCGGCACTTTGACTGAAGCTCTTTCCGCATTCCAAGCACTGATAGGGTTTCTCCCCGGTATGAATTCTGTGATGGGAAGAGAGTGCGGCACTTTGACTGAAGCTCTTTCCGCATTCCAAGCACTGATAGGGTTTCTCCCCTGTGTGAAGTCTTTGATGGGAAGTCAGATGACCACTCCGACGAAAGCTCTTTCCACATTCCAAGCACTGATAGGGTTTCTCCCCTGTATGAATTCTTTGATGAGAAGTGAGATTCCCCTCCTGAGTGAAGCGCTTCCCACATTCTAAGCACTGATAGGGTTTCTCCCCTGTATGAATTTTGTGATGGGAAGTGAGGTGATCCTTCCGATTGAAGCTCTTTCCACATTCCAAGCACTGATACGGTTTCTCCCCTGTATGAATTCTTTGGTGGGAAATGAGACTATCCTTCCGATTGAAGCTCTTTTCACACTCCAAGCACTGATAGGGTTTCTCTCCTTTATGAATTCTTTGATGGGAAGTGAGACTATCCTTCCGATTGAAGCTCTTTCCACACTCCAAGCACTGATACGATTTCTCCCTACTCTGTGTTCTTTCGTGTGAAGTGAGGCTATTCCTTCGAACGAAGCTCTTTCTTTGATGGGAGGTGGACTGGGAGCTCTGACGGATCTTCTCTCCACACTCTGAATATTTATCTGACTTCTCCGCTATGTGGATTCTGTTGTGCTCCCCCTTGTTCTTCCCTTCTAATTTATCACCATCTGCAATGAAGAGAGATGCTAATTAGAGTCTCAGGAGGAAATGGGAGCTCCAGATTATTGAACAATGTTAATGAATGCTTGTGACAGAGGAAGAACTGAAGAGAATGAGATGTGAGGCCGTCCAATAGTTTTCACTGTTTTTGTTTCCTGGTATTAACTGAGATATTGCTTGGCTTTTATCTGGGATGGATATTTTTGTGGCTCAGTCATGGAATCCACTACATCTCCAATCACAACATGTTATGATCCAACAGGGATCCTTACTGAGAAAGTCCATGACCCCACGATTCTCCTCCTTGACTTCTCCTGTGTGAGTGCCTGAGGGCCCTGCTCTTGCCACTAACCACCTGGCCCGGGGCAGGGCCTCAAGCCTCAAAAGGACTGCTCTGCTGCCCAGGAGGACTCTCCTGGGTGAGTGCCTGAGGGCCCTGCTCTTGCCACTAACCACCTGGCCCGGGGCGGGGCCTGACAGGCCTCACAACTATGGTTGCTGTTACTGCTGCTGCTGTCCAGGAGGACTCGGGGGCGCAGAGTTCTTTTAAAAATGTTTTTAAATATTTCTTTTGAATTTTTTCTATGTGGGGGTGGGGTGGATGTTTGGTTGGGCCTGGGAATTTGTTTGATTTAGGTGTTTTTGTAATTTTTACAGGTTTTTTGTATTGTTTTATTTTTTAAAGGTTTTTTTTGTTTCTAAGGGGAGGGGTCAGGGCTGCCGGGGAGTGGGTCCCAGCCAACAAAATGGCTGGGGCATGTTCCACAGGGGGGGATGCACTGGGACAACCGATCTCAGTGATCACGGGTAGGAGGAGGAGTTACGCTAAGACCAGACCATGTCGTTACAGAGGAGGCAGGTTTAGTCGTTGTCTGAGGACTATCCCTGCCTCCGGGTCTGGTCCTGACTGGATGGATACTAGAATCAGCAAGGGATACCCACATGACCTGAAGGTGCTGCTGTGCAATGCCAGGTCAATGATTCATAAAACCACTGCCATCCATGACTTGATCATGGATGGAGGACTTGACCTGGCATGTGTAACAGAGACTTGGTTGGATGAAACAGATGGGCCTGTCCTTGCCGCTGCTTGTCCACCAGGTTTCTCTTACGCACAGCAACCCAGGTCATGTGGGCGGGGAGGGGGGGTTGCAGTGATTTTTAGGAAGTCATTAGTCTGCACCAGGCATCCTATTGGGAAGACTCAGTTTTCTGAGTGCATGTTCTGGAAGTTGGGCAATAGGGGCAGTACAGGATTCCTTTTGGTGTACCGACCTCCCCGCTGCACCAAGGATTCCCTGCCTGAGCTGCTTCAGGTCGTGGCAGATGTTCTCCTGGAGACACCTAGCTTGGTTGTCCTAGGGGATTTTAATATCCATGCTGACACAACCTTACAAGGGGCCGCTCGGGACTTCGTGCAAAGCATGGCCTCCATGGGGCTGTCCCTGAATAAGTCTGCCCAACCCATAGCCATGGACATGCCTTGGACCAGGTGTTCACCTCTAGTGACGTGGGTGATCTGACACTAAGTAAAAGCGAAACAAAAGAAGCGCCATGGTCAGATCACTTCCTGGTGCAACTGGACTTCTCCGCGACCCATCCCCTCTGCAGGGAGGTGGGACGAATTCGGATGGCCGGCCCCTGCCACTTAATGGATCCAAATGGTTTCCAGAGAGTGGTAGGGGATGTTTTATCCCATGTTGATGGCCTTTCAGCTGATTCCCTGCTGGCCTGCTGGAATGTGGAGTTAACCAGGGCTATTGACTGTTTGGCTCCGAAGCGCCCTCTCCGACTGCATGGAGCCCGGACAGGACCCGTGGTTTTCCACGGATCTGAGGGCAATGAAACAATCATTGAGACGGCTAGAGCGTCGGTGGCAGATAACTCATTCTGAAGCTGACCGGACACGGGTTAGAGCTCAATGTCGAGCCTACCAAGTGGCGGTTTTGGCCATTAAATCCTGCTGTCCAGTCAGCGCTTCCCTGCATGGCTCTGCTTGGGGCTGACCTGGGCAGGAAAAACAGAGTTGCAGCAGCGGTCCTGCCGTCCGTGTGAGATAGAGGGATAAATCAAGTCCAGGGACAGTTCGTTGCTATCTCTAAAAGCGTTTATTTACAAGCCATAAATCAGTCTCATTCCATCGGAGCTTTCCGGTATCTCTCCCGTGCCAAAAGCACACACAGCTTCTTTTCAGCGTCTCAGTCAAAAGTGAAACCAACTCTCACAGACAAAGACAGACAAAGCCTGTCACGTACGGCCCTGCTCCAGGCCACTCCCCAGATACAGGACAAACACCACAGCGGTAGCGACGGCGAAGACTTTCTTCACCAGCTCTATTGCATCTGCAGAAAACAGAAGCAGGAGACTTTTTCTGGTGGTTCGCAATATAGCAGAACCACCTGTTACATCGGGGCCCAGCAAGGGCCACATGATCTCCTGCAATGATTTTGCTAATGTTTTTGCAGATAAAGTCGCTCAGATTCGGGAAGAGGTAGATGCCACCGTGGGAGCAGGGCCGGAGCGGGAGAGTGCTAGAGTCCTGTCTAGTCAAATTGTGTGGGATCAATTCCAATCTGTTACCTCCGAGGATGTGGACAGGCTGCTTGGACGAGTGAAACCAACCACCTGTCTCCTGGATCCTTGCCCATCCTGGCTTATAAAAGCTAGCCGGGAAGGGCTGGGTGATGGGCTTTGTGGGGTGGTGAATGCTTCCCTCCGTGAGGGAGCCTTCCCAGACCCGCTGAAAGAGGCGGTTATCAAACCTCTTCTTAAAAAACCATCTTTAGATGCGGCCATAATGGCCAACTATCGCCCAGTCTCAAATCTTCCATTCTTAGGCAAGGTGATTGAGCGAGTGGTTGCTGAACAACTCCAGGCACGCCTGGAAGAAGCGGACCATTTGGATCCCTTCCAGTCGGGATTCAAGCCTCATCATGGGACTGAAACTGCCTTGGTCGCACTGGTTGATGATCTCCGGCGGGCTAGGGACAAAGGTGAGAGCTGCTTCCTAGTTCTGCTGGATCTCTCAGCGGCGTTTGATACCATCAACCATAACATCCTTCTGGACCGTCTTGAGGGGCTGGGAGCGGGGGGCACTGTCATACAGTGGTTCCACTCCTTCCTCCTGGGCCGTGTCCAGAAAGTGGTGGTGGGGGGTGAGTGTTCAGACCCCTGGGCTCTCACTTGTGGGGTGCCTCAGGGTTCTGTCCTCTCCCCCATGCTTTTCAACATCTACATGCAGCCGCTGGGAGAGATCATCAGGGGGTTTGGACTGGGTGTTCATCAGTATGCGGATGATACCCAGCTCTACCTCTCTTTTAAATCAGTGAATCACCAGTGAAGGCGGTGAAGGTCCTGTGTGAGTGTCTGGAGGCGGTTGGAGGATGGATGGCGGCTAACAGATTGAGGTTGAACCATGACAAGACAGAAGTACTGTTTTGGGGGGACAGGGGGCGGGGAGGTGTGGGGGACTCCCTGTCCTGAATGGGGTAACTGTGCCCCTGAAGGACCAGGTGCGCAGCCTGGGAGTCATTTTGGACTCACAGCTGTTCATGGAGGCACAGGTCAAACCTGTGTCCAGGGCAGCTGTTTACCAGCTCCATCTGGTACGCAGGCTGAGACCCTATCTGCCTGCGGACTGTCACGCCAGAGTGGAGCATGCTCTGGTTATCTCCCGCTTGGACTACTGCAATGCGCTCTACGTGGGGCTACCTCTGAAGGTGACGCGGAAATTACAACTAATCCAGAATGCGGCAGCTAGACTGGTGACTGGGAGTGGCCGCTGAGACCATATAACACCGGTCTTGAAAGACCTACATTGGCTCCCAGTACGTTTCTGAGCACAATTCAAAGTGTTGGTGCTGACCTTGAAAGCCCTAAACGGCCTCGGCCCAGTATATCTGAAGGAGTGTCTCCACCCCCATCGTTCTACCCGGACACTGTGGTCCAGCACCGAGGGTCTTCTGGTGGTTCCCCCACTGCAAGAAGCCAAGTTACAGGGAACCAGGCAGAGGGCCTTCTCGGTAGTGGCGCCCTCCCTGTGGAATGCCCTCCCACCAGATGTAAAAGAGGACAACAACTACCAGACTTTTAGAAGACATCGGAAGGTGGCCCTGTTTAGGAAGGCTTTTAATGTTTGATGTAGTACAGGATTTTAACAAACAGCAACATCTTTACCTGAACACTCCCCATCAGAAGTTATCTCAATCTGGTTGGTCAAAATTTAAATTTATACGTAAATCTCTTTCTTCACTTTGAACCCCCTCCCTCCCATTTTCATGATGAAACCAACTCTGTATTGTTTCATTGGTAACAGAAGAGGAAAAGTGACTATTACTCACTTAATCTAAGCACAACGGCCACAATAGCGTCAGTCTAGGCATTTGGCTCTGCGATGTTGAATGTTCTCTGTGCTCTCCTGTTTCCCCTTTTTTTGTTTCAGTTGAAAGCAATTCATGAACCCAGAACTCATACACTGACCACTAATGATGAACTATATGTTATAGATATTCCGGCAAATTTATTCTGCTATTTTACATAGCGACGGATCAGTGTTGGACATTGGTAAGGCATTCAGATCACAGAACTGATTTTAGACCTTTTGAGCTGCCAATACATCACGGTGACTGGGGAGTTGTGATCTATTCCTAGCTCAAATTGCCTGCAGGAGACAAAGGGGCAGGCAGGCAGGCAGGTGGGGGAGCCCAAAAAGGTGCCCCCCTTCTCCATCTCCATCCGCCTGCCTGCCTCCCCCCACCCCCAAGCTGAGGAAGCCCCAATTCCTCTCTGGCTCCATCCATCCAGGTCCCCATCTCCCCTCCCCTGGGACTCACCAGATCTCTCGGAGGTCCCTGGGAGGGAACGCTCAGAGGTTGTGGGGAGGGATGCAGGAGACAACCTGACCAGGTCAACTGTCCATCTTCCCCCTTCCATCCTCGCTAAGTTTGCAGGATCTGTCCCTTTCATCGTTCCTGAAGAGTCAAGGAGCCAAAAGAAGCTGCAGGGTCCTGGGAGAGAGGAAGAAGCAAAGGGAGCCTGAGAGCCCCTGCAGGGATTCTCCTGCCCTAGATATTCTCCTGCCCCTGGAGAAGCACAAATGGGGCAGCCCCTTCCCAACAGAAGCCCCATTTCTAAATATCTTCAGTGCTTGCAGTTTCCCCTGTTTGCTCCTCACTTCGTAAGGCTGACATGTTCTGCACAGTAGTGACCTGAGAGTATATCCCATTGAATTCAATGTTGCTTATGGACAGAACTTGGTGCCAAAACCAGTCACCATCCTGTCCCCAAGCCTTGGCCAATCATCAAAACTAAACTCCATTTCCTTCCATAGCAATACAGTGAACGTTTGAGGCTTTAATCCATTTCAATTTTATCACATAGTTCGCTTTTCTGTTGTAATCCATAAATATAATCCCATTCTCTTTTCATAGAATCATAGAATCATAGAGTTGGAAGAGACCACAAGGGCCATCGAGTCCAACCCCCTGCCAAGCAGGAAACACCATCAGAGCACTCCTGACATATGGTTGTCAAGCCTCTGCTTAAAGACCTCCAAAGAAGGAGACTCCACCACACTCCTTGGCAGCAAATTCCACTGTACAACAGCTCTTACTGTCAGGAAGTTCTTCCTAATGTTTAGGTGGAATCTTCTTTCTTGTAGTTTGGAACCATTGCTCCGTGTCCGCTTCTCTGGAGCAGCGGAACACAACCTTTCTCCCTCCTCTATGTGACATCCTTTTATATATTTGAACATGGCTATCATATCACCCCTTAACCTCCTCTTCTCCAGGCTAAACATGCCCAGCTCCCTTAGCCGTTCCTCATAAGACATCGTTTCCAGGCCTTTGACCATTTTGGTTGCCCTCCTCTGGACACGTTCCTCCTCTGCGTCCTCTGGACATCTCCTCTTGCTTTTTATCAGTTTGTTCAGGGAAGGAGGGTTCGTTCTGGTGGGCTGGATCTGGAGCACAAAGGGTAAGTTTTGCTTGCATGAGCCCTTGTGCTCCTTCTTCAAACTTATTAGGCAGGAACGTCAGAGGTCCAATCTGAGAGTATTTCATTCTGGGCTACTTATGGCAGAGCACAGAAAACATGCAATCAATTCTTTTCAGTTCTGTCAAGTAGGTCCTTCCCTAGATTTCTCAAGTGCAAGGACCCAGGGCTGTCTGAGTTATGGGGTTCCTTGGGGTCCAGGTCAGCTGGCTAGTCAGGATTGTCACCTGCAGAGTATATGTCAACTAAAGGACAATAGTCTGCCTTGAACTGAGGACTTTTTGGGGTGTTGCTGGATGTGGAAGCAGAGGAGCTGGTGATGCCACATTTCGGAATAATCTTGAGACTCCTCTCCTCCATAGATATTCTCTGCGCATATACACTATATTCACAAACTTTACGCTCCTTTTGTGAGAAGATACCTAAAGGCTTAGGGTAGCTTGAGAGAAGTAGCTTATTTTGAGACAGAACCCATTTCCAATTCTTGTTTATCAAAACCCTCTCCCTAGTTGGTTTTGGATTCTGACAGGACAGCAGAGCATTTGATAACCTTGCATATCGTTTCATATTGATATAAGGATCTGCTGTGCAAATTCCAGTACAGTGGTACCTCGGGTTACATATGCTTCAGGTTACAGACTCCGCTAACCTAGAAATAGTACCTCGGGTTAAGAACTTTGCTTCAGGATGAGAACAGAAATCATGCTCCGGCGGAACGGCAGCAGCAGGAGGCCCCATTAGCTAAAGTGGTGCTTCAGGTTAAGAACAGTGTCAGGTTAAGAGCGGACATCTGGAACAAATTAAGTACTTAACCCAAGGTACCACTGTACAGTACAAGCTTCTTAAGTCTTCTGTCTGGACCCAGAGCATGAGCTACTCTTAAGTAAGTTAAAAGGTATTTTTAAGTCAACTTTTTAATATTGCACTATTTTAATTTTTTTTTACATTTTTGCTCTTCTTTGTACTTTTAGACCTCCTTTTGCCATGTGGACGAATTAAACCTCCCTTATTCATCTATTTTTAATGGTAGGGAAAGAGATATTGTTGTATTATCCGGTTCCACACTCTCTGCCAGACTTTATTCCAGAAGGGTTTACAAGTACCTATCAGGTTGGTAAGAATTTAATGCATTCTATGTCCCTTGTTAGCAGTACAAGTCACCCAATGACGGATAATTCCTCATTCGCACCAGAGGCTTGGGAGAAGGAGTCTTTTAGCCTTGTATTAGCATTTCCTGAGGGTAGTTCTGAATTTTTCTTTCAGATTAGTTCCTCTACTTGTTTAGCCTGAATTTGGCCTTGAGTCGCTTGAGCTCCTGGTCTCAGTGCCAGAGATGACTTAGCAGTTGAGCTGGCTGGGCCCCAAACCTCTTTCTGCTCATCCTTAGAGCTGCTGAAAAATCCTATAAGGTCAGTAATAGGATCTGGCTCCCGCTGTTTCTTAGCCACCTCCTCGTTTTCCTTATTCACGTAAAATTGAGTAATTTTTGCTTGTGCTTTCTTTAGAGAAGCTCTCTTTGGAGGAGGGTCTGTGGCACTTGGGGAGAGAACATTAATTTTGTAACTACTCCGGGTCAACAATGTCTTTCCCCTTAATTCCTCATCAAGTTTCCTGATATCATTAATAATAATAATAATAATAATAATAATAATAATAATAATAATAATCCTAGCCTGAGGAAGAAATTGAGGCTAAAATGACTGAACAATGCAAATGACTGCTTGTGAAAGAGAAAGAAGGGAAGGGAGTTACTGCCTTTTTTGGCTGGTATTAGCTAACGTATTTATGGGACCCGGAGATTCAAAAAGCCTGGCTCGTTCCAGGGATGGATTTAATTTGGCTCAGTCGTGGAATCCGCTCCATCTCCAAGCTCAGTCATTTCTTTGCTCAACCAAAAACAGACAGAAACAGAAAGGAAAACAGAAAATTTGAGAGGATGTGCTGCTCTGGTTCGGCAGAAGCGGCTCAGTCCTGCTGGCCACATGACCCGGAAGCTGTACGCCGGCTCCCTCGGCCAGTAAAGCGAGATGAGCACCGCAACCACAGAGTCCGCCACAACTGGACCTAACGGTCCGGGGTCCCTTTACCTTTACCTTACCTCCATGGCCCTAAGATCTCTGAAGCCTACATTGAAGAAAGTTGGGGCAGCTCAGACCAGCCTCCTCATGGTTTGAAGACTGGTGGAAGCATATTCCCAGACAGAACAGGAGATACCGTATTTTTTGCTCTATGGGACGCACCATTTCCCTCCTAAAAAGCAAGGGAAAATGTGTTTGCATCTTATGGAGCGAATGCAGGGGGGAGGCAGGCAGGAAAAGCCCCCAAGAGCCGCACACAAGCTCCGTGCAGCTCTTAGGGGCTTTTCCCCAGGAGGGAGAAGGGACTGACTGGCAGCATCAGTCCCTTCTCCAACCTCGTAGGAAAGCCCACAGGAGCCACGCGCCCTTTAAAGAGCATGCCACTCTTGGGGGCTTTTCCCAGAGGAGGGACAAGGGCCGCTTTTGTGGGAGATGGGGGAATCTCCCACAAAAGCACAGGCTGCGCGCAGAGCTGGGGGGAATTATATTTCCCCCCTTGATTTCCCCCTCTGAAAACTAGGTGTGCCCTATGGTCAGGTGCACCCTATGGAGCGAAAAATACGGTACATCTCCTATTGAAAGTTTTCCATTCCAGGAGAGTTGTGGGTGTGTTAACATCTCAGATGCTGCAGGTGGCGCTATTGGGCTCCCTCAAAATAGAGGAGGTTTGTCCTTCAGAGATCTGTATGCAATTTCAAAACTGATCTCATGATCCAGCAGGGAGCCTTACCAGAGAGGCCACGATCCCAGGATTCTCCTCCTTGACTTCCTTCTGCAGAGCCCTCTGGTCAGGATCCAGCAAAGCCCAGTCCTCCTCTGTGAAAGGAACAGCTACGTCTCAAAGCACACTGGACCCTAAGGGAAAAAGGGAGCACAAAGATGATCTTCTACACATTGCTCTGTTCTTTTCTGCCTCTTAATAGCTGCATTGTTTTAACATTATTCTTTTCCTTCATGCTTATTTCAGTACCTTAATGGAACAATTTTGTTGTGTATTTAAATGATGGGGGAGAGACATGTGTTGTTGCATCTGGGACACAGGAAGTGGTCCAGTTGTGTAGATGCAGATGCAGACGCGCTTTTCTCCTCCCTGTGCTCCCCCCACGTGGGAATGTTCCCGTCTGGCTGCAGCCTCTGCTCACAAAGGTGACTTTTCCCTCCCTCTGAAGGGGGTTTATTTCCTTGACCCCAAGCCCCCTCCCCAAAATGAAGGCAGCATCTGGATCCCAAGGAAGAGCAGAGCTGCAGACCTCCTGCGATCTCCCCCCCCCCGGCTTGGCAGAGAGGACAAGGGAGGACCCTCTGCTCCCTGACTTGGGGGTCTCCCCCCACCAGGCATGACCTGAGCAGGGACCCCCACGCCCCCTCCCTGCCCCCCTGGGACCCCCTTCTCCCCATTGCACCCTCAGGGGGAGGAGAGAGGAGACTCACCCGAGTCCAGGAGGGGCTTTTGCAAAGGAGAGAGAAGAAAGCAGGGAGGGAGGGGGGAGGGAGGGGCTTCTGCTCTGGAGGACCTTGCCCCCTCCCCCTCCACTTCCCGTCCTCTCTAGGACTCCAGCTCTGCTCCTCTTAACCCTTGCCGAGCCCAGCCCTCCCTCCCCCCGGAGCCCCCCGGAGCCCCCCTGGGAGCCAGACTCGGCGCCAGGGAGACGGGGCTTCCCCAGGAGTCTCCTCGAGAGCAGGCGCCAGGGAGGAAGAGGAGTCCCAGATCCCCCCAAGGGAGACCCTTCCAAGTCTTCCCTCCAGCTCCCCATCTTCCCTGGGGCAGCCCCACTGAATCGGGGAGACGCCTCCTTCCCTGGGACGTGGAGGCTGGCAGGCCCAGCTGGGCTTCTTCCAGGCTCTGGCGGAGTCAGACTTGGGGGGCCCTTTCCCCCCTCAGTCCGCCCCCCACACCCAGGGGGCCCCTCAGCCCTCCTTCTTGGGGGTCTCCCTCCCCTCCCCCCTCTCAGTCCGCCCCCCACACCCAGGGGGCCCCTCAGCCCTCCTCCTTGGGGGTCTCCCTCCACTCCCCCCAGGTCCGCCCCCCACACGCAGGGGGTCCCCTCAGCCCTCCTTCTTGGGGGTCTCCCTCCGCCCCCCCTAAGTCCGCCCCCACACCCAGGGGGTCCCCTCAGCCCTCCTTCTTGGGGGTCTCCCTCCACTCCCCCCAGGTCCGCCCCCCACACGCAGGGGGTCCCCTCAGCCCTCCTTCTTGGGGGTCTCCCTCCCCTCCCCCCTCTCAGTCCGCCCCCCACACGCAGGGGGTCCCCTCAGCCCTCCTTCTTGGGGGTCTCCCTCCGCCCCCCTCTCAGTCCACCACCCACACCCAGGCGGTCCCCTCAGCCCTCCTTCTTGGGGGTCTCCCTCCGCCCCCCTCTCAGTCCACCACCCACACCCAGGGGGTCCCCTCAGCCCTCCTTCTTGGGGGTCTCCCTCCACTCCCCCTCTCAGTCCTCCCCCCACACCCAGGGGTCCCCTCAGCCCTCCTTGGGGGTCTCCCTCCACTCCCCCCAGGTCCGCCCCCCACACGCAGGGGGTCCCCTCAGCCCTCCTTCTTGGGGGTCTCCCTCCGCCCCCCTCTCAGTCCACCACCCACACCCAGGGGGTCCCCTCAGCCCTCCTTCTTGGGGGTCTCCCTCCACTCCCCCCTCTCAGTCCTCCCCCCACACCCAGGGGTCCCCTCAGCCCTCCTTGGGGGTCTCCCTCCACTCCCCCCAGGTCCGCCCCCCACACGCAGGGGGTCCCCTCAGCCCTCCTTCTTGGGCGTCTCCCTCCCCTCCCCCCTCTCAGTCCGCCCCCCACACGCAGGGGGTCCCCTCAGCCCTCCTTCTTGGGGGTCTCCCTCCGCCCCCCTCTCAGTCCTCCCCCCACACCCAGGGGGTCCCCTCAGCCCTCCTTCTTGGGGGTCTCCCTCCACTCCCCCCTCTCAGTCCTCCCCCCACACCCAGGGGTCCCCTCAGCCCTCCTTGGGGGTCTCCCTCCACTCCCCCCAGGTCCGCCCCCCACACGCAGGGGGTCCCCTCAGCCCTCCTTCTTGGGCGTCTCCCTCCACTCCCCCCTCTCAGTCCGCCCCCCACACCCAGGGGGTCCCCTCAGCCCTCCTTCTTGGGGGTCCAATCAACTCCCGCCTGACTCCTCTTCCTCTCCTCCCCACCTTCCCCTCCAAGCTCCCCCCTCAGACCATCCCTCAGAAAAGGTGCCTTGCCTTTTCCCGCCAAAAGGGCTGGCTCCGCCCCCCGCAGGCTTAGGAGCCAATCAGAGCGAGGCTCCAGCCCCCCCAGAGGGGAATTTCTGAGGGACTCGGTCCGCTGACTGGCCTGGCTCTGCTGTCCATCACAGGCCCAACCAAGGGGGGCGTCTCTAGAGATCATCTCCGTCTGTCAGTTACCTGTCAATCCATTTTAAACTCTTGGGGTTTGAGATCATTTTGCCAGAGCCCTGAGGGGCCCAAGTTTCATAAAGAGTGTTAAGAAGTGGTTGGGTCAGCTCCCTGCAGGAGTTTCTTGTTGTACATTGTTTTAATGGTTTGTATTTCTTCTGAGACTGTAACCCAAAGTGTGTTTTATAAGCTGGTCTCCGGCTGTAAGAGATTATCTTATTTTATCTTATCTTAATAAATGGGTGGAGGAAAAGTCTGGGAAGGGGCGAGAGGCCCTTCCCTGCGCCCCTCCAGGCTCCTCTCAGGTTCATCCAGGGTCCAAAGCTGCCTCCATTTTGGGGGGGCCAGGAAGGGAGTGGTCCCTGCAGCTTTGCCTGCTGGAAAGGGGGCGACATGCAAGAGGCCAGCCTGGCAGGGTTGTTGTGGAAGGAGGAGCTCCTGGGAGGAAAGGAGGTGCCAGGGAAATGCCATTCTGCCAGTAAAGAGCCTCCGTCTCTCTCACTCCTCCAAACGAGAGCCAGGGGTGTGTGTATATATCTAGGTAGGTAGGTAGGTGATAGATAGGTATGTATGTGTGTATAACAGACGGGCACAAAATTGCCCTCATCCAAGATGGCCGCCGGCCCTTCCTCCTGCTCCAAACATAGAAGGACCGGTTGCCCTGACCCAACATGGCCTCTGCTCTTTCTGGCCTCCTTGGCAGTCTCAACTCCGGGACGGCCCTCCTCGCTCGGTGAGTGGAGGGGCGAAGTCAACTTACACTTGGACTTGGAGGCTGTCAGGGCCTGAAGCGCAGCAGGACAGGCCCAGCTTTTCTCCAGCTCCGCTTGCCCAAAAGCAGCTGCTCCCCTTCAGGCCGATGTTCCCCTTTCTAGAAATGGGGGCCTCTCTGCTCCCTTCCCTGAGTACTTCCACCATTCAGTGCTTTGGACGCAGCCCCGCTTCCCTGGCGGAAGAGCAGGATTCAGGGCACCAGGAATATCTACCCTTTACGAACTCCAGAGGGGAGCTTCTCGCTCCTCTTGTGACAAGATTCCCAAAGGCTGAGGGTAGCTTGAGAGAACTAGCCTCTTTTGAGACAGCACCAATTTCCATTTCTTCTGGATCAAAACCCACAGACGCTCAGCTAGGATTTTTCCAGAAGGTTTTACAAGCATCTATCAGGATGGTAAGAATTTTATTACAGTGAGCCAGAAAGGATTTTATGTGTTCCATGTCCTCTGTTAGTAGTAATACAAGCCACCCGCTGACTGATAATCCCTCCTCATTTGTCCGAAAAGGTTGGGAGAAGGAGTCTTCTATCCTTGCTTTAGCATTTCCTGAGGATACACCTGAAATTTGCTTTCACATTAGTTCGTCTACTTGTTTAGCCTGAATAGGGGAGAGACATGTGTTGTTGCATCTGGGACAGAGGAAGTGGTCCGGTTGTGAAGATGCAGACGGGCTTTCCTTCTCCCTGCCCCCCCCAATGTGGGAATGTTCTCGTCTGTCTACATCCTCTGTTCACAAAGGTGACATTTCCCTCAATTTGAAGGGGGTTTATTTCCTTGACCCAAATCCCCCTCCCCCAAAAGGAAGGCAGCATTTGGATCCCAAGGAAGTCTGGCTGCAGCCTCTGTTCACAAAAGTGACTTATCTCCAAACCTGAAGGGGGTTTCTTTGCCTGCCCACTTTTCCTTGACCCAAAGCCCCCTCCCCCCAAAAGGAAGCAGTGCCTGGATCCCAAAGGCTGCAGATCTCCTGCGAACTGGCCCCCTTCCTGGCTTGGCAGGGAGGACGAGGGAGGACCCTCTGCTCCCTGACTTGGGGGTCTGCCCTGTGGCCGGAGACCCCCCCAAAATGTATAATGCACAAGCACCACACTCACACGCACACACCTCCCCTCCCCGACCCTGGAAATGTCCCTTTAGAGGGCCATTTCCTAAAAGCCTTCCGTAAATAAGGAAGCGCGCTAGTTTTGACAGCTCTACTGGAACCCTTTTCGCCTATCTTTATCATGGGTAGACCGGGCGCCCGAACTCTGGGTCAGCCGGCTGCCATTTCAACCAATCAGCGTTACCGAACAGCGCCTCTAGCGGCGGCTGCGCAGGTACTGCAGCCGGCTTCTGCTTCTTCCCCACTTTGACAGCTTGCTAATACAATGTTTCCGAATTCAACTGACTGATTTAATCAGGATGTTGCAACATTGTTTCCAGAACTTGGGAGTATTTTGAACTTCAGGGTCCCTTTCCCTTAAATATTCACCACAAATCAGCCGTACATCGGATTTTCATCGGACCACTTTTATTCTACTCCAAATTACACGGATTACCAAAGGGGGGTTGCCTGCCACCGGCCAGCCATAATCCCCCAACCGAGCAAGCACGTACTCAGCACCTCCTCCCAGCTGACCTGCCTACCCTGATACCCGGCTTGATGGGCTCAGACAGAAAACCGCCAAGGACACAGGACTGCATATGATAGTGTAGTCTGCTTCTGCAAAAACAAAAGGGACTGTGACCGGATTCCCCCAGGGGGCAGGAAACTGCGCCTTTGCCCTTTGTCTTCCAAAGGATGGGGGGAGAGGGACCCTGACCAGGTGTTGAGATACTCGGGTTACCTGCCCAATCCCTCCCCTGACTCCTCCTGTTTTTAATATAATCATGATGTAAATATGATGTAATTCTGAGGGTGTACCTAAGGGGATTAGTAACTAATAAAAGTCAGGGTCTCCCTTTGTTTGGGGCTTCCATCTTGCATCACTTCGTGGGCGGTGGGAGTCCTGTCGCGACAGTCTTTTCTTTAATAAAGACCGAGCCTACTGGCTGCTGTTTTGCTCTGAATTGCTCTGGTTGGTGTCTTCATTTGTTCAAGAGAGCCCTCGGATTTCCGTTAACAGTTCCCATCAGGAATGATCTGAACAGGGGTGCCCATGCATTCCCTGCATCCCGTGTAATTGCATAACAAGGTCACCTCCTGTCACCTCCCCAATAATACATTTTTTCTTTTGCCTGCAAAAATGTTTTGACTTTATTTCATATTTTCTTACAAAGGAATGTGGATTCTGGGCCTCTGATAACAAGTAGGCCACTGTGGAAAGTTACTTAAATCTACAGGATGTTGTTTTGTTTTATTTATATTGATTGTTTATTTATTTATTAAAATTTATTTTTAAAAACCTGTAAAGTTGTTTACCAATACAAAAAAACAAAGAAACAACAACACCACAGCTGTAAAATCAAAATTAACAAGCCTACTTTAAAACAGAGAAAAGCTAAAATATTAAAACAGATTAAAATTACTTCAGCTTCCTGAGCATCTGGGTATGCTTGCCTAGACAGGAATGCTTTTAGCAGGTGCCTGAAAAGAGTCTAGAAGAGGCACGCGCTTTATTGCAAGTGGCGGGGAGTTCCAAAGGGCAGGTGCTGCCACACTAAACCACGCAGTGCTGGAAAGGGGGTGAAAGGCAAGAGGCCAGCCTGGCAGGGTTGTTGTGGAAGGAGGAGCTCCTGGGAGGAAAGGAGGTGCCAGGGAAATGCCATTCTGTCAGTAAAGAGCCTCCCTCTCTCACTCCTCCTCCAAACGAGAGCCAGGGGTGTGTGTGTGAGTGTAAACATATAGAGTGAGGGGGGAAAGTATTTGATCCCCTGCTATATTTGGGTTTTTGCCCTCTGACGAAGAAATGCCTAGTCCACAATATTAATGGTAGGTTTATTGTAGCTGTGAGAGACAGAATAACAACAGAGAAACCCAGAAGACAAAAGTCAAAGATTGATGAGATTATTTTTTTGGGGGGGGGTTCTTGTTCCTACTTTTCTCTCTTTTATTTATTCCCAATATCATACCGATCTTAATCCTTTATCTTATCTTGACAGCCACTGGCATGCAACTTTCATCATATTTAACAGATCTATATGTAAATTAACATGCAAGATGAAATTTTTGTTCTTCTTGTTGTCCCTCAATTGTTTTCGGTGCAGCCCCTCCTCAGAAGACCCTATTTCATTCCACCGTCTTACCTTCCAAGACTCTGGGCTGTCTTCCTACTTTCCTTTGTCTAGTTAAAATTAAGACACATGTAATGTATTTTAACTGACTGATCTTTTCCCAAACCGAAGAATCTTCTGTGTGGGAGTCATAAAGCCAAGGCAGAGTCTTGTAGATACTGCAGGGTGCCCCCTGACATTCCTCTGGGCAATGATTACCTTATATGGTAAAGGGGCAATAAAAGCTTGACTGGATGAGGTAACATGAGATTGGCAAACGGCCATGCGGCTGGACAGAACAAAGGACAATAAAAAGTGACCGGAGAGGAGAAGAAGTCTGAATGAGCTGCTCTCTCTTATTATGGAAATATTGCTGGCTTTCTGTGTCTTTATTTTATGCTAAACAAATGCCACTTGTGACGGCTGGCTCCAACACTTCTGGAAGAGACCACACTGTGCAATAGATTTCACAGTTAATAATTGTTTGGTTCCTCTAGAATCCAAGCTTGCTCCCCCTGAGCCCTAAGGGAAGCTTGCAAAGATCAAAGATTCACCTTCACTTTTATAAATCCATATATGACAAAAGTCCATGCAAGCAGGTGTGGTTTCCTGTGTGAAATATTCCCCAGTTGTAATCTGTCGGTTGTCTGCAGCCCCCTTTGAGAGGGACCCCTTTTTCAAACCCGTATAAATTATTTGGTGGGCAATGAATGAATCTTTTCCCACATTCCAAACACTAAGACGTTTTCTCTGTTGTATGGATTCTTTGATGGGAAGTGAGATTGCCCCTCTGACTGAAGCTCTTCCCACATTCCAAGCACTGATAGGGTTTTTCTCCTGTATGAATTCTGCGATGGGAAGTGAGACTGGAGCTATCAGTGAAGCTCTTTCCACATTCCAAGCACTGATAGGGTTTCTCCCCTGTATGAATTCTGTGATGGGAAGTGAGACTATCCTTCCGACTGAAGCCCTTTCCACATTCGAAGCACTGATAGGGTTTTTCCCCTGTATGAATTCTTTGATGGGTAGTAAGACTTTCCTTCCGACTGAAACCCTTCCCACATTCGAAGCACTGATAGGGTTTTCCCCCTGTATGAATTCTTTGATGAGAAGTGAGATTCCCCTCCTGACGGAAGCTCTGTCCACATTCCGAGCATTGATAGGGTTTCTCCCCTGTATGAATTCTTTGATGGGTAGTAAGACTATCCTTCCGACTGAAGCCCTTTCCACATTCGAAGCACTGATAGGGTTTTTCCCCTGTATGAATTCTCTGATGAGAAATGAGATTCCCCTCCTGACTGAAGCTCTTTCCACATTCTGAGCACTGATAGGGTTTCTCCCCTGTATGAATTCTGTGATGGGAAGAGAGTGTGGCACTTTGACTGAAGCGCTTTCCGCATTCCAAGCACTGATAGGGTTTCTCACCTGTATGAATTCTTTTATGGGAAGTGAGCTTGTGGCCCTCCCGGAAGCTTTTCCCACATTCGAAGCACATATAGGGTTTCTCCCCTGTATGAATTCTTTGATGAGAAGTCAGATCACTACTCTGACGAAAGCTCTTTCCACATTCCAAGCACTGATAGGGTTTTTCCCCTGTGTGAACTCTTTGATGGGAAGTCAGATCACCACTCAGACGAAAGCTCTTTCCACATTCCAAGCAGTGATACGGTTTCTCTCCTGTATGAAGTCTTTGATGGGAAGTCAGATGACCACTCAGACAAAAACCTTTTCCACATTCCAAGCACTGATAGGGTTTCTCCCCTGTATGAATTCTTTGATGGGTAGTAAGACTTTCCTTCCGACTGAAGCCCTTTCCACAATCCAAGCACTGATAGGGTTTCTCCCCTGTATGAATTCTTTGATGAAAAGTGAGATTCACCCACTTACTGAAGCTCTTTCCACATTCCAAGCACTGATAGGGTTTCTCCCCTGTATGAATTCTGTGATGGGAAGTGAGATCACCACTCAGACGAAAGCTCTTCCCACATTCCAAGCACTGATAGGGTTTCTCCCCTGTATGAATTCTTTGATGAGAAGTGAGATTCCCCTCCTGAGTGAAGCGCTTCCCACATTCCAAGCACTGATAGGGTTTCTCCCCTGTATGAATTTTGTGATGGGAAGTGAGGTGACCCTTCCGATTGAAGCTCTTTCCACATTCGAAGCACTGATAGGGTTTCTCCCCTGTATGAATTCTTTGATGAGAAGCGAGATTTTGGCGGTGACTAAAGTTCTTCCCACATTTCAAGCACTGATGCGGTTTCTCCCCTGTATGAACTCTTTGATGGGAAGTGAGATTCCCCGAGTGACTGAAGCTCTTTCCACATTCCAAGCAATTATATGGTTTCTCCCCTGTGTGAACTCTTTGATGCAAAGTGAGATGATCCTTTCGATTGAAGCTCTTTCCACATTCTCTGCACTGATACAGTTTTTCCCTACTCTGTGTTCTTTCGTGTGAAGTGAGGCTATTCCTTCGAATGAAGCTCTTTCTTTGATGGGAGGTGGACTGGGAGCTCTGACGGATCTTCTCTCCACACTCTGAATATTTATCTGAATTCTCCGCTATGTGGATTCTGTTGTGATCTCCCTTGTTCTTCCCTTCTAAGTCATCACCATCTGCAATGAAGAGAGAAGCGAATTAGAGTCTCAGGAGGAAATGGGAACTCCAGATTATTGAACAATGTTAATGAATGCTTGTGACAGAGGAAGAACTGAAGAGAATGAGATGTGAGGCCGTCCAATAGTTTTCACTGTTTTTGTTTCCTGGTATTAACTGAGATATTGCTTGGCTTTTATCTGGGATGGATATTTTTGTGGCTCATTCATGGAATCCACTCCATCTCCAATCACAACATGTTATGATCCAACAGGGATCCTTACTGAGAGAGTCCATGACCCCACGATTCTCCTCCTTGACTTCTCCTTGACCTCCCCTGGGTGAGTGCCTGAGAGCCCTGCTCTTGCCACTAACCACCTGGCCCAGGGTGGGGCCTGAAGCCTCAAAAGGACTGCTCTGCTGCCCAGGAGGACTCCCTTGTGTGAGTGCCTGGGGGCCCTGCTCTTGCCACTAACCACCTGGCCCGGGGCGGGGCCTCAAGCCTCAAAAGGACTGCTCTGCTGCCCAGGAGGACTCCCCTGGGTGAGTGCCTGAGGGCCCTGCTCTTGCCACTAACCACCTGGCCCAAGGCGGGGCCTGACAGGCCTCACAACTATGGTTGCTGTTACTGCTGCTGCTGTCCAGGCTGACTCAGGGGGGCACAGAGTTCTTTTTAAAATGTTTTAAATTTTTTCTTTTGAATTTTTTCTATGTGGGGGGTGGGGGTGGGGTGGGGTGGATGTTTGGTTGGGCCTGGGAATTTGTTTGATTTAGGTGTTTTCGTAATTTTTACAGTTTTTTATTTTTTTATTTTTTAAAAAAAGTTTTTATTTTGTTCTTAAAGGGAGGGGTCAGGGCTGCCGGGGAGTGGGTCCCAGCCAACAAAATGGCTGGGGCATGTTCCACAGGGGGGGATGCACTGGGACAACCGATCTCAGTGATCACGGGTAGGAGGAGGAGTTACGCTAAGACCAGACCATGTCGTTACAGAGGAGGCAGGTTTAGTCGTTGTCTGAGGACTATTCCTGCCTCCGGGTCTGGTCCTGACCGGATGTTTACTAGAATCAGCAAGGGATACCCACATGACCTGAAGGTGCTGCTGTGCAATGCCAGGTCAATGATTCATAAAACCACTGCCATCCATGACTTGATCATGGATGGAGGACTTGACCTGGCATGTGTAACAGAGATTTGGTTGGATGAAGCGGATGGGCCTGTCCTTGCCGCTGCTTGTCCACTAGGTTTCTCTTACGCACAGCAACCCAGGTCATGTGGGTGGGGAGGGGGGGTTGCAGTGATTTTTAGGAAGTCATTCGTTTGCACCAGGCGTCCTATTGGGAAGACCCAGTTTTCCGAGTGCATGTTCTGGAAGTTGGGCAATGGGGCAGTACAGGATTCCTTTTGGTGTACCGACCTCCCCGCTGCACCAAGGATTCCCTGCCCGAGCTGCTTCAGGTTGTGGCGGATGTTCTCCTGGAGACACCTAGCTTGGTTGTCCTAGGGGATTTTAATATCCATGCCGACACAACCTTACAAGGGGCCGCTCGGAACTTCGTGCAAAGCATGGCATCCATGGGGCTGTCCCTGAATAAGTCTGGCCCAACCCATAGCCGCGGACATGCCTTGGACCTGGTGTTTACCTCTACGGATGTTGGTGATCTGACACTAAGTAAAAGCGAAACGAAAGAAGTGCCATGGTCAGATCACTTCCTGGTGCAACTCGACTTCTCCGCGATCCATCCCCTCTGCAGGGAGGTGGGACAAATTCGGATGGCCGACCCCCGCCACTTAATGGATCCAAATGGTTTCCAGAGAATGGTAGGGGATGTTTTATCCCATGTTGATGGCCTTTCAGCTAATTTCCTGGTGGCCCGCTGGAATGTGGCGTTAACCAGGGCTATTGACTGTTTCGCTCTGAAGCGCCCTCTCTGACTGCATGGAGCCTGGACAGCCCCATGGTTTTCCACGGATCTGAGGGCAATGAAACAATCATTGAGACGGCTAGAGCCCGGTGGCGGATAACTCATTCTGAAGCTGACCGGACACGGGTTAAAGCTCAATATCGAGCCTACCAAGTGGCGGTAGCGACGGCGAAGAAGACTTTCTTCACCGCCTCTATTGCATCTGCAGAAAACAGCAGCAGGAGACTTTTTCAGGTGGTTCGCAATTTAGCGGAACCACCTGCTACATTGGGGCCCAGTAAGGGCCACATGATCTGCAATGATTTTGCAAAGTTTTTTGCAGATAAAGTCGCTCAGATTCGGGAAGAGGTAGACACCACCATGGGAGCAGGGCCGGAGCGGGAGAGTGCTAGAGTCCTGTCTAGTCAAATGGTGTGGGATCAATTCCAATCTGTTACCCCCGAGGATATGGACAGGCTGCTTGGACGAGTGAAACCAACCACCTGTCTCCTTGATCCTTGCCCATCCTGGCTTATAAAAGCGAGCCGGGAAGGGCTGGGCGATGGGCTTCGTGGGGTGGTGAATGCTTCCCTCTGTGAGGGAGCCTTCCCAGACCTGCTGAAAGAGGCGGTTATTAAACCGCTTCTTAAAAAACCATCTTTAGATGCGGCAACAATGGCCAACTATCGCCCAGTCTCAAATCTTCCATTCTTGGGCAAGGTGATTGAGCGAGCGGTTGCTGAACAACTCCAGGCACGCCTGGAAGAAGCAGACCATTTGGATCCCTTCCAGTCGGGATTCAGGCCTCATCATGGGACTGAAACTGCCTTGGTCGCACTGGTTGATGATCACCGGCGGGCTAGGGACAAAGGTGAGAGCTGTTTTCTAGTTCTGCTGGATCTCTCAGCGGCATTTGATACCATCTACCATAACATCTTTATGGACTCTGTTGAGGGGCTGGGAGCTGGGGGCACTGTCATACAGTGGTTCCGCTCCTTCCTCCTGGGCCGTGTTCAGAAAATGGTGGTGGGGGATGTGTGTTCAGACCCCTGGGCTCTCACTTGTGGGGTGCCTCAGGGTTCTGTCCTCTCCCCCATGCTTTTCAACATCTACATGCAGCCGCTGGGAGAGATCATGAGGGGGTTTGGGCTTGGTGTTCATCAGTATGCGGATGACACCCAGCTCTACCTCTTTTAAATCAGAACCAGTGAAGGCGGTGAAGGTCCTGTGTGAGTGTCTGGAGGCGGTTGGAGGATGGATGGCGACTAACAGATTGAGGTTGAACCCTGACAAGACAGAAGTACTGATTTTGGGGGACAGGAGGCGGGCAGGTGTGGAGGATTCCCTGGTCCTGAATGGGGTAACTTTGCCCCTGAATGACCAGGTGTGCAGCCCGGGAGTCATTTTGAACTCACAGCTGTCCATGGAGGCACAGGTCAAATCTGTGTCCAGGGCAGCTGTCTACCAGCTCCATCTGGTACGCAGGCTGAGACGCTCCCTGCCCGCGAATTGTCTCGCCAGAGTGGTGCATGCTCTGGTTATCTCCTGATTGGACTACTGCAATGCGCTCTACGTGGCGCTACCTCTGAAGGTGACGCGGAAACTACAACTAATCCAGAATGCGGCAGCTAGACTGGTGACTGGGAGCGGCCGCCGAGACCATATAACACCGGTCTTGAAAGACCTACATTGGCTCCCAGTATGTTTCCGAGCACAATTCAAAGTGTTGGTGCTGACCTTTAAAGCCCTAAACGGCCTCGGTCCAGTATATCTGAAGGAGTGTCTCCACCCCCATCATTCTGCCCGGACACTGAGGTCCAGCACCGAGGGCCTTCTGGCGGTTCCCTCACTGCGAGAAGCCAAGTTACAAGGAACCAGGCAGAGGGCCTTCTCGGTAGTGGCGCCCTCCCTGTGGAATGCCCTCCCACCAGATCTCCAAGAGAACAACAACTAGCAGACTTTTAGAAGACATCGGAAGGCGGCCCTCTTTAGGGAGGCTTTTAATGTTTGATGTAGTACAGTATTTTTTTATTATTATTATTTTGGAAGCTGCCCAGAGTCGCTGGGGAAGCCCAGCCAGATGGGCGGGATATAAATAATAAGTTATTATTATTATTATTATTCTTTATGCTGAGCTCTCTGGTCAGGATCCAGCAACGTCCACGCCTCATCTGTGAAACAAACAGCAACATCTTCACCTGAACACTCCCCATCAGAAGTTATCTCAATCTGGTTGGTCTAAATTTAAATTTATACGTAAATCTCTTTCTTCACTTTGAACCCTCTGCCTCCCATTTTCATTATGAAACCAACTCTGTATGGAAAAATGACTATTACTCACTTAATCTAAGCACAACGGCCACAATAGCGTCAGTCTAGGCATTTGGCTCTGTGATGTTGAATGTTCTCTGTTCTCTCCTGTTTCCCCCCTTTTTTCCAGTTGAAAGCAATTCATGTACCCAGAACTCATACACTGACCACTAATGATGAACTATATGTTATAGATATTCCGGCAAATTTCTTCTGCTATTTTACATAGAAATGACATGAGAAGACTTGGTCTACATGTTAATATTCCTATGTTCCTTGTTTTTAAAAGCAAATAAAAAGTTATTCCAAAAAGAAAAGAAAAGAATAATACATGGAGGCCTCATCTGCGTTCAATCTGCAAAGCAGGATCAGGTTCCTTTCAAGACTCGTGGCTTCTAGTGCTGCGCGATGGGGCGGAGGGAAGTTTGAGGATGGAGAAAAGAATAATATGATGGATCGAGGAAATAGAAATGTAAATGTATGGGGGGGATGGGGAGGAAATGGTGTTGGCTTTGGTACATCTGTATTGTAATACAATACAGTGGTGCCCCGCAAGACGAATGCCTCGCAAGACGAAAAACTCGCTAGACAAAAGGGTTTTTCGGTTTTTGCGTCGCTTCGCAAGACGAATTTCCCTATGGGCGTGCCTCGCAAGACGAAAACGTCTTGCGACTTTGTTTCCTTTGACTTAAAACCGTTAAAACCAAGGGTGCTTTGCTTGAACAGCTGCAGTTGCGACTTGACTTCGAGGAGCAACTGTTAGCACGCGGTTTGGTAGCCTTTTCTCAGACTTTGCTCATTTTTGAAGCTTTTCCAAAACTTTCCCAGAACTTCTTTTGCATCCATTTGGTAAGTTAAACTTTTAAAACTTTTTTTTGGGGGGGTTGGATTTTGGGTTGGGGTGTTTGGGATTCAAGGACTTGGTGTTGGGGGGGGGGTTTAAGAGAATCTGGGAACTTGTGGGGTTTTTTTATTTTTTTTATTTTTTTGTGACCATTGGGCCATGTGGTTGTTTTTTTAAATTTTATGAGTTTGAATTTCTATGTGCTGGGTGGCTGGGGGAACAGTTGGTGGGGTTTCTGCAGCAATCTGGGAGCTTGTGGGGAATTTTTTTGATTTTTTTTTTATTTTCTGTGACCATTGGGCCATTTTGTTTTTTTAAAAAAGAATTTCTGAGTTTGAATTTCTGTGTGCTGGGTGGCTGGGAGAATAGTTGGTGGGGTTTCTGCAGGAATCTGGGAGCTTGTGGGGGTTTTTTATTTTATTTTTTATTTTTGTGACCATTGGGCCATGTTGTTTTTTGAATAATTTTCTGTGTTTGAATTTCTGTGTGCTGGTTGGCTGGGGGAACAGTTGGGGAGGTTTCTGCAGGAATCTGGGAGCTTGTGGGGGATTTTTTTTGAATTTCTTTGATTTTTTGTGACCATTGGGCCATGACCTTGCAAACACTTTTGATACGAGGGTCATGTCGCCTTTCAGGGAGGTGCTGAAAAGGCGGATGAAGCAGCAGACCATGGACAGGTTCTTCAGCAAGAAGCAAAGAGTGGAAGAGTACTGTACACTTGGTTGATTTTTAAATGTTTTTCTGTCATGTTTAGAAACTTATTTTTCCTTCAATTTTTGAACTGATCTTTACAGTATGTGTGACTTTAAAGAGCAGTTAATAAACTCTTGTTGTACCAAATTTGGCTTTGTTTGGACTTTTTTTGACCATAGGAACGCGTTAATTGATTTTCAATGCATTCCTATGGGATTTCGTGCTTCGCAAGACGAAAAATTCGCTAGACGAAAAAACTCGCGGAACGAATTAATTTCATCTTGCGAGGCACCACTGTATGTGAAAACTATTTTTTTAAAAAAAGAGTCGTGGGTTCTAGTGCTGCGCGACGGATCAGTGTTGGACATTGGTAAGGCATTCAGATCACAGAACTGATTTTAGACCTTTTGAGCTGCCAATACATCACGGTGACTGGGGAGCTGTGATCTACTCCTAGCTCAGATTGCCTGCAGATGACAAAGGAGCAGGCAGGCAGGCAGGCAGGTGGGGGAGCCCGAAAAGGTGCCCCCCTTCTCCATCTCCATCCGCCTGCCTGCCTCCCCCCACCCCCTAGCTGAGGAAGCCCCAATTCCTCTCTGGCTCCATCCATCCAGGTCCCCATCTCCCCTCCCCTGGGACTCACCAGATCTCTCGGAGGTCCCTGGGAGGGAATGCTCAGAGGTTGTGGGGAGGGATGCAGGAGACAACCTGACCAGGTCAACCGTCCATCTTCCCCCTTCCATCTCCTCTAGCTTTGCAGGATCCGTCTCACTCATCCTTCCTGAGGAGTCAAGGAGCCAAAACAAGCTGGAGGGTCCTGGGAGAGAGGAAGAAGCAAAGGGAGCCTCAGAGGCCCTGCAGGGATTCTCCTGCCCTAGATATTCTCCTGCCCCTGGAGAAGCCCAAATGGGGCAGCCCCTTCCCAACAGAAGCCCCATTTCTAAACATCTCCAGTGCTTGCAGTTTCCCTTGTTTGCTCCACACCCCACTTCGTAAGGCTGACATGTTCTGCACAGTAGTGACCTGAGAGTAGATCCCACTGAATTCAATGGTTCTTATGGACAGAACTTGGTGCCAAAACCAGTCACCATCCTGTCCCCAAGCCTTGGCCGACCATCAAAACTAAACTCCATTTCCTTCCATAGCAATACAGTGAAAGTTTGAGGCTTAATCCATTTCAATTTTATTACATAGTTCGCTTTTCTCTTGAAATCCATAAATATAATCCCATTCTCTTTTATCTCCTCTTGCTTTTTATCAGTTTGTTAGCATTCGAGGTGTGTGTGTTGCCGATTCATTTATGTTACAAGCATGATATATATATAAAGAAAGAGTAAAGGCTCCCCCCTCCCCAACAACATACATTTTTCATCAACGGAAGTCTTCTTTCCAGTTGAAATTGTTTCGGCTTTGTATCTGTCTAAATTTAGCGGTTTATTATCTTGTTCCATCTGTTCCAGCACGCAGCTTTAATTGAGGACAATGACCCTCAAATCATCTGTTTATTCTTTGCTAACGATCTCTGCTATCGTGGGAGCGGCATCCATTAAGGCAGACCGGAACCAGAGGCCTCAAAAGCCCCATTTCTAAACAATTTCAGTGATTCCAATTTCAGCTCTTTGCTCCTCACCCCCCTTTGTAAGGCTGGCATGGTCTGTCCAGTAGTGACCTGAGAGTAGATCCCATTGAACTCATTGGGCTTATGGACAGAACTTGGTGCCAAAACGAGTTACCATCCTGTCCCTAAGCCTGAAAACTGCAAGCCCAGAGCATGGGCAGAAAACAGACGAGTAGCTAATACATGTAAGTGGCCCCATGCTTGGTGCTTTCGATGGAGAGTCCTGTTGACACTCTTTGAGCTCTCTCATTGCAAGCCAGGCAGATGTTTTGGCCATATTTGCCTCTTACATGGGGACCAAATCTTCGGGGAAAGAGGGTTCGTTCTGGTGGGCTGGATCTGGAGCACAAAGGGTCAAGTTTTGCTTGCATCAGCCCTTGTGTTCCTTCTTCAAACTTATTAGGCAGGAATGTCAGAGGTCCAATCTGAGAGTATTTCATTCTGGGCTTCTTATGGCAGAGCACAGAAGACATGCAATCAATTCTTTTCAGTTCTGTCAAGTAGGTCCTTCCCACGGCTGTCTGAGTTAGGGGGTTCCTTGGGGTCCAGGTCAGCTGGCTAGTCAGGATTGTCACCTGCGGAGTATATGTCAACCAAAGGATAATAGTCTGCCTTGAATTGAGGACTTTTTGGAGTGTTGCTGAATGTGGAAGCAGAGGAGCTGGTGATACCACATTTTGGAATAATCTTGAGACTAATACACCACTCTTCCTTAGATATTCTCTGCGCTTATACACTATATTCACAAACCTTACGCTCCTCTTGTGAGAAGATACCTAAAGGCTTAGGGTAGCTTGAGAGAAGTAGCTTATTTTGAGACAGAACCCATTTCCAATTCTTGGTTTGGTTTTGGCTTCTGACAGGAGAGCAGAGCATTTGATAACCTTGCATATTGTTTCATATTGATATAAGGATCTGGTGTGCAGATTCCAGTACAGTGGTACCTCGGGTTACATATGCTTCAGGTTATATACGTTTCAGTTTACAGACTCTGCTAACCTAGAAATAGTACCTCGGGTTAAGAACTTTGCTTCAGGATGAGAACAGAAATCATGCTCCGGCGGCACGGCAGCAGCAGGAGGCCCCATTAGCTAAAGTGGTGCTTTAGGTTAAGAACAGTGTCAGGTTAAGAACGGACATCTGGGACGAATTAAGTACTTAACCCAAGGTACCACTGTACAGTACAAGCTTCTTAAGTGTTCTGTCTGGACCCAGAGCATGAGCTACTCTTAAGTAAGTTAAAAGGTATTTTTCTATGTCCCTCGTTAGCAGTACAAGTCACCCAATGACGGATAATTCCTCATTTGCACCAGAGGCTTGGGAGGAGTCTTTTAGCCTTGTATTAGCATTTCCTGAGGATAGTTCTGAATATTTCTTTCATTCCTCTACCTGTTTAGCCTGAATTTGGCCTTGAGTCGCTTGAGCTCCTGGTCTCAGTGCCAGAGATGACTTAGCAGTTGAGCTGCCTGGACCCAAAACCTATTTCTGCTCATCCTTAGAGCTGCTGAGAGATCCTATAAGGTCAGTAATAGGATCTGGCTCCCGCTGTTTCTTAGCCACCTCCTCTGTTTCCTTATTCATGTTAAAATGAGTAATTTTTGCTTGGGCTTTCTTCAGAGAAGCTCTCTTTGGAGGAGGGTCTGTGGCACTTGGGGAGAGAACATTAATTTTGTAACTACTCTGGGTCAACACTGTCTTTCCCCTTAATTCCTCATCAAGTTTCCTTATACCATATGCCTTATAAACATTTTCTGAAATTCTGTGATTATCCTTGCTGTGATTTATTTAAGGGAAACTGGTTTTTCTCCAAACACTCCCCTGTATGAAGTATCTCATGGGAATTGTGGGTGGAGCTGCGAAGGAAGCTTTTCCCTCATTTCAAGCACTAATTTCTTCCCCCGTTAGTTCTTTCATGTGAAGTGAGTCTCTCCTTCTGAACGAAGAGCTTTCCTTGATGGGAAGTGGACTGGGAGCTCTGACTAAAGTTCTCTCCACACTCTGAATATTTATATGGTTTCTCCATTGTGTGGATTCTCTTGGTTGTCTCCCTTCTTCTTCCTCTCCAATTCACCACCTACAATCTGCTGTTATATGGCAGTATTAGTATTATTATGTTTAGGCTGAGGAAGAAATTGAGCCTGAAATGATTGAACAATGCAAATGACTGCTTGTGAAAGAGGAAGAAGGGAAGGGAGTTACTGCCTTTTTTGAGGAAAAAAATTGAGAAAAAGAGAATTTGACAGGATGTACCTCCACGCCCCTGAGATCTCTGAAGCCTACATGGAAGAAGGCCTGGGCAGCTGAGAGCAGCCTCATCCTGGTTGGAAAAGGCAGGACTGGTGGAAGAATATTCCCAGACAAAACAGGAGATACATCTCCTATGGAGAGTTTTCCATTCCAGGAGAGTTGTGAGTGTGTTAACATCTCAGATGCTGCAGGTGGCGCTATTGGGCTCCCTCAAAATAGAGGAGGTTTGTCCTTCAGAGATCTGTATGGAATTTCAAAACTGATCTTATGATCCAGCAGGGAGCCTTACCAGAGAGGCCACTATCCCAGGATTCTCCTCCTTGACTTCCTTCTGCAGAGCTCTCTGGTCAGGATCCAGCAAAGCCCAGTCCTCGTCTGTGAAAGGAACAGCTACGTCTTCAAAGCACACGACCCTAAGAGAAAAAGGGAGAAGAAAGATGATATTTTTCTACACATTGCTCTGTTGTTTTCTGCCTCTTAATAGCTGCATTGTTTTAATACTATTCTTTTCTTGCATGCTTATTTCAGTATCTTAATAGAACAATTTTGTTGTGTATTTTAATGATGGGTCTTAATCCTTGTATAAATGTGGCCACCATGACTAAGGCACTTCTGGCCAACCAGAGCAGCGCATGGAAACACCATTTCCCTTCCCACCTGAGTGGTACCAATTTATCTACTTGCACTTTGACGCGCTTTTGAACTGATAGGTGGGCAGGAGCTGGGAACAAACAACGGGAGCTCACCCTGTCATTGCGGGGATTCGAACCACCGACTTTCTGATCGGCAAGCCCAAGAGGCTCTGTGGTTTAACCCACAGCGCCACCCGCGTCCCATTCCACACCATAATAATCCCTAAACCTGAAGGGGGTTTCTTTACCTGCCCAGTTTTCCTTGACCCCAAGCCCCCTCCCCAAAATGGAAGGCAGCATCTGGATCCCAAGGAAGAACAGAGCTGCAGTCCTCCTGCGATCTCCCCCCCCCTGGCTTGGCAGAGGGGACAAGGGAGGACCCTCTGCTCCCTGACTTGGGGGTCTCTCCCCCCCCCGCCCATGATCTGAGAAGGGACCCCCATGCCCCCTCCCTGCCCCCCTGGGACCCTCCGAGGGAGGAAAGAGGGGACTCACCGGATTCCAGAAGGGGAAAGGAGAAAGAAGAAAGCAGGAAGGGATGGGGCAGGGAGGGAAGTGAGCGATGGAGGACCTTCCCCCCCTTCACTTCCCATCCTCTCTAGGAATCCAGCTCTGCTCCTTTTAACGCTTGCAAAACCGAGCGCACCGAGCCTGCCCTTCCCTTTGCCTGCCGGCAGATCTCCTGCTGCGCTTAGAGCCTGCCCTCCCCGCCCCCATTGGCCCCAAGGAGCCCAGATCTAGGTCTGAGCAAGTGCCTTGGCCAGCTGAATGCCTAGATCCCAAACCCTGGAGGACCCTGCTCTGCTCTTGCTTTCCATTTGGGACGTGGCAAACGTTTATCCGGGGAAGAGTTCAATCTGGACCACCCTGGGCATTTATTTGTTCATTTCAGAGATCCTGGGATGATGGGCTCTATTTTGCTGTCACCATCTGCAGCAATCCTGGAGCCCAAGAAAGCAAAATCTCTCACTGCCTCCATTTCTTCCCCTTCTAGTTGCCAGGAGGTGATGGGACCAGTGGCCAGGATCTTCGTTTTTTGGATGCTGAGCTTCAGACCACATTTTGCGCTCTCCTCTGTCACCCTCATTAAAAGGTTCTTTAATTCCTCCTCACTTTCTGCCATCAAGGTTGTGTCATCTGCATATCTGAGGTTGTTGATATTTCTTCCCACAATCCTAATTCCGGCTTGAGATTCATCCAGCCCAGCCTTTCGCATGATGAATTCTGCATATACAGTAAGTTAAATAAGCAGGGAGACAAAATACAGCCTTGCTGTACTCCTTTCCCAATTTTGAACCAATCAGTTGTTCCATATCCAGTTCTAAGTTTAGCTTCTTGTCCCACATAGAGATTTCTCAGGAGACAGAAGAGGTGATCAGGCACTCCCATTTCCCAACCCCCTTACCGTTATATAATGGCATCCTGGTTACATGTATTCCCCTTTTCCCAAAAGTTGCTCCAAGAAGTTTTCCTCAGCGTTTGACCCACGTTGAGCCTGGAGTGTCCTAGGGAACCTTCTGCCACTGGAGAGTCAGGCTCAGGCGCCTTCTCCTGGCAGCTCATTCAGAAGACACCCCTGAAGCTGAGGCTCTTTTGGGACAAGGGGAATACATATAACTGGGATGCCATTAAATAATGGTAAGGGGGTTGGAGGGAAGGGTCTCCAGCCAGCCTGCCCCTTATTTTGAATTGGGGGGGATGAGGGGCTAGGAAAAGGCCTCCCTGAATACCAAGCGGGGGGGGGGAATGTTAGCAGGTGGAGGTGCTGATTTCTTCGTATTTGAGAGTTGCTGCTTCTCAAAATGGTGCTTTTAAAGTGGGGAGGGGGTTGGAGGGAAGGGTCTCCAGCCAGCCTGCCCCTTATTTTGAATTGGGGGGGATGAGGGGCTAGGAAAAGGCCTCCCTGAATACCAAGCGGGGGGGGGGGGAATGTTAGCAGGTGGAGGTGCTGATTTCTTCGTATTTGAGAGTTGCTGCTTCTCAAAGTGGTGCTTTTAAAGTGGGGAGGGGGTTGGAGGTGGCGCTGAGCTTGACTTGCCCCTGTTTGGGACCCAGCAGGAAAGGAGGGCGTTTCTTATTCCAGAAAGAAGTCTGGCAGAGCTGACTCTGGATTCCAGTTCAAAGGAAGAGGGACACCTGCCATCCTTTCCGTGTTTCCTGCCAGAAAACCAGTTTCTACTGGGTTCCCAGAACCATCTGACCCCATTTCCCACCCCAGAGCCGGGCTGGACCAATCAGAAGCCTCTGCATTGGGCAGCTGGCCAATCCCCTTTCAGATTCCCCTGGGTCTCGTCCTCTCCTTCGCCCAGTTTCCTGAGGGAGTTTTCCCCCTGAGTTTCCCTCATGGCTGCTCCCCCTCCCAGGTCCTCCTTCATTTCTCCTTCCTTCTCTTCCTGTTTCTCTCCCCCCCCCCCAGTATTTTGGGGCAGCTGTATTCCCCCCCCCCCATGGCCAGGCAGGCCCAGGAGGAGCCCATGGAAGCGGCAGGGACAGATGGTGTTTTTCTGAAAAAGGCGGGAACGCCATTTTGTTTTTCCCAGAGACGCCATGGCTCCCCTGTGGGCCTCGGGGGTCCCACGCTCTCGGGGTCTCTCCTCCCAGATGAAGGAGGGCGGCACCTTTGGTCCTCAGCCGCCTCCCTGCCATGATGGCTTGGCCTCCGCAGGGCAGCCTCTCTCCCCGCCATGTTGGCCCCACGGAGGAGGCCTCGCCATTGGGAGACGAGGAGGGAAAGCCCCTCTCTGTCTCAGAGGCCCAAGGAGGAGAATAGTAATACAGTGGTAAATCGTGTTACAGACGCTTCAGGTTACCGACTCCGCTAACCCAGAAATATTACCTCAGGTTAAGAACTTTGTTTCAGGATGAGAACAGAAATTGTGTGGTGGCGGCAGCAGCAGGAGGCCCCATTAGCTCAAGTGGTACCTCAGCTTTAGAACAGTTTCAGGTACTTTCAGGCAGAAGTCAACTTCTTGCCTCAACTTGGAGGCTGTCAGGGCATGAAACGCAGAAGTCCAGGCGCAGCTTCTCTTCTCAGGCCGATGTTCCGCTTTCTAGACATGGTGGTCAGATGCTGGACTCCATTTCTGCCCCTTCTTCCCTCTCCTTCCTGGAGTGAGTTGTGTCCCTGGTGGAGTCAGACTTGGGGCGGTTCCTGAGTGAGGGGCCCTTTCCCTCCCCCCTCTCAGTCCGCCCCCCACACCCAGGGGGTCCCCTCAGCCCTTGTTCTTGCGGGACTCCCTTCCCTCTCCCCCCCATGAAAGGAGACCCCGCTTCCGCCCGCCTCCCCACAGCTTCTCCCCTTGAACTCCCGCCTGACTCCTCTTCCTCTCCTCCCCACCTTCCCCTCCAAGCTCCCCCCTCAGACCATCCCTCAGAAAAGCCGCCTTGCATTTTCCCGCCAAAAGGGCTGGCTCCGCCCCCAGCTGGCTTAGGAGCCAATCAGAGCGATGCTCCAGCCCCCCCAGGGGGGAATTTCTGAGGGACTAAGTCCGCTGTCTGGCCTGTCTCTGCTGTCCAGCACAGGCCCAACCAAGGGGGGCACCCGGCAGCTGCCATATATCTAATAATCAATCAATCAATCAATCTTTATTACGGTCCAGAGACCCAACAAATCATTACAAAACAATTTATTAGATATATCTAATAAATGGGTGGAGGAAAAGTCTGGGAAGGGGCGAGAGGCCCCTCCCTGCCCCCCTCAAGGCTCCTCTCAGGTTCATCCAGGGTCAAAGGCCTCCTCCATTTTGGGGGGGCCAGGAAGGGAGTGGTCCCTGCAGCTTCGCCTGCTGGAAAGGGGGCGACATGCAAGAGGCCAGCCTGGCAGGGTTGTTGTGGAAGGAGGAGCTCCTGGGAGGAAAGGAGGTGCCAGGGAAATGCCATTCTGTCAGTAAAGTGCCTCCCTCTCTCACTCCTCCTCCAAACGAGAGCCAGGGGTGTGTGTGTGTATATATATATATGTAGGTAGGTAGGTAGGTGATAGATAGGTATGTATGTGTGTATAACAGACAGGCACAAAATTGCCCTCATTCAAGATGGCCGCCGGCCCTTCCTCCCGCTCCAAACATAGAAGGACCGGTTGCAGGGCAGCAGCTGAAGGAGCAAAAAGGGTTTTCTCCTCTGTGTGTTTCTTGTGGCTGATTAGCTGCTCTCCCTGTGCAAAGGTCAGAGGGGGCAGGGTTTCTGTTGAGGTGGGTGATTAGCTGTGGGAGGAGCTTATCAGAGCTTGCAGAGCAGTTTGATCCATCTTTTAGATTTAGGGGAGCTAGTCTCAAACGTTTGTTGGGGGAGACCTAGTTTTTTTTGGGGGGTGAGTTATTTGTCCTGTCTTCGAAGATTAAAGCCTACTGGGAAATGATCTATAATGAAATTAAGAAAGTCCTTAAGTGGACTTTTCATAAGGAACCTGAGGCTTTTCTCTTGGGCATGGTCGGCCAATTGGTGCCAAAGAAGGACAGGACCTTTTTTATGTATGCTACGACAGCGGCAAGAATTTTGTTGGCAAAGTATTGGAAGACGCAAGAACTACCGACTCTGGAAGAATGGCAGACAAAGGTGACGGACTTTATGGGACTGGCAGAGATGACCGGCAGAATTCGCGACCAGGGGAAAGAGTCAGTGGAAGAAGATTGGAAGAAATTTAAAATATATCTTAAAAATTGTTGTAAAATTGAGGAGTGTTAAGATGTCAAGGGGTAAGAAGTAAAGAATTACAGCAGTAAATAATAACTTTAAGGAAATTTAATGAATGAGAACTATTAGATAATCAGATTAAAGGGTTGCTAAAAAATTGTAAAATAAGGATGCAGCGAATGGGAGGTATGGGGAAGTCGGAGGAAAGAAGGTGTAAGAAAATAAGATATATGTTTAAATGTTTTGTATGTTGTTGTTGTTTTTTTGTTATGTGTTGGAAAATTAATAAAAATTATATTAAAAATAAAAAAGTTATTTGTCCTGTCTTCACGCTTCTTATGATGGAGGACCGCTGTAGCCACCCCCAATGACACATTCTCAAGATGGAGAGTGCGGGAACAGCTGCAATCGCCTGAGGTTCCTGCGCAATGTTTGCCATCTTGCCAAAGGTTGCAGGCAGCTTTACCTGCAGCAATTGTATGTTGATTGCCCTCTTAGAAGACAAAGTCCAGCAACTGGAGGAACGTGTGGCTACGCTCCAAAGAATTAGAGAGCTGAAGCTCTTCTTGGAAGCAACAGAGAACACCGTCTCCACCAAGGAGGAGACAGGGGACTCCCCTGAGAAGGAGGCTAGTTCACCAACACAGGAGCCAGATATATGGAGAAACGTGACTCAAAGAAGTAGGAGGCCCAGGGTTCGCTCTGATTGTTTAGAATTACACAATCGTGTTGAGGTCCTCTCCCCTCGCATGGAAGCCGAAGAGCAGACTCCATTTGAGGATCTCTCCCTCATTACAGTCGATCAGGTATATGAAGACGAGCAGCAAAGTCAGTCCTCAGGGAATGTGCAGGCGACCTTGGAACGGACAGCTCACGGAAGAACCCCGACCAGATCTAAGAGGAGGCGTGTAGTGGTGATAGGGGATTCCCTACTGAGGGGAACAGAAGCAGTGATCTGTGGGCCTGACAAGATGTCTCGGGAAGTGTGCTGTCTCCCTGGGGCTAAGATCCAAGATGTAACTGAACGACTGCAAGGAATCATAAAACCCACTGACAAATACCCCTTCCTCTTGCTTCATGTGGGAACCAATGACACTGCAAGCAATAGCCTCCAGAAGATCAAAAGAGACTCCGAGGCTCTGGGCAGGAAATTGAAGCAATTAAATGCACAAATTGTCATCTCATCTGTCCTCCGCAATGGCGGAGCTCCTCCGATCGGGAGGAACTTACTCCGTGAAAAACAGGGTCTGACCGCCATGGCAAGGCGGAGACCCATTGAAATCACAAGCGGGAGAAGCTTGTGAACCTGGGATTCGGCTGGCACCTTTTGCGCTTCCCCTACTCGTGGGGAAACCCTGTTTTGGGGTTCCGGAGCAACGTGGGATGAGTGGCGCGGTGCTTTGAATCGACTGCTTCTTTCACGGAGTGAAGCCGCATTGCTGTTGCTGGAGAGCGCTGACTTTTTCCTGTGGACAATTGGATTTTAAACAACTACCCGTGAGTAGAACGGAAAATTGGATCTTTAAATACCTTAATTTGGCACCGAAGCGGGAAGGCATAAACAGGAAGTCTGCCTTCCGCTTTTGTAAATAGACTGAAGCAAAGACGTTACAAGCTAAAGTCTTTGAAAGCTTTTGACAAAGGATTAAATCCCCATCGGTTAAAAATACAAAAAACCCCTTGGAAGCAGGTGAAGAGGGGGGGAAATTTTGAACTTAGTAAGCCTGCAGGAGTGAGGGGAAAATCAAATCACCACAGCTCTGAACCTGGGAACGGCTGCCAGATGACGTTTGGGGAAAGTTCATTGACAGAACGGATTTGACAGCTAGCTAAAATAAGAGTAAGATACTGTTTCCATTGTCCTCTTCTGCATTTAAACGGAGGAAAAAGTAACTGAAAATCGAAACTATGTTTATTGCTTGAGTTGTGCTTGAAAGAACTGATACAGGTGGAGACTGTTTCCCTCTAGAGGGAACTTGTGAAACTGTTATAGGAGTGTAACTGGGAGGTCTCCAGCTGCAAGATAAGGATTCTGAGAACCAGAGATTGACCTTGGACCATTCAAAATGTTGATAGGAGAAGTTATTGTGACTGCATTATGTAAGATAAACTATTTGCTGGAAGAGCTTCATAAAAAGACGGATGACATGACTTTTAAAATTGATAATTTGAAACAGAAAGTGACTAATTTGAGACAAAAAGCGAACACCAACACAGAAATAATTCAGGACCTGGCACAGGAACCTGCTTTGGCAGAACAAATGGTGGAGGAAAAGGAGAAAGTTGTTGTTTTTGAACCTAAAATAACACAAGTGGGGTCCTTAATTTTACAGAAGCAAATTGAGGACTATAAATTGAGGCCTTTTATGACTGAATCTAGAAAAAGCCAGATTTTGAGGATTGGATCCCGGTTTGGGCTGAAGAAGTGTTACGGAAAAATCTGGGTGCGAGACTGCTCAGCCACCCAGCTCGTCGGACTAAGTCCGCGGGTCCTAGCGGGAGAAAATGAGCTCAGCCGGAGACAGGAGCAAGATGCGGAGATCCAAGGTTTATTGCGCAACAGGTTCAACACGAGATTGAACCCTGAGAATGGGGCGACATAAACTTTTAAAAGTTCCCTCCAAGTCCCAGAATACAATGCAAGAAACGTCATGAATACATTATGGGAAGGTTGGGTTTCACGGATGACATCACGAATATATTACAGAAAGGTGGGGTTATGCGGATTAGCATTCTAAGGAAGGGAGGGGGAAATATGCAGAGGGAGAGATATGCATAGATAAGCACTTCCCGAGTACCGGTGATGGCAAAACAATAGTCCAGATATGCATCGACTGACACCTGGCATTGCCCGGAGGAAGGGCTAGGCAGAACGATCTGACAGGATTAGGGTCTTCCTGAGTACGTGACTTGCCGCTTCGGGGATTATGGAGGTGGGGTGGCATCCTGGAGTCCAGGGGGAGCTGAGTTGAATGACGCCAAGATGGAGATCGGAGTTATGGTTTATTTTATATTAATTTCCAAAGTTTCAGTACTTTGCCGGTCAAGTGTGTATTGAAGATCCAGAAAGGAAACGAAATGGATACATTGTAGCAAGAGTTTGACAGTTTTACAAGGTCACTGGTTTCAGTTCCATTGTTCTCGCAGCAGGGAGCCGTCAGCAGCTTGTCAAGAGGTTAAATGAGGCGTGCAGGAGCTCACTGAGCTAGCCTCTGCAGGGAGAATGCATGCTTCTGATTGGATAGAGCGCGGTCATTTTAGTGAATGGGGACACAATTCGACCCGGTCTACCCACGTTAGAAATAGAGCGGGAGGGAGACTTAAGGAAAAGATGGTGGGCTTATTTCACTCGTATGGAGGGAGGGAAAACCTTTTATTAATAAGGCCAGGGGTATAGTGTGGTGCTTGTGCAACGGTGTGGGGTTCGAGGGGTCCGGGCAGAGCTGGGTACCGTCGAGATCGTCGCCACGGACCCTTTGGTGGGCGGGAGAGGGGTGAGAAGAGGTACCCCCCTCTCCTTCCGTATCAGAAGGAAAGTTGGAAAGATCCCTCTATTCAGGGATTAATTGACTTTTGGGACATGGACTTGGATTTGGAGCAGATTGAAGTTTTGGGGGCCTTTGGATTTGGAGGAATCCTGAAATATGTCCTGAAACACTTTACAGACCCTAGCTTCAACTATGGAAATTTGGCTGAACTATCCAGAAGGAATAAAAGTATTGTTAGGATGGAGTTGTGTCCCATTAAACTTTAATTAGTTTAATGTAAATGCCCAGTGCACTTCCTTCTTTAAAAGTCTCACCACGGCAGAGTATTTCGCGCAGCAGCTAAGAAGGGCAGGAGAGGCAGCGTCTTCCCAAAAAGAGTCCTGGAGCATGCGGTTGTAAACCAAAAATAAGGTTTATTTACAAAACACAAGAAAACAATCCTGGCGACGAACCACACATCTCAGCAAAAAACACACACCCAAAAGAGAAGAAGGGGGAGAAGGGAAGAACAAACAAACAGGGGGACTATTTATACAGACTCATGTGCCTGGAAGCCTAATGACCTCCAGCTGCTCAGTGATTAGAGCGTTTCTGCTGCTTTTTTAACCCTTTGATAGCAACACCCCCTCTCGCTCGTAACACTGAGCTGCACCAACCTTAATACAAATTTAAACCTGAACAGAAACATTTATGAGATTGCGGACTCAAAGCTTTTGTAAAACCGTCTGCGAGATTTTCTTGGCTTGGACAATACTTTAGTTCAATTAAACCTTGTTTTACACTTTGGCATACATTTTGATAACGGATATCCAAGTGTTTTGTGTGTGCCTTGAATTGACCTGATTTAGCTAGTTTAATACAAGGTTGATTGTCTTCCCACACTCTGATAGGTAGGGAACATTCTCCAAACAATTCATGTACCAGTTGCTTATAAAATTCCAGTTCTCTACATATATCTGATAATGCATTAAACTCTGATTCAGTTGAACTTAAAGCTATTAGTGATTGCTTTCTTGATCTCCAACCAATTAGTGCATTTCCAAATTTTATCGCTATTCCTGACACTGATTTTCTATCTGGTCCAGCATCTGCCCAACTGCTGTCGGCCCAACACTCAAGTTGTGTGCTGCCCTCTGCTGATAGTTTTAAGCGAAAGCTTTTGGTAGTTTGGAGATACCTTAAAACTCTTTTTACTCCTTGCCAAGCATGCATTGATGGTTTTTCAGCTTGTCTACATAGCATGTTGACGGCATATGTTATATCGGGCCGAGTCCACTGTGCAATGTGGAGTAGACTGCCTATCGCTGACTGGTAAACCCCGGGATTAGAGAACTCTGCCTGTTGCTCGGCTTGAGCATCCTTTGTGTAACTTAACTCCATTGGGGTTTTAACACCAGCACAGTTGTCCATTTTAAACCTTTCCAGCAACTGCTGGATTTTAGCTTCTTGGCTAAGCCAATAGTTACCATTTTCATCTTGCTGAATTTTAACTCCTAGATAAACAGATACATTGCCTAGTGATTTTACCTGAAACCTTTCTCCAAGCTTTGTGGCAAATTGTTGTGCAAGTTTATCATCCTTTCCACTGTATAATAAATCGTCAACAAAAATCAAAACGGCTTCTTGTTCACATCCCGAGCCTTTTAAGTAAAGACACGCATCTGCTGCGCTCTTTCTGAACCCCATGCTCTCTAGAGCATCGTTTAAGCAGGTATTCCAATTACGGGCGGACTGTTTCAACCCATAAATGGATTTGTGTAGGCGCCAGACCTGGTTTGGCTTGTCTCCTTCAAAACCTGGTGGTGGTGTCATATAGACTACCTCCTGTAAGTCTGCATTTAAATAAGCCACATTGACATCAAAATGAAACAGCTTATTCCCCTTCTTAGCTGAAGAGGCTAAAAGCATTCTTAATGACTCCGGTCTTGAAGTAGGGGCATAGATTTGAGAATAGTGAACACCTTTGCGCTGCGAAAACCCTTTTGCAACAAGTCGGGCTTTATATTGCAACTCTTCAGTAGTTGTGGGCTTTAAACGATATACCCATCGACAACCTACAGCTTGTTGTCCTTTTGGAAGCTCTGTACTTGTAAACACACCGAGAGACTTCATTGAAGCCATCTCTTTTTCCATTGCTTCCTGCCACTTTACGGCTTCTGAGCTTGGAAGCTGTTGTACTTCCATATAGCTTTCTGGCTCACACTGTGCCATATTTACGTATACACTTGTCACTTTAAACCGCTCTGGCGGCTTGCCCTTCATTGCACGACTTGACCTGCGCAATTGCTCCTCTTGTGCCCCCTCTGACCGTTGGCTGTCAGAATCTGTCTCAGACTTTATATCTGGACGCGCCCCTAGGGATAAAGACCTCGGTCTAGATACCTCCCTTGGGCTTGGTGTTGCAGGTGACCTGCTTTGCTTTTGCTGTCTGCTAGGCCTATTGACTGGCGAAGTTGGAACACTCCTAGATTCTGGCTTTTCTACCTTGGGAGAAGAACCTTGTGCCTGGTCAGAATCTGCATCTGAACCATGTGCACCATCCCCTTCTGGCTCACCACTCTCTGGACTTTCTTTCTCAGCATGAATGCCTAAATCATCTCTCAAAATGTCAGGGTTAGCGTGTAAGTGAGTCCATCCGGACTGCTCACAGAACTCAGCGCTCCTACTGAGGACCACTCTTGTAGTATCCCCATCTGGGTCCACAAACCTCCAAGATTTGGCATGTGGTTCGTACCCGCAAAAGATGAGTTTCCTAGCCCTTGGACTTCCCTTTTTCCTTAACGCTTTTGGGATAAGTACATAGGCTTGAGATCCAAACACCCGAAAGTAATTAACTTTGGGCTTCTTCCCATATAAAGCAAAATAAGGCGTCGTAGCAATTACTGAATTATATACACGGTTCAGAATATGAGTAGCCGCCTGCCAGGCTTCCGCCCAGTAACTTTGAGGAAGTTTAGCATCAAACAACATAGAGTTTGCCAACTCTTGCAGAACCCTGTTTTTACGTTCGGCCACGCCTCCTTCTTGGGGGGAATAAGGTGTAGACAGACGATGCTTAATTCCCTTTTTCTTAAAGAAATTCTGCAACACAGACCCGGTAAATTCTGACCCTCTGTCTGTCTGAAAAGCAAGTACTCTAGTACCGAATTCAAGTTCTACTGCATGAACCCAATTTTTAACAGTTTCTGCAGTATCTGCTTTTGTTTTGAGAGGAAAAAACCATGTAACCTTTGTTTTGTCATCCGAGAGACACAGTGCATACTTCGAACCTCCCATGCTAGCAACAGGCATTGGGCCACATAGGTCCATATGCACAAGTTGGAATACTTTGTCAGATTTCCTATCTGAACTGGGATAGCTGCATCTATGAACCTTCGCACTTTTACATGCAGTACAATCCAAATACTTAGTACATTTGTTCAATTTGCACCCTTCTGATAATTCAGGTTGCCTTTCAACATACTGAAAATTAATATGTCCCAAACGGCGGTGCCATAAATGGACACAAGAATTATGGGTAGGCGTGTTCACACAACCAGCATGAACCTGTTCAACTTCATCTGGACTTGTCTCAAAATAATATAACCCATTTCTGCATTCCACCTGCAAAAGAGATACGTTATTCTTTGAAATAGTGCAAACCCCATTTTCAAACACAGTTTTAAACCCATTTCTATCAAGTTCTGACACAGACAAAATACATCCCTTCAGTCCCTTTAGCACGTAGGCATCAATTTCTGTTTGCAAACAATTCAAGAACACTGTGCCTACAGTCTCTAAGGAACGTTTAGTTGAATCTGCCATTGTCACAACTTTAGGGGTTTGCAAATGGCTGCAATTCCGCAAACGGACACTAGATGGCGCCACCAGGTGGTGAGATGCACCACTGTCGATCAACCAGCGTAGATTGCTGCCTTGGCCACGCCCTTGCATCAACGCCATTGCTGAAGCCATGTGCTGTGTGCTGTGGGAGTAGCCACGACCTCCTCCTCTTCTTCGACGTCCCCTGGAACTCCTTGTCTGGTAACTAGGGGTTACGGCCTTGTTGCTGTCTTGACCAGGTTCACGTGTGCAATTCCTGATTAGATGGGAAGGGGAACCACAGCGAAAACAGTGTCTAGCTGCAAAAGCATTTACTGTGTGCTCAAACTCAGCATCAACACTCTTAGGCACAGCATAACTCCCCTTTAAAGACAAGCCTCTTTCTCTTTGCCTTTTATCCTGTTCATCCGCTAGCCGAGAAGAAATATATTCAAGGGTTAATTCAGTTGAAGGCATAGCTTCCAAAGTTAGAGCTAGAGTCTCATAGCTTTTATCAAGAGAAGACAACAATATGTATGACTGCTGCTCCATTGAGAAAGGAATGCCCAGCTGTCTTAGTTGATTAAAGGCAGACACCATTTTGGCAATATGTTCTTTCACACACGCTCCCGGTTGGAGACGTAAATCAAACAAACATCTTGTAGCATGGATCTTGGCCCCCGCAGTGTTTCTGGAATTTAACCGCTGCAGAACCGTCCAGACCTCATGCGTGTTCTTTAACTCAGAAACATAAGGCATTTGCTCTGGTCCCACTGCCAAAACTAGTAGACCTTGGGCTTTCCTGTCGCGTTTCTGTGAAGCTGCTGCTGCTGCTTTGTCTTCTGCAGACGCGTCTGCAGCTGCCTGTAAAGGCGGTGCTTCAGTACAACTCCACAACTCTTTTGCTTGCAACCAAACCCTTACTCTAGCCTTCCAATCTTGCCAATTTTTCCCATTGAGTCGCGTAAACGGGACAGTAAAACTTTCCTGGGACTCTGCCATCCTCCCTGGGGCTTAGGAACGATACTCACACACCTGTAGACCGTCTCCCAGCTGCTGAGGTGGCTCCTTGAGGAACAGACGTCTTCCAGCGAGTACAAACTGCGCAGTGCCTCTTTAAAACTTTTCTAGGCACGTTGCAGGACTCAAGCTGCTTTGGAGGCTTCCGTTGTCGGCAACCGCTTCTGTCTTCACTCCAGTCCTTGCATAAATCACTCTGAACTGCTCTCCTTATCTCCTTCTTGACGTACAAACAACCATAACCTGTCCCATTAAACTTTAATTAGTTTAATGTAAATGCCCAGTGCACTTCCTTCTTTAAAAGTCTCACCACGGCAGAGTATTTCGCGCAGCAGCTAAGAAGGGCAGGAGAGGCAGCGTCTTCCCAAAAAGAGTCCTGGAGCATGCGGTTGTAAACCAAAAATAAGGTTTATTTACAAAACACAAGAAAACAATCCTGGCGACGAACCACACATCTCAGCAAAAAACACACACCCAAAAGAGAAGAAGGGGGAGAAGGGAAGAACAAACAAACAGGGGGACTATTTATACAGACTCATGTGCCTGGAAGCCTAATGACCTCCAGCTGCTCAGTGATTAGAGCGTTTCTGCTGCTTTTTTAACCCTTTGATAGCAACAAGTTGTCTCGAGATTTGCTCTCTAGCATTAAAGAATATGAAGATTTGCAGAAGGGACCTGGAAAAGAGTTAAGAGCCTCGGACATAAGATCTCCAGGTTGATGGACTATATGGAATTGACGGAAAGGACTGGCAGAATCCGAAACCAGGGAGAGGAGTTGATGGAAGAAGATTGGAAAATTTAAAGTTTATATATAGAAATATCACAAAATTAATGAGGGATAGAAAAATGGTGGATTGACATTTTATGGATTTAGCAGAAATGTTATAAGGAGTTAAGTATACATAAGTATTTTAGTTTTAATGTTAAAATAAGGTTAAAAAAATATGTTATTTATAATATGATAGAGAATAGAGAAAGATGGAAAGGATTTGCTGAAATAACTAGTAGAAGTGGTATACAAAAAGGGAGGTGAGAGGAGGTCGATGAAACAAGGGAATGAAAGAAAAAGTATCAAAAGGGGGGGTGTATTTTTTTAATTGTTTTTGTTTTGTTTTATTTAGGGTTAGGGTTAGGGAGTGGGTTTGGTTTAGTTTAGTTTAAGGTGTTTAGTTTAATGGGTTTAGGTTGTGTTTTGTATTGTCTATATATTGTATTGTATTGTATTGTCTTTTTTTTCTTCTTTTTTCCTTCTGTCTTCTTTCCTTTTAAAAGTAATAAATATTTTTTTTTAAAGTAAACTGACTAATGTGGGGGAGGGAGACAGTGCTCCTGAAGGTCTATCAATTGATGAAGATGATCATCCAAATGTCATAGACCAAATGGAGCAAACAGCACGCAGACCTAGTGGTGGGAGGAAAAAATCCTTAAATAAGAGACACGGGGGAATGATTAATGGACTTCAATGTCTGTACACTAATGCGCAAAGCATGGGAAATAAACAAGATGAGGTTGAGCTCTTGGTACAGCAAACTAAATATGACATAATAGGCATCACTGAAACCTGGTGGGATAAGTCCCACGATTGGAATGTAATAATGGAGGGATACAATCTATTTCAGAGAAACAGACCAGACAAGAAAGGAGGAGGAGTGGCGTTATATGTCAGGGATGTGTATACTGGTGAAGAGATCCAAGATTTAGAACCTCAAAGCCAAAGTGAGAGCATTAAGGGAGAGAAGAATAACAGAGACCTCATTGTGGGAGTTTACTATAGATCCCCAAGCCAAACGGAGGACATAGATGATGCCTTCCTGGAACAGATGGCCAAGCATGCAAAAGGAAGGGAGATAGTAGTAATGGGGGACTTCAATTACCTGGATATTTGCTGGATGTCAAACTCAGCCAAGAGCATAAGGTCAAACAGATTCCTCGCTGGCCTTGCAGACAACTTTGTTGTCCAGGAAGTGGGAGAAGCAACAAGAGGAACAGCCGTTTTAGATCTGGTCCTAACCAATGTTGATGACTTGGTTAGTGGGGTAGAAGTGGAAGGATCATTAGGCGCGAGTGATCATGCTCTTCTGAAGTTTACTATACAGCGGAAAGGAGCAGCCAAGCATACTAGGACTCAATTTCTTGACTTTAACAAAGCCGACTTCATAAAACTTAGGGAAGTGCTGGGTGAGATCCCATGGTCAGTAATACTAAAAGGAAAGGGAGTTCATGATGGCTGGGAGTTTGTTAAGAGGGAGATAGTAAAAGCACAACTTCAGGCAATACCAATGAGACGGAAACATGGAAGGTGCCTAAAGAAGCCAGGGTGGCTATCTAAAGAACTTTTAACTGAGTTAAGATTAAAAAAGGATGTGTACAAAAAATGGAAAAGGGGGGGGGAACCACCAAAGAGGAATTCAAACAAATAGCCAGCACGTGTAGACACAAAGTCAGAAAAGCTAAAGCACAGAATGAACTCAGGCTTGCTAGAGAGGTTAAAAGCAACAAAAAAGGCTTTTATGGGTATGTTCGTAGCAAAAGAAAAAACAAAGAAACAGTGGGGTCACTCAGAGGAGAAGATGGTGAAATGCAAACAGGGGACACAGAAAGGGCTGAACTCCTCAATGCCTTCTTTGCCTCAGTCTTCTCCGATAAAGAAAACAATGCCCGACCTGAAGAATTTGGAGCAAATGATTCAGCAGAGGAAACACAGCCCAGAATAACTAAGGAGATAGTACAAGAATACTTGGCTAGTCTAGATGTATTCAAGTCTCCAGGGCCAGATGAACTGCATCCAAGAGTATTAAAAGAACTGGCAGATGTGATCTCAGAACCACTGGCAGTCATCTTTGAGAATTCCTGGAGAACAGGCGAAGTCCTGGCAGTCTGGAGGAGGGCAAATGTTGTTCCTATTTACAAAAAGGGGAAAAGAGAGGACCCAAATAATTACTGCCCAGTCAGTCTGACATCAATATCAGGGAAGATTCTGGAGCAGATCATTAAGCAAACAGTCTGTGAGCACCTAGAAAGGAATGCTGTGATCACCAATAGCCAGCATGGTTTTCTGAAAAATAAGTCATGTCAGACTAACCTGATCTCGTTTTTTGACAGATTTACAAGCCTGGTAGATGAAGGGAACGCAGTGGTTGTAGCCTACCTTGATTTCAGCAAGGCATTTGACAAGGTGCCCCATGATATTCTTGTAAAGAAGCTGGTAAAATGCGGTCTTGACTATGCTACCACTCAGTGGATTTGTAACTGGCTGACTGACCGAACCCAAAGGGTGTTCATCAATGGTTCCTCTTCATCCTGGAGAAGAGTGACTAGTGGGGTGCCACAGGGTTCTGTCTTGGGCCCGGTCTTATTCAACATCTTTATCAACGACTTGGATGATGGACTCAAGGGCATCCTGATCAAATTTGCAGATGACACCAAACTGGGAGGGGTGGCTAACACCCCAGAGGACAGGATCACACTTCAAAACGACCCTG